>NW_026731848.1:0-440000 GCF_028476545.2 Physella acuta
GGTTGGAAATTATTTCAGCCAAAAAATCTCAAGAAAAGCTTGACCTTGAGAGGAGAACAAGGCGTGACCTTGAGATGAAGCTTGGCATGACCTTGAGATGAAAGCGAGGCATGACGATCAGATCCCGAATTTTGACCGGGCCCTGACACTGATTGATTAGCAATTATTGGGGACATACAGAGGTGGGGAGGGGGGTAATCGCTTCCCGGGGGGGAGGGAGGAGGGGAGATGGTTCCAGAAAATATTGAAGGATCTGGAGATAGCAAGCGACGCTAGAGATCGTGTTTACACTCAAGCGCTCCTCAGGCTTAACCGGAGAGTGAACTTTGACCTCAGCCAAGGTTATGAGGGGCGAGAGTAATGACCGAAATCAACCAAATTTTATGTGGTTCTGTAAGAAGAAGTGTTGGCTTGATGTCTCGACACAAGAGAATCACATAAAATCTTAGGAAAGGTTGAGGAAATGTGTGAATGCAATCAAATTGACTTTTTTAAACTGAAAATACAACCATTTAATAGTGCAAACATCGATTTCACTACACAAATAAGACAGATAAAAAGCCCCCAAATTAACATGTAAAAACCCGCCTAATTTTTCGAGATAAGGATATAGACAAGTATAAATCCTAGAACTTTCACGATAGGCATGTTTGACAAACACAATAGCAGATCATCCCTCTAGCTTAACATAATAGTGGTCCTAACTTGCTTTACCTTCCATCAGTGGGTATCTAGGCTTATGGTTAAAGTCTGTCTAAACTCGTAAACAGAGTATGTCTAAATTCAAAAACTGAGTATGTCTAAATTCAGAAACAGAGTATGTCTAAATCCAGAAACAGAGCCTGGCTATCTAAGAGTGCCGCATGAACAATTCACAAAAAAAAATTACTTAAAGCTCAGAGAGCGTGCAAATAAAAAATGTGAAACTAAGCTAAAAAAAAAAGTATAAATCGTCTTGCGAAGTTGTATATTCGATTTTTCTAATAGCTAACGGTTGTTTTCGAAGTTCGCCTACTTAATTATTACTGGATGTGTCGCGCTTGGCCTGTCAAACCAAAAAAATCCTCCGATAAATTCAACTTTGATTTAAACGTGCCTTGCTGATCTGCGCGAATGCGTCTTAAGAATTTCTTCGAGGGGTTTCAAGGTTGTGTGTGCCCTGGGGGGGGGGGGGGGGGGGGAGGGCGTCACGAGGGGGGGGGGGTCAGGGATGACCGAGAGGAACACAGAGATATCCGGGACAATTTTAATTGAAACGTTAAGACTGCTCTAGGTAGAGAGACACACAACACAGCCACAAACCAACACACCAACACACCCACAATCCAACATAAAGTATGGTGAACACAACTCGAGAAAGACACACAACACACCAACAAACCAAAATAAAGAAGGGTGAACAAAACTCGAATAAATTCTAGAGTTGGATCATAATTTTTTCTGTGCGTAAAAGCAAAACACAAAATATTTTCGTAATGTCTTTGAAATTATAAGAGCGACTGTCCGAGGGTTCGAACTCGAGACTTTCGGTTTAGTAACCATGAGCTCTACCGACTCGACCACGGAGACCCCACATAGTTTGCTTGATTTGTTCAAATATGTTATTAATAATGTTAGCGTCACAAAACAGAACCATCTTCTGACATCCACCTACTGTGGCCAGAAGGAAGAACATTGCTATAAACAAAATTGTCGAGCGGATTATTATAAAAATCTTAAAGGAAAATAGAAAAGTAGTTAATTAGTGGCAAATTTAATCAGAGATCCATCAAAAAATGTAATCAAATTTGTTTTCTTTTTATATTTTTTTAAAGATGTAAAAAAATAATTAAAAGTGAACGAGTAGCGGACTCAAAACCAGCAATTTTGAAATAATGGCAAACAGATTTCAGAAAACAACAATTGTAGATGGTGCTTGGTGGTGCTTGGTGGTGGGTGAAATGCTGTCGTGGTGCATAATTTGATGGTGTATTTACAAGTCGTTCGGCCACACCATTCTATTTTAAATTTACCGCATTAGAGTGCTAAGTCAGTTAAGTAAGATATCACTTGTGTGCTAGGACTGGTTTTCTTTGTCAACTTACTTGGTCAGTTAAGGAGTTTGTCAAGTAGCAACATTGCAACGGTAGCTGTGACTAATGTAACAATAGCTGTGACTAATGTAACAATAGCAGTGACTAATGTAACAATAGCAGTGACTAATGTAACAATAGCAGTGACTAATGTAACAATAGCAGTGACTAATGTAACAATAGCAGTGACTAATGTAACAATAGCAGTGACTAATGTAACAATAGCAGTGACTAATGTAACAATAGCAGTGACTAAAGTAACAATAGCAGTGACTAATGTAACAATAGCAGTGACTAATACAACAATAGCAGTGACTAATGTAACAATAGCAGTGACTAATGTAACAATAGCAGTGACTAATGTAACAATAGCAGTGACTAATGTAACAATAGCAGTGACTAATGTAACAATAGCAGTGACTAATGTAACAATAGCAGTGACTAATGTAACAATAGCAGTGATTAATGTAACAATAGCAGTGACTAATGTAACAATAGCAGTAACTAATGTAACAATAGCAGTGACTAATGTAACTGTAGCAGTAACTAATGTAACAATAGCAGTGATTAATGTAACAATAGCAGTGACTAATGTAACAATAGCAGTAACTAATGTAACAATAGCAGTGACTAATGTAACTGTAGCAGTAACTAATGTAACAATAGCTGTGCCTAATGTAACAATAGCAGTGATTAATGCAACGGTAGCTGTGACTAATGTAACAATAGCTGTGACTAATGTAACAATAGCAGTGATTAATGCAACGGTAGCTGTGACTAATGTAACAATAGCTGTGACTAATGTAACAATAGCAGTGATTAATGCAACGGTAGCAGTGACTAATGTAACAATAGCAGTGACTAATGTAACAATAGCAGTGACCAATGTAACAATAGCAGTGACTAATGTAACAATAGCAGTGACTAATGTAACAATAGCAGTGACTAATGTAACAATAGCAGTGACTAATACAACAATAGCAGTGACTAATGTAACAATAGCAGTGACTAATGTAACAATAGCAGTGACTAATGTAACAATAGCAGTGACTAATGTAACAATAGCAGTGACTAATGTAACAATAGCAGTGATTAATGTAACAATAGCAGTGACTAATGTAACAATAGCAGTAACTAATGTAACAATAGCAGTGACTAATGTAACTGTAGCAGTAACTAATGTAACAATAGCTGTGCCTAATGTAACAATAGCAGTGATTAATGCAACGGTAGCTGTGACTAATGTAACAATAGCTGTGACTAATGTAACAATAGCAGTGATTAATGCAACGGTAGCTGTGACTAATGTAACAATAGCTGTGACTAATGTAACAATAGCAGTGATTAATGCAACGGTAGCAGTGACTAATGTAACAATAGCAGTGACTAATGTAACAATAGCAGTGACTAATGTAACAATAGCAGTGACTAATGCAACAATAGCAGTGACTAATGTAACAATAGCAGTGACTAATGCAACAATAGCAGTGACTAATGTAACAATAGCAGTGACTAATGTAACAATAGCAGTGATTAATGCAACGGTAGCTGTGACTAATGTAACAATAGCAGTGATTAATGCAACGGTAGCTGTGACTAATGTAACAATAGCTATGACTTCAACGTTCAACATTTGCTATACAGACATGTGAACAAGGATAGACAGACAAACTTTAAAGAACTGTTATACAGACGTGTCAAATTCTTACCTGACCGGATCCGGCTTTTTGGCGTGAGAAACTACGCCACTTACTAGATGCCATTATAGAAGAATATAACCGTGTTACACGAGCGTCACTGCCGGTTGCCGGCTACAATCCGGCGAACATTTGTCCAACAAGTTCTCGTCTGCCGGCACCAGCTGAGCTGTCTGTCATGATTTGCTGGGCGTCACGTCTGTCTGACACAATATTGCTGGTCTGTCAAGTATTGTTGGGCGTCACGTCTGTCTGGCACAATAATGCTGGTCTGTCATGCTTTTTGTCATACGAAAATGTGCACGAGCAACTCTCATTACCTTCTGATGTCAGGTACCGTTTCATGTCATGTCAGGAACCCCTTATGTCATGTCATGTCAGGTACCCCCTTGTGTCATGTCATGTTAGGTACCCCTTCATGTTATTCATGTCAAGAACCCCTAATGTCATGTCATGTCAGGTACCCCTAATGTCATGCCATGTCAGGTACTCTCTCGTGTCATGTCACCTAATCCCTTCACCTTCTGTTGTCATCGCATGTCATATCGTGTCAGTTCTGTCACCACATGACATATATTCACGTCATATCATATTTCCATTCATCTTTTTACATTCCTCTGCCATATATGAATGGTATGTGCATATTTCCTCAAAACTCGCTGTTGCACCAAAAGTTTTATCATACAAACCTGACCGGTAGAATCCAGAACTGCTCACCACCAAATTAGTGTACAGCTACTTTAATTAATTCCCCACAAGACGTGCGTGGTGTCATGAATTCCCCAGAAGTCAAACACAGAAACGCGACATAAGCTACCCACACTCGCAACACAGTGAGTTCCGCCCAATCCGTGACTTGACTTTGTTATTCTGCAGCAAATCACCATGGCAACAGGAACTGATTTTTTAAAAACCGGTTTTAGGGTAAAAAAAATGGATAACACGTGACTATCTGATAGCAATTTTACGGAAGTGGACAACGGGACGTCATTTCCGGGGTCGCCAACTCGTGCTCCCCAACCCGGAAGTAATCCTTCAGCACCGCAGCATGACAAGGAATGCTTTTAAACTACAGGCGGCCATTTTTATTCGCTGGAACCTGGCATGGCTGGCTATAGCTGTCATACTCCCTACCTCTAGGGGTGTCGGAGAACCCACTCTTATGGCTGTCAAATGCCACAATATTATGGCTGTCAAATGCCACACCCTTATGGCTGTCAAATGCCACACTGTCAAACGCACACACTTATGGCTGTCAAATACCACACACTTATGGCTGTCAAATGCCACACCCTTATGGCTGTCAAATGCCACACCCTTATGGCTGTCAAATGCCACACTGTCAAACGCACACACTTATGGCTGTCAAATACCACACACTTATGGCTGTCAAATGCCACACCCTTATGGCTGTCAAATGCCACACCTTTATAGCTGTCAAATGCCACACTGTCAAATACCACAACCTTATGGCTGTCAAATGCCACACCCTTATGGCTGTCAAATGCCACAGTGTCAAAAACCACACCTTTATGGCTGTCAAATGCCACACCCTTATGGCTGTCAAATGCCACACCTTTATAGCTGTCAAATGCCACACTGTCAAATACCACACCTTTATGGCTGTCAAATGCCACACCCTTATGGCTGTCAAATGCCACACCCTTATGGCTGTCAAATGCCACACCCTTATGACTGTCGTGTAACCTAACCCCATGCCTGAAATATGCCCTACCTTTATAGCTTTCAAGGCCCTAGCTTCATAGCTGTAAAATACCCCACCCTACTACTATAGCTGTCAAATGTTTTGCCCAACAAGGCTGGTATATGCCCTACCCCTATGACCCAATGAAGAGATTATAAGAAACTTTAACCAATTAGAGATTCAAATGACCAGCAAGCCCTATACGTGCTGATCTCAACTCCCCCACCCCCCACCCCCACCCCAGGGAGTGACTAGATTTATTTGCTCGCTATTGACACCGTTTTTAATTTACTTTGTTTTTCATTATTTTTCTCAGTCTTTGTCTTTAAAACTTGACATTGTCACAACGGGGCTTGTCAGAAGTCAACAACGTCCCACTGTGTCCCATCACATGTTAAATTCATAACCCATATCCCATACACAACGTTCATTAATTAACTTAAAACCCAATGGAGTAAATGTAATCATTTACCTTGTACAATATATGGATCCATTAACCTTGTAGAATGTACTTATTTACCCCAAACACTGCACATTATACGTCGGATGTTTTCTTAAATTCACTAAAAATCTGGACAAGAAGTGTGGGTGATAGGTGTTCAGACAAACCAAATCTGGGCGTCCAAATTGCGACCATGTACTGTCGAGTCGAGGACGACACGACGAAAGGCACACAGTTCAGTAGGAGACAGGCAGAGAGCCACTCCTACATAGGATCCTACCATCTAGTGACCTAGTCAGTAGAAGACTAGAGAACCACTCCTACATGGAGAGAAAGCAAGTTTGTTTTATTTTCTTATTTTATGTACGTTTAAAAGCTAGTTATTATAAAAGTCTGTGTATTTAATGAGTTTATGTACGTTTAAAAGCTAGTTATTATAAAAGTCTGTGTATTTAATCAGTTTTAATGAATGCTGAACTGTTGCCTCCATCAATATCTCTAAGGAAACGTATGGATACGTATGGATACTCTAGCTTTAGAGATTATATAAACTTGTATTGACTTAAATTAATTTAATTAATCAATTATTTAAAAACTTAATAAGGCCATCATTATTCACCTACTTGATGAACGTAATGGAAAGCGAACGTGACAACAGACGTGACATCGAACGTGACATCGAACGTGGTCTGCATCTCATCCCTTCTAGGATGCAAGCCAATTAGCTTGAGCGCATGCGCTAACTAGGTCAAGGTCAGGCATCAGCTTCTTGAAATCAGATGTAGCCTGGCCTGGGGATGGTGTCTATCATGGTCTCAGGATGTCGTGTTATGGTACCATGTCATGGTGTCATGTCATGGTGTCATATTGTCATGGTGTCATATCATGGTGTCATATTGTCATAATGACATGTTATTGTGCCATGTCATGGTGTCATGTCATGGTGTCATGGTGTTATGTCATGGTGTCATGGTTTCTTATTGTCATGGTGTCATATTGTCATGGTGTCATACCTTTATGTCAATGTGTCATGTCGCCATGTAATGGTTTCTTGATATCGTGTCAAGGTGCCATGACATGGTGGCATGTTGTGATGGTGGCATAGTGGCAAGATGTCATGTAAAGAGTCATGACACTGTGTTATGACATGATGTCATGTCAAAGTCTCACTGTCATGACAGTCATGTATTAATGGCATCGCGTAATTTTGTCATGTTGTCATGGCGTCAGAGTGCCATCATGCCGAGGTGTCATGTAACGTAGCTAAGATGTAAAGACAGCTAGGGTGTCATGACAAAAATAGCATATGCCAATGGACGACGCACCGTTTCTAAGACAACTTCAAAACCCACATCCCAGAATCTCATCACACAATCCATCTTTCTGGCTACCAGGGCACTGTGACCTGAGATCACGTGGTCAAGCCAGGAGAACTGTCGGGGTCAAGTGAGTCATTGGTCCTGGTCCTACAGACTATAGACAAGTGAGTCATTGGTCCTGGTCCTACAGACTATAGACAATTCTTAATCTGTGGTCGAGCTTAGCCATTCAGTTGAGGTCAATTTCGAGGTATAGTAAGACATGCTACGTTCAAATGAGGTGCAATTATGTTCGGTGAATTTAAATATGTTACAAATAAATATGGTACAAATAAATATGGTACAAATAAACATGGTTCTAATAAATATTGTACAAATAAATATGGTACATATTTTTATGGTACAAAAAAATAAAGTAAAAATACATACGGTACAAATAAATATGGTAGCCTACATTTGAATCTGTAGGAATGAAACGTAATACAATTAAATATTGTGTAACTAAATATGGCAGTATTAAATTTGATACAACTACTAGAGAACATATATTTTAAACAACAATGTGTGGTCAAAGAGAAATGTAGCACTATAATGAGTTGAGTTTAAGGTCAAGTTGTTTTTTTTTTGCGATGCATTGCTTAGTCCAGGTATGCAAACAGCCCTCAGTTGGCTTAGAGTTAAATAATCAAAACAATTATAGTAAAGGTGTGTTAGAGAGTGCTTATAACTTTAAACTACTGAAACTTCACTTGGATAGAAAATGTTAGGGTTGACGTATTGAACCAGCTGGGTGGGCTACAAAAATCCAAACTCCATCTAATACCACTCAACCCCACTCAACCCCACTCAACCCCACTCAACCCCACTCAACCCCACTCAACCCCACTCAACCCCACTCAACCCCACTCATACGCCACAACCCCACACAACGTCACCCAACCCACCCTACCCCACCTAGTATCACCCTACCACCCCCACCATACCCCACCCTACTTCACCCTACCCCCACTTAACGTCAACCAACCCACCCTTTCCCCACCTACCAACACGCCCCCCCCCCTTCCAACCATCGTAACCACCCTCCACCACTCTACTTTAAACTAACCCACCAACGTCTTTGATGTCAAATCTAAAAATAGACAAGTGGCTAGAGGAGGTAATTTGACGAGTTGATCAGATCGAGGCTTGTGGGTCATCTAGATCTAGTTTTTGCTACATTGGGCAATAACTTGTAGCTGGTAGCTTGGGGCTACATTTGGCAGTAACTTCTGGTGGGTAGCAAGTTGCTATACCCACTTCTAACTGTGCTAGGTTTGTCATTTTCCTGGAAATAAAGGTTTACAGTTAGATGAGGTGTACAGTTAGATGAGGAATCAAAGGTTTACAATGGAGACAAGCGAGTTGACGAGATTCCTTCCATAGTGTTGTTGACATGGAATAAAAACGTGCTTTTTAGATTTAGACCGTAAAAAAAAAATAAAAAAAAAAACTTAAGCCTAAAATTAATTTAGAAATTTTATATTTTTAGAATAAATGCTATAAAAGTTGCAAATCCAGAGAACTTGAAAATAATTTGTTGAGTTTAAGGCTACATTTCTATTTATTTTCATCAAGCCTAAGTTATAACCGGATGTTTCACTTTCGTAAGACAAATATTGATTGGCTGTACAGTAACTTAGTGATCGATAACTATTTGTTTACAAAACTTTGCAGATCAAGTTTTTAAATAACAATGCAAATTTAAAACCCCATGACCTAGTTTTCTATTTTTAGCTTACAATGTGTACAATAAAATTTATGTCGGCCTATCCAATAGCAGGATGCCATTGTTTATGTCGCCATTACACGTGAAAACCAAATTGTTTTTGCTTTTTTTTTATTTTTATTTAGTTATCGAAAATATTAAAAACATCAAATACGTCCAATCTTTAGTAAAGTCCGAAAAAAACCAGACAGACAGGATTTTATAACCATATTAATTGTAACTACGCCGTGCAAGATTTTTAAATTAATTTATGCACGTCTCAAATACCTTTGAGACTTTTCTCGCTTGTGTCCATTAGATGAGGTGTACAGTTAGATTAGGAATCAAAGGTTTACAATTAGATGAGGTGTACAGTTAGATTAGGAATCAAAGGTTTACAATTAGATGAGGTGTACAGTTAGATTAGGAATCAAAGGTTTACAATTAGATGAGGTGTACAGTTAGATTAGGAATCAAAGGTTTACAATTAGATGAGGTGTACAGTTAGATTAGGAATCAAAGGTTTACAGTTAGATGAGGAATCAAAGGTTTACAGTTAGATGAGGTGTAGAGTTAGATTAGGAATCAAAGGTTTACAGTTAGATGAGGAATCAAAGGTTTACAGTTAGATGAGGTGTAGAGTTAGATTAGGAATCAAAGGTTTACAGTTAGAAGAGGTTTACAATTAGATGAGGAATCAAATGAGTGTTAACTGTCAGTTAAATCTTGAACATGTTATTACGTCAATCTAACCGGAGTTCTCTCAGGTATAAATTAAGTTACATTTTTTATACTTTTTAATTGCTGATAATTTTTTAGGTATTTTCTTTATCTTTAATTATATTATCAAAGAGAATATTTTTAGGTGGATAATTATACAAAAATGACATAATGTTTTGCTCTTTGAGTGCTAAAAGGTAGAGTATTTCTATTTTCATTTCCCTACTTTCGATTTCACACGGAAGTTGATCTGATCAGAGTGGGTGATGTCCCCTGCTGAAGGCCTATATTGACAGACTTCATTCAATCTCGCTCCCAATTCAAGGGCAGCAACTGTTGTCTGTCCCTTCAGTGCAATGTTTGCGGTTGTTCTTTTGATGAAATTCGCCCTCTTTTCTTTTAACTGAAAGATTTACCTAACATGAGAGGATTTAATTAAAATAAAAACTTTAGACGAATTAAATATTAATTTTAATTTTTTTTTTTTAAAACTTGATAAGATCAAATGTTGAAGTAATTAAAGACATTTGTTTTTTAAATTATTAAAGGGCAACCGAAGCAAACCCAATCTTCTTCGATTTGCACCCCCCCTCGAGATTTTGATTTGCACCACCCCCCTCAAACTTTCGATTTGCACCCCCCTCAACCTTTATATTTATTTTTCAAACCCATTTTGGCGCCCCCTGAGGTCGGCGACATGTCCCCCCCCCCCGCCCCCCCCCCCCCTCGCTACGCTACTGCAATCATTCATTTGAAACCTGAGTTTTAAGGATAGGTCAAAGCTAGGGCAGTTTGTAACAAGACAATCACTAATTTGTTTTTTGTATTTTGTAACAAGACAATCACTCATTTGTTTTTACTTTCTCGTATATACGAAGTATAGAGAAAGTCTTGTAATCGTGCAAAAAAAAAATCGAGATTTTTACAAATCTCGACGTTTCACACCCCACTGATACGGAAAAACAATATTTTGCAATCTTGTCCGTATGTCTGTGTGTCTGTCTGTGTGTCTGTCTGTGTGTCTGTCTGTCTGTCCGTGTGTAAACGCGATAACTTGAGTACCCTTACAGCTAGGTTGATGAAATTTCATATATAAGTATTTAATCAAAATCGTAGATCCGTATCAACTTTTGAGCGATTTCCGATAACCGGAAGTGGTACTTTTCCTACTTTGAATTTTTTCAAAAGCCTATAACTTGAGTACTATTTCAGATAGATAAATGAAATTTCATATGTAAGTAAAAGATCTAATTCTCTACCTTCTATAAAATTTTGAGTCATTTCCGTTGACTGGAAGTAGTACTTTACGCTACTTCCGATTTCTCAAAAAACTAATGTAAATTTTAAAAGTAATAATAATATTGCGCACTATTATGCGCTTTTTTAGTTGGCGTTCACTTGGTGTGCAATTAATTTGTCTACGAGATTTTATTCTATTTTTAAAACTTTAAGTATTTAAAATGGATTAAAAATCATGTCTATAGCCCGATTTCCCATCCCCTGTTATTTTATATAAGAATATTCGAGAAAGTTTAGGGGAGATCACTCCCGGTTTATTTGTAACAAGACAATCACTCATTTGTTTTTGTAACAAGACAATCATTCATTTGTTTTTGTAACAAGACAATCACTCATTTGTTTTTTGTAACAAGACAATCACTCATTTTTTTTTGTAACAAGACAATCACTCATTTTTTTTTTGTAACAAGACAATCACTCATTTGAAACCTGAGTTTTACAGAGGCGCTCAATGCTAGGGCAGTTTACACAATTTTATCATAGACTGACAGTCTCTCCATTAGACATAAGCTAACAGATTCACACATAGACTGAGAGTGTCACACATAACCTGACATTGTCATCGGCTGACTCGACTATTTCACCTAGAGGTTGCTGGATAATTGATGGATGCATGAATATTTTCTAGCACTTACCTCCCTTGCTGCTAGAGTTACCGCCGCGTGAGACCCTGGGGGAGGGTCATCGAGTTCTTGTGAGTCAGAAAGTTTTCAAGTCGAGTGCAGTAATTAGCCACAGATGAGGACACGTGACGGACGATTGGCTCAGTCCAATTTAAAAAACGTTTACTAGAAAATTTGTGGTTACGTCCCTTTAACGATTTTTTTTTCTGGGGAGGAAAATTAATTATCTGCCCATGAACTGAGCTACCCTTTGGAAATTTTGAAGCAATTCTGGCCCTACATAACGAGAAATATCCATGCGCACTTAAATAGGCAGTGGGGTGAGCTTAAAAAAATATTTAAAAGTTCGGTTATGATTTTTAAAATCAATTTTTTTGTGAAGAAAAAAAAAGAATACCTAATTTCAAAATACGTCCCTAATTTTTCTTTCAAATGCCAGTAACTATCCTAAGCTGTGTAGTTCATGCTGTGCCCACCAAATATCTTTTGATATGGTAATTTCAGCACGAAGCTTTTAAAACTATTTCATCCAATTGCTGCCCTTGTAAATAAAAACATGCGGAAATAGAAAAATACTCAATAAAAAACCAAGCAATCTACTATATTTATTTTCATGTAACAGTCAACGGAAAACAGTTGGGAAGGGGAAGCAACAATAGTCCAACACTCATATTAAGTCTCACACGGTCTGGCCGTGCTAAGAGCTATCACAGCTAGAACTATTTTATTTCAGACTTGTGCTTCGTCACTACATTGTTCACGCGAGCAATAGAGTTTTGAACCCACGACCCGCTAACACTACAAGCAACAGGAGCATTGTAGTTGTTGATCTGGTTTCTTAAGATAACAAGCTAAGATGGTAACCACGACAAAAGATGACCAGTACACACACGTATTGTTAAATGAACTCTGTCATGCTTGCTCAAGTCAGAAAACTGTAGCAATTTGTACATGAATGAGTTGAATTAATATGACTAGCGCTGAACAATTAACTGCTGGCGACAAAATGATCATGGACGGTAGACTCCTATCAATTTGCTTATGATCAATACATTGTTGTTTATGTAAAAGTTATCATCATATTTCTTTTCATATTTCTTTTCCTTTTATCAACAAGTATTTCATCATGCCTTGTTGTTTAGCTCAGGGGTCTCCAAACTTTTCAGTCCGAGGGCCGCATTAACTATCAAATTTCAGTTCAGGGGCCAGTTTCTTCCAGGCATGTCTTTGATTTTTCTAGGCAAAGTTCCTCAGCCATCACCAACAAACGTTTTTTTCCGTGGACAAAAAGATCTCCGCGGGCCGGATGAGAGGACTCCGCGGGCCGCATCCGGCCCGCGGGCCGTAGTTTGGAGACCCTTAGCTAAAAGTCCAAGTCATACGTTGTTCTCCTTTGTTTGTCTTGTATGAACGTATTAAATCAAGTTTTCTATAGCTAAAACTCTTCGTCATCGTCGTACGTCTTTCTCCTTCCTTTAGACGTGTGGTTGGACTGTCCAGCTTTGGTGGCGCCAACTGTCTTCTGCTGGTAATGATTTCTGGCGGGCTGACGACTCCTGGAGGAACACAGCTCAAAGTAGGTTTTCCTGAAGTTCTTGTTGAGGCCGACGTAGATGATGAAGTTACAGGAGCTGTTGATACAGATGAAAATGTTCATGACCTGGTACATGATCACCGCCATGTTTGTCGGGTGGTTCTCGGAGTACGGACCGTAAAACAGGATGGGCACGTTGATGGGGACGGTCATGGTGACGCACGTCAACGTGTAGACGGCACACACCGCTAGCAGCATGATGGTCGTGCGGTTACTTGACACTTCCTTGGACGTCATCTTCTTCCGGTTCATCGAGACGACCTTGACCTTGATGGAGATGACGATGCAGCCAGCGACCGTGAAGAGAGGGGCGACAACCACGAGAGAGTACACGCACATGTCTTCAATGACACGAACAGCGACAGTGTCTCGCGCGTGTAGGGGCGAGAACTCTCTAAACCCGACTGAAATATTCCGAGTTGGGTCCCATTCGTATTTCAGCTCAAACCAGAAGCTGGGATAGATAAAGAGACTCAGGGGGTACAACACGATGAAGACAACCGCACACCACGTCCTCTTTGGTGTGATGATGCGATAGGCACTTAGAGGAAAGAAAATAACGACCAATCGTTCGAAAGTTATTAACATGGGCATAGTCAGAGAAACGAAACTAGAAGAATAGTCGAGCGTCATGAAGATGGCGTAGAACACAACCAGAATTTGAGAACTTAGTTCAGAGAAGCCTTCAAATCCCCGTATGTCCGAGGTCTCGTACAAGATCTTGGGGATGCTGTTGTAGGCGATGAGGAAGATGATGTCCGCCACGGCCAGACTGACCAGCAGGATGTTGGAGCATTTCTTGAGCCCGTGCCTCAGCAGGATCAGGATACTCAGCGTGTTGCCGACCACACCCAGCACGCCGATCCCGGGGGTGACGGCGAACATAAGGATCTTCATCCACAGCCGGCGGGTGGCGGCGTCCACGTCCGGTAAATTGACCCCCGGCTCAGTGGCTGACCAGTTCCAGACATTTGGGCTGGAACTCTCCGGTGGGGAGTCAACGTGCGTCACGTTCATGTTGAGTCAACTGACTCTCAAGCTACGGTGTATTGAGGCTGACTCTCAAACTACGGTGTATAGAGGCGCATGCAGACTTTACATTAAATCCGATAAAGGAAACGATTTCAAATAATTAGATCGATTTATATCGTATTGATCTACCAGTAGGTCACGAAAAACTCCAGGCTATACTGACTTACATTCAATGATTGGTTTTGTCTTAGTTCAAGTCACGTGACGTTGTCAGAACGAGGATGTGTAAGCACAGCAATTAGCCAATCAAAACCATCAGGTCATTATGGTTGGTCGATGGTAGTTTGGTTAAAGTCCAAATCTCGTGAGAAGGGTGAGATTATCCTCTTCATTATCCTTCGATTAATAATTTTCTTTAACAACGTTGCGTCAGAAGATATATCTACCGTCGTTACCACAGTCGTTACCTCGATCATCCGTTGTAGTTACCTTGTCTGTGAGAGGAAAACAAAATTGTTTAATTCTCGTATGGATTCGATCCGCCAATATCTAATCGTCGACTCGACGTTTCCCCCAGCGTCCAAACGCGCCTCTGGTCACTACTTTAGTTGAACTAGTTAGGTTGTTCTTGTAGCGCTAATTAAGTCTCGAGAGAAATAATGAGTGTGTCCGGGAACTGGGACAAACGAAAATAAGGTCAACGCCCAGAGGAGCATAATAAAGACTTACGTAATAGTCAGGGTAGTTCAGACTGGACACGCTATTGGTTGGGGAGTTGTTCAGACTGGCCACGCTATTGGTTGGTGAGTAGTTCAGACTGGCCACGCTCTTGGTTGGTGAGCGATCACCGTTGTGTCGTCATTGATTGTGTTGCAGAAGTTCCTCACACTAGTGCATACCTACAGTAGTGGCAGACACTAGTACCTTCCTACATTTGTCGCACACTCCTACAATAGTAGCACACTGGTGCACTCATACAGCAGTAGCTCACTGGTGCACTCATACAGTAGTAGCACACTGGTGCACTCATACAGCAGTAGCACACTGGTGCACTCATACAACAGTAGCACACTGGTGCACTCATACAGCAGTAGCACACTGGTGCACTCATACAGTAGTAGCACACTGGTGCACTCATACAGCAGTAGCACACTGGTGCACTCATACAACAGTAGCACACTGGTGCACTCATACAACAGTAGCACACTGGTGCACTCATACAACAGTAGCACATGGGTGCACTCCTACAACAGTAGCACACGGGTGCACTCCTACAACAGTAGCACACGGGTGCACTCCTACAGCAGTAGCACACGGGTGCACTCTTACAGCAGTAGCACACTTGTATTATTCCCCGGACGCAAAGTCTGAACTGCAGACAAAGAGGGAGGCTAAACTTCTGTGGCCTCCAAGGGGATGTAACTGTTGAGATTCTCGAGGTTTAGATACGCGATTTGGCACGGTGCACCAGCGCAGGTTGAGGTTTCAATGTGTGGGTCATCTCGGGAAATGTTAGGGCAGCCTTTCATGTTTAACCCTTCACCTTTTAACACAGTCAACATCCAGCATAAAAAGATGGTTGTCATTCTCATCGTGACGTACAACGTCACGGCTAACTACGTCATCAGGGAGGCTTCCTGGCATATCGTGTCTGTCCAGTTCTGCTACTGACGTCACTGCAAACTACGTCATTCCTGGCATTCTGTTCGGTTCTGCTTAGTATGCCATACTTTTTCAGCAGACGGACAATTGAACGCTGTAACTAGCTCAAAAAAAAAAATGATATTTTCTGAACATATTTTAAAATTCTGACTTTGTATGAGAACCACATGCTGACTGCAGTTGTGATTATGTTGTACATATGTTGTATGTTTGTGTATGTGGGTCTGATAATCTACTTGCTACATACCTTGCTGTTTTCATCCTTAAGACAACGCCAGCTAACGCTGGGTATAGTGGTCTAAGTTGCTGGTGTGTCGTGTCTCTAATGTTGTATACAACTACAGTCAGTAACTACAGGAACTCCCTTTCAAATGGCGTCAGTAGCGTAGCGAGTGGGGGCGGGGGGGGGGGGGGACATATGTCCCCGGGCGCCGACCTTAGGGGGGTGCCAAAATGGGTTGGAAAAATAAATTGAAAGGTTGAGGGGGGTGCAAATGGAAAGTTCGAGGGGAGGGAGGTGCAAATGGGAAAGTTTGTCCCCGGGCGCCGGGAAGGGTCGCTATGCCTCTGAATGGCGTCGCTGTAAAACAAGTTTACTGAGCGACGGACAACTGGGCGATGGGACTGTTGGACAAAATTTTGACGTCTTCGATTGTAACTGATTTATTTTGTTTTGATTAAAAAATGTGTGAGACATTTTTAATTTGTAAAACTTTTTCAGCTTTAGGAATTATTTTCGCTTTCCATTTTTTTTATATTAGCTCCATATTAGCTCCTGTAACATATGCTATGGCAAAGGTTTGTCTGTGTTACGTTGTCCTCGCATTTTTTGTACACTAGCTTGATCCCCAGTCAGTTAGTGATGTCTCAGTCGATCGTTGGTCACATATTGACGCAAATTTGTATAATTTAATTTTTTTTTTAATTCTAGCTGAAAACCTTAATGTTGTAGCCCTAATTGTCAGTTGTTTTTTGATGTGTTTGTAAGTAAATGCTTGTTGTTTTTTAGCAAGTGCTGATTAGTCGTATATTCTGTAGTTTATATTGTAACAATAGTCAGTGTGTTTTAAGATATATGAATTGTTATACTTTCAGAATGCAGTTTAATACTTCGTATATTTTATCTGAATGTGCGCTTTTTTTTATTTTTAAAAACTTTTAAACAGTTTAATGTTTTTAAAAAGTAGGTACGTAGGTTTTATAAATTTATTAACTTTTTCTGTATTTTTAGGTGCTTGGATAGTTAGGTATTTTTTGGACATGTTTTATAAAAACATTTTGTAGCCCAACTGTTCCTTATTTTTCTTACAATTTCTAATAATTTAATTTAATTTCTAATAATGTAATGTTCATCGTTGTTTAAAAATATATGTAAAAAAATTTTTCTGAACCTACTACGTGTAAAATGTCTTGGACTCAACAATTGCGACTTGTTTATAAACTACCAACAATGAGAAGACTATGAATAGATCGTGGGAAGAGCTTATAAAAACCTCCTCCATTACTCTCTTGTATAAATCACGTGATGTTTTGAATAAACAAAGCTTGTCAGGGGCGCCTCCATTGGTAGATTTAAAAGTACTTTCACCAACCAGAGAGCTCCAGTAATGAAAGCTAACGGGCTAGTACTTTACTTTGATAACCCCGAGTGCCAAGGCCTGTCTAGTGGGCAGACTTGGGATTTCTGAACAAACTCTCTAGGTCAGTGGTTCTTAATCCTAATCCTCCAATATCCCAGGATTAATTCCTCCTGGAATACGTCTGCCGAACCCATGAGTGCGTGCAGCTATAGCTTTGATCTCAGTCCCATAGATCATCAAACACAGGGAAAACAAACGATATCATTAAAAAATCTGTAATTATTCATTTTATTTTTAGAAAATATTTCATTTAACTCTAGCATCGAATAAATGAAAGCAGATTTAAAAAAAAAAAATTAAACCCTCTTTTTATATTGTTTCGTCTCCTTGAACCAATTTAACGAAGATAAGTTTTGTTTTAAATCAAGCGGCCTGCCTGAAGGTTTCTAAAAATAATGAATCATGTTACATTGTAGACGCTGTTAACCCTGAACGCTGGCAAGAATACAAAACTTCATTCAAGTTTAGGTCTCGTCTGCGATAAATAGCAGTCCCCCATGTGTGTGTCACCACCCCACCCCCCATCTAATGTCAGTCGGCAGTCTGTCAGTAACATTTGTGGGCCATTAATACGCTTGAAGGCCGCTGCTAACAAAACGGGAACCGAATTTGCGTGCCGTACCCGGACCCCAGGGGGACGGGCATAATGGACGTTTTCTTCTTTTCTAGACACGTCAGCCATCCAATAAGCAAATAGCATTACACATTAAAGATGGCGGACTAGACTAGCCACAGGTGACCCACGCCATTTGCTGCAGACGATAGTAGCCTGGGGCCACCAATATACCCCCCCCCCCCCCCCACCGTCCTGAGATTTTTTTGGATCTATCAGCTAGGGACGTCTTGTCCTGAAGCTAGACTCTAAGAATAGCTTTGTATAAATAGACAGACAATGAAATTACGAGCATAAAAAGAAATCCCACGCAAACTTTAAAGTTAAAGACTTGGTACTCGTGATGATATGATTATCTGCCCCTGTTGTTATTGGTAAGTTACTATCTGCCCCTGTTACTATTATTGGTGAGTGTTTAACTGCACTTTGTCTTATATATGAGTGGTTATTTCCCATGTTAAAACTATCCTCCTGTTGATGGTATCTGCTGTACCTTTGAAAGGTCAAGGTTGATTATCGTTTGACTGTTGTAGAAGGTCAAAGTTTAATTTGGTAAGACAGTAGTAAAATGTCAAGGTTGACTGCGCGAAAACAGTAGTAGAAGGTCAAGGTTGAATGCGATATGACGGTAACATGAGGTCACGGTTGACTGCGGGATGACGGTGGTAGAAGGTCAAGGATAGCCGCGTTACACCCGAAGTGTATCCCTATGTCAACATGAGCTCTTTGACGCCCCGCTCAACTCACTTCCTCCCGGCCCAGCAAACAGGCCATGATGCGTTTTACACCACGGCGTCCTAGAGAGCCCTCGAGTCAGTCGTTCAGCGAGTCAGTCATTCAGCGAGTCACTCGGGGAAAGAGACGTGAGAAGAGAGACCACTTCCGGTGTACTCTCCGCAGAGATTCTCTAAATCTATCTTCTCTTTCTCTCTAACAATCTGAAGATGTTCTAGTTCCAGAAAGAAAAGAAAAAACGTTAGATCTTGAATTTGAACGCTTACAGAAATGTCTTTAATTTTAAATAACCTTTTTGTTATGTTGAAATGGAATTTAATCCCTGTATTTGTACAAGAAATTGTGGGTAGTGTAAGTTGATCGTGTCGTGGTATTTTAAATCTGTGTCAGGTTGTTTGTGTGGATGGGTCGCCACGTCAATCGTTAGCACAACAAAGATATCAGATAGAATTCTTGGAGGCTTATCGCTAACTTGTTGAAGTTTGATAAACATTCAGTGGAGATGGCGAGGTGTAGTCACAAGGAATACATTGTCGACTCTTCTATATAGAGAATGTCAGCTCTAATAATGTGACCCTAATACAACATATTTTAGCTCAAATAGTCGACTCCTGTAACAAATAGTTATCTTCAAATTTCGACCCTTATTAGAAATATGTATCTCTGATATTCGACTCCATTGGAAAAATTTAGCTCAAATATTCGACTCCTATTAAAAAGATTTAGCTCAAATATTCGACTCCTATGAGAAAGATTTAGCTCAAATATTCGACTCCTATGAGAAAGACTTAGCTCAAATATTCGACTCCTATGAGAAAGATTTAGCTCAAATATTCGATCCTATGAGAAAGATTTAGCTCAAATATTCGACTCCTATGAGAAAAATTTAGCTCAAATATTCGACTCCTATGAGAAAGATTTAGCTCAAATATTCGACTCCTATGAGAAAGAGTTAGCTCAAATATTCGACTCCTATGAGAAAGACAGCTCAAATATTCGACTCCTATGGCAGTATTTGCTCCAATATTCCAGCCTCCCTCGCGTGATGAGGAAGAATTTGTTTAGAAGAGTGTACATGGCCCAGCCTGCGTCTATTACCTGGCATATTAAATCGTGCATCCATGTGCAATCTCAAGTCACGTGGGATGTACGATGTGAAATCGGCCCAGTGTTTATCGTTCCGTCAACACATCCCCAGGAAATGAGAAAAAAAATATTTCTCCGAGTCTACTGCTGTAGATGTCCGGAAATTTCTGCCTCAAATGTCTAAAAATAGCTCCGTATTTTTTATATCTTTTTTTTTTTTTGAAAAAAAAAGAAAATTGCTTGGGGAAAAAAAAGCATTTGAATCTAATTATTTCAAGAGAGGCGGGGTTTGTTAATGGTTTTATAATGTATGAAAATCAATTAAAAATTACGGTTAGAACAGCCTTACACCAACATTATCAAAAAAAAAAAAAAAAAAAAAAAAACATTGAAATTCGTTTTTTTCGATTTATAAAATTTGTTTCTTTCTTAGCATGTCTTCGCATTTCCTGTTTGTAGAATTTTCTACTTGAAACTTCAGACTTTGAGTTTAAACTCTGTCTAGTGCCGGCACCAATAACTTGATTGCCGGACAATTGTAGCCGGAAACGACGTCACCACAGGAGGATATAAACAAGCAGATTCCCGGTTCTAAAAATAGAAAGTGTGTCAATGAAGGTTTTTAATCTCCAAACCTCCCCTTGACTTGTCTAATCGGCTCACAGCCTGGCGAGAAAATGTCAAAACATCCGCGCAAAAACTCAAGACACATTCAATCATTTTCTGACCTGTCCATTCTCGATGATGTATTAGTTTTTTTTTCCTCCTTCAATTTCGTTTCTTTATTTTACCATCATTGTCCTTTTGATTGACAAAAAAAAAAACGAATCAACTTTTTTCCTACGTCAAGGGAAGCGTACAGTGCTCAGTATTAAATACCCCCCCCCCCTCCCCCAACCCATCATCGTGCTGTTATTGAAAATAGGTTAACATTTTTGATAACTTGATTTTGGCGAATGTAACAGATTTTTTTCTAGATTAGTCTGAACTTTATATCATTTTTGGCGAAACAAAAAAAAATATTTTAGAATGTTAATTGCTGTAAATGTAAGCCGTATATCAAATGGGTTCATAATTTGGACAATTTGGAATGTTAATTGGTGTGAATGTACTAATTATATGAAATGGGTTCATAACCTGGACATTTTAAGACAAAAAGAGTGGATCGACAAACGAATTAATTAACTGTGGTTTAATTCATTATGTAATGAGATTCTTCATCAACCACAGCAAACTACACACGTAGACTACATCTCGAATCTCTCAAATATTTCACAACACTGCTAAGGTTTTTAGGTTTTCTAAGACTTACTTCTGGTGTGTAGAGAATGGATAATTAAGTTGTAATTAACAAATCAACATTATTATAATTTTTAAATAAAATTAAAACGTTAAAACTGTTCCCAAAATGTAATTAGAGACAGCACAAAGTTTTAATCATCTTATATTACATGTGTGTAAGCATGACTTGCTTTAGAAATACATCTAGCTTTTTTAAAAGCTGTAACCAGAATACTCAACAATTAAATATCAAAAGATGCAGCGATATAAGATCTACTTCAATAGTTAACCTCTGAATGACTGCCTAGAACAGATAAACTTTTAAGACACGTCTATCTAACGGAGTAAAGCGGACAAGAACTCACACACACACAGCATGAGTGGTTGTGTGGGAACACAAACTGCCCACCCACACACAGCATGAGTGGTTGTGTGGGAACACAAACTGCCCACCCACACACAGCATATGTGGTTGTGTGGGAACACAAACTGCCCACCCACACACAGCATGTGCGGTTGTGTGGGTCCACGAATTGATCACACACTCACACATCACGTGTGTATTTGTGTGGGTCCATGAATTGATCACACACTATCACATCACGTGTGTGTGTGAGTCCATGAATTGATCACACACTCACACATCACGTGTGTATTTGTGTGGGTCTATGAATTGATCACACACTCACACATCACGTGTGTATTTGTGTGGGTCTATGAATTGATCACACACTCACACATCACGTGTGTATTTGTGTGGGTCCATCAATTGATCACACACTATCACATCACGTGTGTGTGTGTGGGTCCACAAATTGATCACACACACACACATCACGTGTGTATTTGTGTGGGAACACAAACTGCTCACACACTTACACATCACGTGTGCGTTTGTGTGGGTCAGCAATGTCCTCTAGCCCTGGTTGAAGCCATAAATGTTTGATAAAAGTGTCGAAATCGCGCCCTCTGGGAACTGGTCAATTTGGTATGATGACGTCACCTTGACATCTAGATCGCGCGCTTCCTCTTTGAGACTGACTGACAACTGGGGAGATAGAGTAGGTCAACAGGAAATTACGTAGCAGCATTCGCTTTGAAAATAAGTCTAGGATCTTTTTTTTTTCTAAATCGTTTGATGATTTTAGGTCTCCTTTGGGAGTTTCTGGGTTTTTAATTAACATAGGAGATTGGCCAAGTGGCTCGATTAGATGAAAATTTAATGATAGGGCAGGAAATGGCATGTACTCTCGTTAATAAATTTGAATGCATTGTCACCGTCACATCAAGCATTAATTAAGCTTTAGATCCATGCCATCTTCTCATCAAAATTCTAATTAAATTACTTTTACTTTTTACTTTGGTTATTTTTTATATTTAACTTTTTTTTTTAGCTATCAACTTAATGGTATTTAGTATGAACAGTTTCCGATTGTTGAATGTGGCCAGAACAATTTGTAGAGAATTAAAGTTAATTAAAATTTTAAAAAGCCAGAAAAACTAAAAATAAAGATGATGTTTTTGTTGTTGGAAAAACGAACGACCGAAAAGAAAACTGTTTAAAAATGTAAAAGCGGAAATGTTTTCACCGCAGGAAACAATGGCAATCAACGTAATTGGATCCAGGAGGTAATTAAACGAGTTCTAAAAACGTCAAGCGCACCTGGGGCTAATTAAAAATGTATTGGACACCAGGGGTATTGTTAGATATCAAGGTACAACATATGTTGATGGCCCAGGTACAACATACGTTGATGGCCCAGGTACAACATACGTTGATGGCCCAGGTACAACATACGTTGATGGCCCAGGTACAACATACGTTGATGGCCCAGGTACAACATACGTTGATGGCCCAGGTACAACATACGTTGATGGCCCAGGTACAACACAACATACGTTGATGGCCCAGGTACAACATACGTTGATGTTCCAGGTACAACATACGTTGATGTTCCAGCTACAACATACGTTGATGTTCCAGGTACAACACAACATACGTTGATGGTTGCCGGTTTTAACACGCAAATAATGTTCGAGATTTTAGAAACCCGATTTTAAATTATTTAGCTATAGTGTTGGCAATTAAAATAATTGGCTGTAACTTTGCCAATAGATCTGGATCCCGAGGCTATTACAACCTAAGGAACTGTTGTACTAGATATAACATTACTCTGAGGTCTGTCACAATTTGGGACCATAGCCAAAACGAGGGCATGGTGACAAAACACAGGTACGGGTAGCTACACTGTCATCAAAAGTAGTAGGTGATAGACATACAGCTTTAGGTGGAAGGTCATTGATAGACCTACAGCTATAGGTGGAAGGTCATTGATAGACCTAGCCTACAGCTATAGGTGGAAGGTCATGGCGACAAACCTACAGCTATAAGTGGAAGGTCATGGTGATAGTGATTTATCTGCCAGTGGGTTTGAACTCGAGACTTAGTTCGAATTCATCAACCATGAGCTTTTTGCCGACTCGACCACGCCTCCAACACAATTAAGCGTTATGTGTCAACTGGTTATGCGCCATTGAGGCCATTAACTCTGATTTCATTTCAGCCTGCTTTTCTTTTTGGATTTGCTTCCATAGCCTTTGTCTAACCAAGAACAAACTACAAGGCAGCAGTTGTTTGATATTTGGAGTTGTCTCTCCTGTCCCCAGCTAACGAGCCTCATCTGCCCGAGGGTTCGAACTCGAGACTTTTCGGTTTAGCAACCATGAGCCGACCCCCTACTATCGTATGAAGGGTGTCAAATTAAAATCGACTTTTTTTTTTTAATAGACCGTACATAGAGAAAAATCGCACCCTCCCGTGGCGCCGCCCTTGCGAAAATAAAAATGATTTTTTTACAGAAACCTTCCCCAGAGTGTTCTAACTCACCAAAGTTTGATGGCGATAGGATGAATGGTGTCAAACCAAAATCGACTTTTATTTTGATATACCGTATATAGAGAAAAAAACAAATCGCGCCCTGCCAGGGCGCCACCCCACGAAATTGAAATATGTTTTTTCGCAGTAACCTCCGCAGAAATATTCTCAAAAACATCCAAAAGTTTCACGGCGATGTGATAAGAGGTGTAGTAATGCATACAAAACACACACACACACATACATACATTGTTATATATATATATATATATATATATATATATATATATATATATATATATATATATATATATATATATATATATATATATATATATATATATATATATATATATATATATAGGGGCCCCAAAAAAATTCTGCGGGTGGGCTTTTTTCTAGTTCCGCCAATGGATGTGTGTAGCACAGTGGCAAATAGAATGTCATCCAGTACCCGTGTTTGTTTTGACAAGTGCTCATTGTGTGACAGGATATTGTGAGATGACATGCGCAGTGTAGGCCATCCGTTAGTGCAGAATCTAGTCATGTGTCTTTGGGAACAGGCGCTGATCGTTTGGACTGAGACCTCCATCTTGAATTTAGGAATTTCAATAAAATGTTTCATGTGTTTGGATAATTTATCTTTCTCATGGCCTTGAAACAGCACCGACCTACATAACAGCATCACATTAACGACGAGGTGCTCATATTTCATGTGTCTGGATAACTTATCTTTATTACTGCCATGAAACAACGCTGATTTACATAACAGCATCACATTGATGACGAGGGTTGAGGTAAGTTTTGTATACTATCATTGTACAGGATATTTAAAATTGATAAGGGCTAACATTTTTAACTTTTTACTTTTCACTTACTCATATAGGTCTAAAAGAAATATACAAAGTATATAAAGTAGTTAGTAGCATGAGATATTTACTTTGCATAGCCTCGAATACCTATGGTAAACTACTAGCCATCGGTACCCGTCATTATATCCCTCATTTTTGTTATTCTTGTTTGAGAAAAATAATTTATAAAATAGTTATTGGCCAACACGCAATGTTCTTTACTACACGTTGAACGATATTAGTGACACAATAAAGAAATAACTAAATAGCTAAAAATCCGACAACATTTAAAATAACATAGGCTACCAATACCTATTAGAAAAACCAAATTATATACATTATTAGTCAACGCAAAACCATATTAAATGCAGAAACTGATTAACAGACTTAAAAAATGATTCCGTTAAAAGCCCGGCTGTTATTCGTGTTGTTTTTTTCCCACGTTTTCTTTAACTTGCTTTCGTCTCTGTCTTTCCAATCAAATCTTGCGATCGAAATTTCTGGCACTTCCCAGTTAGCTAGCGCGCTGAAATTTTCAGGGAAGCTTTGTTTTGGATGACAATAGAATATTCAATTATTATTACTAAATTGATCCATGGAAACATTTTATTGAGCATTTTAGACCGCTATATAATCTATCTATATATATAATTCTCTTCTTCGAGCCGTTAGAAAACAAGCTGCAAACACTCTCCCTACCTCCCCACCCCTACATGGTTTTAGTGAGCTGTGTTCACTCTAAATGTTTACAAGCAGAGCCAACGATTTTAAACGTAGGGGGGGGGGGGGAAGGAGGGGGGAAGGAAGGAAGGGGGGGGGGGTTATGGTCCTTAACGAGCTACTTATAGTGTTTTAAAGAAATATTTTCAGTGTCAGCGTTGGTACTGTCGAATTCACAAATTATGAATTATTGAAAATTAGAAACAACTAAATAGCGGCGTATGTTATGCCGCGGGCCGGCTCGTATATATATATAATTCTCCTCTGCGAGCCGTTAGAAAACAAGCTGCAAGCGCCTCCTTACAGTCCCCTCTCTTTCTCTCTATCACTACCACCCTACCCCACCCCCACATGGTCTGCTGAGCTGTGGTCACGTTAATGTTTACAAACCGTACAGCCAGGTTTAGTGACGGCTATTAGGGGCAGATAATTAAGTTTGAACCGACTTTAAACTTACAGGAGGTAACTAAGAGGAGGCTGCTTTCACGGGGGGGGGGTGTAGGGTCGGGGTTAGGGGAAAGGAGGGAGTTAGTGTTTTAAAGCAAATATTTTCAGTGGCAGCATTGGTACTGTCGAATTCACAAATTATGAATTACTGAAAGTAGAAAATAAATCAACTAAATAGCGGCGTATGATACGCCGCGGGTCGGCTCGTTCTAGTAAAAACGTGGGGGAAAAGGGGCATAACCCAGTAACTGTAATTTGTGTACAAACAACCGTAACAACTGGTGGCCAGTATGGGGGAGACGATATGGTCGAGTGGTTGGGCACACGATTGCTATCCCACTCGACACGGGTTCAAATCTATGTGTTCTAGTCAGTAACGTATTCACACAACGTGTTTTTTACGAGTTGTCTTTTTACGAGTTGTCTTTTTACGAGTTGTCTTCGTTTACCCAAAAAAAAGTGAAAAGATAAAATCGATAGCAAGATTTTAATGCAAACAAACAGACAAAGACTAAAAAGTAGAAAATAATAATCATTAAAAAAGTTTTTAAAAACCCACGTTTTCTGATTGAACTAAAACGTAGAAAATAAATGCTATACATCACAAAAATGCAAGCGATCACTCTACTATAAGCGATCAAAAACGTATTTTTTTGCCCGAGAAAATTATAAAGGTCTACATTTATAGCATAAGTCTTGATAGGCCGATCTAGAATCTATAGATTTAAATCTAATTTGAGCGAAATAGTTCCTTTCTTCATATTCTATAATTGGAAAATGTGGAAAGCAAATATTATTGAAGATGACTTCATTAGTATTGTGTATCATTTTCGACATTCTATTTTTATCCTGAAAGCGATGACGCCATTGTTTTTAAATGTGTATGTTCTCTAAAGAGTTCTTGTCACAACCATAAACACTTTTCCAGTTGCATGATTTAAAAAGTTTCTACATTCGATAATTCCTTTTTCATCTTCCTTCTTTAAATACAATTTAGGTTATACATTTAATAATCCAACATATAGTTTGCAACAAAAGCCCGTTTCATTAAGGTCTCCATACATCCATATATCGCTGAAGATACTGATCTCATTGCCTCGGAAAATATTTTGCGGACAGAGAAAAAGAGAGAGAGAGAGACAGAGAGAGAGGTGTGCACACTGGCTTTCATATTATTAGGATAATTTAGTCATATTATGGGATTTAATACTTTTCGTCAGGAAAGTTGTCTCTTCCCCCGCCCACCCCCTCTTTTTAAAGAAAAACTTTTTTTTTCAAAATTATGTTATACAGGACCATTTCCTAAACGATTCGAACATAGACACAAAAGACATAATACAATATATATAGAATATAAAATTATTTAGTAAGATTTAAATTATATCTTGTTAGTTATTGTTACCTCCCTTGTATTATACATATCATAGTTACTTCCCTTGAATGTTCAGTCTGTTAACGTATAGTCAGAGTTGTCTGCTGTAAATAATAAAACACTGAAGTCAATACAAAGTATTCTCCTCTTTGTTCTGAATGATGGAAATAAAGTAATAAACTGTAAGATAAAAATAAATTACCGTATAACAAAACAGCAAGTTTATTAAATCGTTGATAAGATGACAAACATTACAAAATTCTTCATTATGTTATTACTTATTTCATCACAGGGTGATTTGGATACCGGAACTTTCACCGGAAGTTGGGGAGAACATTTATGTGATGCTGTCGACAGCTACTTTACACGCCATCATCGAGTCCACCCATAATCGAGTGGACCCATCATCGAGTGGACCCAGCAAGTGGACCCATCATCAAGTCGACCGATCATCGAGTGGGCCCATCCTCAAGTGGACCCTTCATATAGTCTACCCATAATCAAGTGGACCCATCATCGAGTGGACCCATCGAGTGGACCCATCATGGGCAGATCTCCTGCAAGAGTACTCGGCTTAAGGACTTTAAGGTCTGTTTGATGTGTGTTCGTCTGGTTGTGTGTTTAGGATACGTGTGACATGATACGTGAGACATGATACGTGAGACATGATACGTGAGACATGATACGTGAGACATGATACGTGAGACATGATACGTGAGACATGATACGTGAGACATGATACGTGAGACATGATACGTGAGACATGATACGTGAGACATGATACGTGAGACATGATACGTGAGACATGATACGTGAGACATGATACGTGAGACATGATACGTGAGACATGATACGTGAGACATGATACGTGAGACATGATACGTGAGACATGATACGTGAGACATGATACGTGAGACATGATACGTGAGACATGATACGTGAGACATGATACGTGAGACATGATACGTGAGACATGATACGTGAGACATGATACGTGAGACATGATACGTGAGACATGATACGTGAGACATGATACGTGAGACATGATACGTGAGACATGATACGTGAGACATGATACGTGAGACATGATACGTGAGACATGATACGTGAGACATGATACGTGAGACATGATACGTGAGACATGATACGTGAGACATGATACGTGAGACATGATACGTGAGACATGATACGTGAGACATGATACGTGAGACATGATACGTGAGACATGATACGTGAGACATGATACGTGAGACATGATACGTGAGACATGATACGTGAGACATGATACGTGAGACATGATACGTGAGACATGATACGTGAGACATGATACGTGAGACATGATACGTGAGACATGATACGTGAGACATGATACGTGAGACATGATACGTGAGACATGATACGTGAGACATGATACGTGAGACATGATACGTGAGACATGATACGTGAGACATGATACGTGAGACATGATACGTGAGACATGATACGTGAGACATGATACGTGAGACATGATACGTGAGACATGATACGTGAGACATGATACGTGAGACATGATACGTGAGACATGATACGTGAGACATGATACGTGAGACATGATACGTGAGACATGATACGTGAGACATGATACGTGAGACATGATACGTGAGACATGATACGTGAGACATGATACGTGAGACATGATACGTGAGACATGATACGTGAGACATGATACGTGAGACATGATACGTGAGACATGATACGTGAGACATGATACGTGAGACATGATACGTGAGACATGATACGTGAGACATGATACGTGAGACATGATACGTGAGACATGATACGTGAGACATGATACGTGAGACATGATACGTGAGACATGATACGTGAGACATGATACGTGAGACATGATACGTGAGACATGATACGTGAGACATGATACGTGAGACATGATACGTGAGACATGATACGTGAGACATGATACGTGAGACATGATACGTGAGACATGATACGTGAGACATGATACGTGAGACATGATACGTGAGACATGATACGTGAGACATGATACGTGAGACATGATACGTGAGACATGATACGTGAGACATGATACGTGAGACATGATACGTGAGACATGATACGTGAGACATGATACGTGAGACATGATACGTGAGACATGATACGTGAGACATGATACGTGAGACATGATACGCGAGACATGATACACGAAACATGATACACGAAACATGATACACGAAACATGATACACGAAACATGATACACGAAACATGATACACGAAACATGATACACGAAACATGATACACGAAACATGATACACGAAACATGATACACGAAACATGATACACGAAACATGATACACGAAACATGATACACGAAACATGATACACGAAACATGATACACGAAACATGATACACGAAACATGATACACGAAACATGATACACGAAACATGATACACGAAACATGATACACGAAACATGATACACGAAACATGATACACGAAACATGATACACGAAACATGATACACGAAACATGATACACGAAACATGATACACGAAACATGATACACGAAACATGATACACGAAACATGATACACGAAACATGATACACGAAACATGATACACGAAACATGATACACGAAACATGATACACGAAACATGATACACGAAACATGATACACGAAACATGATACACGAAACATGATACACGAAACATGATACACGAAACATGATACACGAAACATGATACACGAAACATGATACACGAAACATGATACACGAAACATGATACACGAAACATGATACACGAAACATGATACACGAAACATGATACACGAAACATGATACACGAAACATGATACACGAAACATGATACACGAAACATGATACACGAAACATGATACACGAAACATGATACACGAAACATGATACACGAAACATGATACACGAAACATGATACACGAAACATGATACACGAAACATGATACACGAAACATGATACACGAAACATGATACACGAAACATGATACACGAAACATGATACACGAAACATGATACACGAAACATGATACACGAAACATGATACACGAAACATGATACACGAAACATGATACACGAAACATGATACACGAAACATGATACACGAAACATGATACACGAAACATGATACACGAAACATGATACACGAAACATGATACACGAAACATGATACACGAAACATGATACACGAAACATGATACACGAAACATGATACACGAAACATGATACACGAAACATGATACACGAAACATGATACACGAAACATGATACACGAAACATGATACACGAAACATGATACACGAAACATGATACACGAAACATGATACACGAAACATGATACACGAAACATGATACACGAAACATGATACACGAAACATGATACACGAAACATGATACACGAAACATGATACACGAAACATGATACACGAAACATGATACACGAAACATGATACACGAAACATGATACACGAAACATGATACACGAAACATGATACACGAAACATGATACACGAAACATGATACACGAAACATGATACACGAAACATGATACACGAAACATGATACACGAAACATGATACACGAAACATGATACACGAAACATGATACACGAAACATGATACACGAAACATGATACACGAAACATGATACACGAAACATGATACACGAAACATGATACACGAAACATGATACACGAAACATGATACACGAAACATGATACACGAAACATGATACACGAAACATGATACACGAAACATGATACACGAAACATGATACACGAAACATGATACACGAAACATGATACACGAAACATGATACACGAAACATGATACACGAAACATGATACACGAAACATGATACACGAAACATGATACACGAAACATGATACACGAAACATGATACACGAAACATGATACACGAAACATGATACACGAAACATGATACACGAAACATGATACACGAAACATGATACACGAAACATGATACACGAAACATGATACACGAAACATGATACACGAAACATGATACACGAAACATGATACACGAAACATGATACACGAAACATGATACACGAAACATGATACACGAAACATGATACACGAAACATGATACACGAAACATGATACACGAAACATGATACACGAAACATGATACACGAAACATGATACACGAAACATGATACACGAAACATGATACACGAAACATGATACACGAAACATGATACACGAAACATGATACACGAAACATGATACACGAAACATGATACACGAAACATGATACACGAAACATGATACACGAAACATGATACACGAAACATGATACACGAAACATGATACACGAAACATGATACACGAAACATGATACACGAAACATGATACACGAAACATGATACACGAAACATGATACACGAAACATGATACACGAAACATGATACACGAAACATGATACACGAAACATGATACACGAAACATGATACACGAAACATGATACACGAAACATGATACACGAAACATGATACACGAAACATGATACACGAAACATGATACACGAAACATGATACACGAAACATGATACACGAAACATGATACACGAAACATGATACACGAAACATGATACACGAAACATGATACACGAAACATGATACACGAAACATGATACACGAAACATGATACACGAAACATGATACACGAAACATGATACACGAAACATGATACACGAAACATGATACACGAAACATGATACACGAAACATGATACACGAAACATGATACACGAAACATGATACACGAAACATGATACACGAAACATGATACACGAAACATGATACACGAAACATGATACACGAAACATGATACACGAAACATGATACACGAAACATGATACACGAAACATGATACACGAAACATGATACACGAAACATGATACACGAAACATGATACACGAAACATGATACACGAAACATGATACACGAAACATGATACACGAAACATGATACACGAAACATGATACACGAAACATGATACACGAAACATGATACACGAAACATGATACACGAAACATGATACACGAAACATGATACACGAAACATGATACACGAAACATGATACACGAAACATGATACACGAAACATGATACACGAAACATGATACACGAAACATGATACACGAAACATGATACACGAAACATGATACACGAAACATGATACACGAAACATGATACACGAAACATGATACACGAAACATGATACACGAAACATGATACACGAAACATGATACACGAAACATGATACACGAAACATGATACACGAAACATGATACACGAAACATGATACACGAAACATGATACACGAAACATGATACACGAAACATGATACACGAAACATGATACACGAAACATGATACACGAAACATGATACACGAAACATGATACACGAAACATGATACACGAAACATGATACACGAAACATGATACACGAAACATGATACACGAAACATGATACACGAAACATGATACACGAAACATGATACACGAAACATGATACACGAAACATGATACACGAAACATGATACACGAAACATGATACACGAAACATGATACACGAAACATGATACACGAAACATGATACACGAAACATGATACACGAAACATGATACACGAAACATGATACACGAAACATGATACACGAAACATGATACACGAAACATGATACACGAAACATGATACACGAAACATGATACACGAAACATGATACACGAAACATGATACACGAAACATGATACACGAAACATGATACACGAAACATGATACACGAAACATGATACACGAAACATGATACACGAAACATGATACACGAAACATGATACACGAAACATGATACACGAAACATGATACACGAAACATGATACACGAAACATGATACACGAAACATGATACACGAAACATGATACACGAAACATGATACACGAAACATGATACACGAAACATGATACACGAAACATGATACACGAAACATGATACACGAAACATGATACACGAAACATGATACACGAAACATGATACACGAAACATGATACACGAAACATGATACACGAAACATGATACACGAAACATGATACACGAAACATGATACACGAAACATGATACACGAAACATGATACACGAAACATGATACACGAAACATGATACACGAAACATGATACACGAAACATGATACACGAAACATGATACACGAAACATGATACACGAAACATGATACACGAAACATGATACACGAAACATGATACACGAAACATGATACACGAAACATGATACACGAAACATGATACACGAAACATGATACACGAAACATGATACACGAAACATGATACACGAAACATGATACACGAAACATGATACACGAAACATGATACACGAAACATGATACACGAAACATGATACACGAAACATGATACACGAAACATGATACACGAAACATGATACACGAAACATGATACACGAAACATGATACACGAAACATGATACACGAAACATGATACACGAAACATGATACACGAAACATGATACACGAAACATGATACACGAAACATGATACACGAAACATGATACACGAAACATGATACACGAAACATGATACACGAAACATGATACACGAAACATGATACACGAAACATGATACACGAAACATGATACACGAAACATGATACACGAAACATGATACACGAAACATGATACACGAAACATGATACACGAAACATGATACACGAAACATGATACACGAAACATGATACACGAAACATGATACACGAAACATGATACACGAAACATGATACACGAAACATGATACACGAAACATGATACACGAAACATGATACACGAAACATGATACACGAAACATGATACACGAAACATGATACACGAAACATGATACACGAAACATGATACACGAAACATGATACACGAAACATGATACACGAAACATGATACACGAAACATGATACACGAAACATGATACACGAAACATGATACACGAAACATGATACACGAAACATGATACACGAAACATGATACACGAAACATGATACACGAAACATGATACACGAAACATGATACACGAAACATGATACACGAAACATGATACACGAAACATGATACACGAAACATGATACACGAAACATGATACACGAAACATGGGCGCAGCTGGTGGACGGGTTGTCTAGTCTGGGCGCAGATTAGTGCTTTCAACAACTGACTGTTCACTATCACAGACCCAATTTTGGAAGTATTATGTTTTGTTTACCCCCAGATTGTACCACCTTTATTTGACAAAGCGTCTACAGGACCAGTACAAGAAAGCAAATGTCTCTATCACCCTACTGGACCATTGAAAAAAAGCAGTTGTTTCTATATATATTCAATAATGCAAACATCATTTTTTTAAAAATTAGTTTCAGAACCTTAGGTCACTAGGAAGACACTGATTAAAAGTATCTTATTTTTATTTGACTAGCTTCACAAGAATTTTGTTTGAAATAAAAATAAAATTACTGTATAATCATAAGCTTTTAAGCGGAATAAGAATAATTATTCATATACAACCTAGCTATTTACAGAATTTAATAATTCTTTCAGTTTTTTAAGGAAGTCTGTAGCACGTAGTTGTAGAATCTTGCAACTCATCGTAGACAATATTCTTACTCTCTGGTCAGCTATTATATTTAAAACCAACCAGCCGTTATCACCAAGTCATGCCCTCGGTTAGCTGATACAGAGATCGCAAATACTTTAATGGTTATTTGCCCTTTTGAATTGTAGTAGTGTTTTTAAATAAGCTTCATTAGCATAACCTAAAACTAACCCCACGATCTACACCCAGTCACTTATCCCACACCATACACACAATTTACCACACTCCAAACCTCACCCATACCAAAATCCACACCACCTTACACAGTACGACACCACGAACTACACACCTAACCAAACCCCCGCACAACACCGGCCCACACTTCAACACTCTCTTGAACGCCACCCGACATCCTAAACCACAACATCGCACACCCCACCCCGCAAAAAAACACTACACCCTACAATGCACATTTAAAACCCACTGTCCAGGATTTATATCCCTTTACTGTACATTGCCCAACCCACATCTCAGCCGCGCTACTTACATGATCCACACCCAGTTACTTATCCCACGCCATTCCCAATACACCACAGCCTACTTACATTATCCACACCCAGTTACTTATCCCACGCCATTCCCAATACACCACAGCCTACTTACATGATCTACACCCAGTTACTTATCCCACGCCATTCCCAATACACCACAGCCTACTCCACTACACACTAAAACCTCACAATACACGCAGTATACCAAACCCCAACCCACCCGTCCCAAACCACACCACAGAGGCGTAGGGGGGAGGGGGACAAAATGGGTTGGAAAAAAATTGAAAGGTTGAGGGGGGGGGTGCAAATCAAAGTTTGAGGGGGGGGGGTTCAAATCGAAAGTTTAAGGTGGGGGGTGCTAATCGAAAGTTTGAGTCCCTGGGCGCCGAAAAGGGTCGCTACGCCTCTGCCACACCACTCCATTTTCTCACACAACTTCAACAAGATGGTCAGCACGTACACATGTACTTGATGAACATGTACTTAAATACCTCAGGTAAATTAGGTATAAAAACACTGTGGATAAGGCTAAGAGTGAACCTGCCTCCAATATATAAATAAAGTTTATAAACACTGTGGATAAGACTAAGAGTGAACCTGCCTCCACTATATAAATAAAGCAAATTTCAAATAAAGAATAACTATAGATCCAGTTGTTTATTTTACAATCAGAATCATAGCATTTGTAACAGGTGAACTTTTGTGAATATTGTTTTTGCAGTTACCAGTAAAGTGGTGTATGAGCCGCACTACAGTACAATGATCTCTCCCATTCCTTAACATTATGTTAAAAATTAATCTTTAAAGAACACACAAATCAGTGGCTAATTCAAAGATGTAGAGATCTGAAAGTCACAGTGTAAAGATAAATATTTTGTAGGCTAGTATTGAGACTGATCCATCTATGAATTATAGTGTTAGTTTGAAATTAGTTTTTTTATACCAACTCAGCTTTCACAAACTTTTTTATGCTGTGATATTTTAGCATTTATGTTGGAAATAGTAATAAGCTACAATATTAAATAGTAAAATAGTTATTGATCTGTTTAAATTTGAAATCTGCAATTAAACAAGTTTATCAATCCATGTCTATATTAAGAGTGATTATTTCCCCTACTGTCGTTCGCTTGACTAAATAAAATGCCATTATGTCAATTTTATTTTTTTTATTTTTTTTTTGCAATATTTCGTTGTGTTGTGTGTATATTTTGTTATTTGTTTTTTTGTGATAAACTGCTGTGTTGTGTGTATATTTTGTTTTGGTGTGATAAGCTGTTGTATTGTGGACCTAGATCGTGTTTTGTTCTTTTTTTCATAGTAGCGTATATATATATATATATATATATATATATATATATATATATATATATATATATATATATATATATATATATATATATATATATATATATATATATATATGGCCAAGTCCCCAGAACATGATCTTATATATGAAGAATGTAATATAACTAAAACAAAAGCAAACCAATATCTGCTATGTCCAATATTCACCTTCTGATGAGGACATGTTAAAGACACCTGTAAGAAACACAGGTTTCACTTTAACTTCTTCTCTGTGTTGGCATGTGAAGTTTTTAAATGCTGGTTTTTAGCAGAGTTGAGGTGATGTGTTCGGTCATCTATTTATAGAACTTAAAACATTACATCTTGATTTGTTAAAGGAAAATAAACACTTGAATTGTCTAAATGGATTTGAAATGCAGTTGTGAAAATTGTTAGGATCCCCTTAAATGAAAATAATTACATAACATAATTTACAAAACTAATTTTGTTGTTTTTAATGCTGCAAATGTTTAAATTCTACAGAGGGTTTAAGTCAACAAGTCACAATGTATAAAAACAGCGCCTTTGTTACTTAGAAGGGAGATTACCAAACAATGAATTCTCTGCCTAGCTAGTTTTATTTAATTGCATCTTCCCTTAAATAAAGTAAATGGAAACAACTGATAAGAAAGAACTTAGTAGGAGAGAAAGAGTATTTAATATTTTACTAATGTGGTAGATTTTTAAAAAAATTTATCAATACAAAATTATTTCAGCAAATAAAAAAAACAGCTCCTGGTAATGTATATCTGAATTGAAAATTGCCTAAAAATGTAGAAACAATACACCTAACATCCAGTAGAAAGGCCATCACCGAATGAAACCAATAATAAATCCTATACACAGAGATTCAAGATAACAAATACCTTACTTTATAAACATCCCAAATAATTCAATTTTTATTACAACAGTTTAGATTGGATTTTTGTAAAATTGACTTCCTTCAGACTTCCTACAAACTTATAAACAAAATATCCTATTTTTAAGAATCTTTGATAAAAAAATCTGTACCTGAAAAGTCTGTATTTAAACAACAGTAGTTTGATTTAAATTTAGAGACTATGAATCGGACTACTTCCGAAAATTCTTTGTTCAGTCAAGATATCCAGTTTGTGGGGTAGAGATTTGATACACATTTCTCCCACTTGACGGGAGTCAATATGTCGAGGCCCTTTTGACGGGGCAAAAACTTAACTGGTTTAATTAAAAATACTCAGGAGTATGAACAAAGGTCACGTGATTTTGTTTTTCAATACAAAAGGGCGGTGCCTTCATCATACAGGTCACATGATCACAATTCTGGCTTCCATTTTTAATAAGGAACACACCGATACATAATGTTCCCCGGAGTGCTGGCTAGTTCCTTTGTGGGAATGGTTTGGGGGTTTTTACTTTCTCGTATATACGAAGTATAGAGAAAGTCTTGTAATCGTGCAAAAATAAAAATCGAGATTTTTACAAATCTCGACGTTTTACACCTCACTGATACGGAAAAACATAATTTTGTATCTTGTCCGTATGTCTGTGTGTGTGTGTGTGTGTGTAAACACGATAACTTGAGTACAGTTACAGCTAGGTTGATGAAATTTCATATATAAGTATTTTATCAAAATCGTAGATCCGTATCAACTTTTGAGCGATTTCCGATAACCGGAAGTGGTACTTTTTCTACTTTGAATTTTTCAAAAGCCTTGAGTACTATTTCAGATAGATAAATGAAATTTCACATGTAAGTAAAAGATCTAATTCTCTACCTTCTGTCAAATTTTGAGTAATTTCCGGAATGACCGGAAGTAGTAATTTACGCTACTTCCGATTTCTCAAAAAACTAATGTAAATTTTTAAAGTACTAATAATATTGCGCACTCTTATGCACTTTTTTATTTGGCGTTCACTTGATGTGCAATTCTTTTGTCTACGAGATTTTATTCTATTTTTAAAACTTTAAGTATTTAGAATGGGTTAAAAATCATGTCTATAGCCCGAGTTCCCATCCCCTGTTATTTTATATAAGAATATTCGAGAAAGTTTAGGGAAGATCACTCCCGGTTTATTTTTTACTGATTTTGGTACATTTAAAATAGAATCACCGTGGCGGAGCACGGGTATGCAGCTATTATTGTAAATATCGCTATGACATAAAAACTGTATATATTTGACTATTTTAATTTTAAACTATTTTGTTAATGCAAAAGAAGAATCAAATATTGGGGTTGTTTGTCTAAGGTGACAGCAATGGTGTTTTGTTTTACAGATTGATAGAAAAAAAGTGTGTGTTGTGAGTTTACGCGTAGGACGCAACACGTAAGTTTACACATGAGTACACGGGGGTAAAGGTCAAGGATCAGCAACACACGTCACACGTGATAGATGTTACAAAACTCTGGAACAAGTTGTATTCGGAACTCTCGAAGCCTTAGCGGTTTTGTTGGTTTCTTAATAAATACATTTTATGGCATTTTAAGGCTTTCAAATAATGTTTTAACATGTGTTAACGCTTTCAAAATCCTTAACACATGTTAACACATTATTTAAAAGCGTTAACACATGTTAACACATCAAATGAAAGCCGTATCTCATGTTAACACATTATTTAAATGCTTTAACACATGTTAACAATAGGTGGAAGGTCATGGTGATAGACCTACAGCTATAAGTGGAAGGTCATGTTGATAGACCTACAGCTATAGGTGGAAGGTCATGGTGATAGACCTACAGCTATAAGTGGAAGGTCATGGTGATAGACCTACAGCTATAGGTGGAAGGTCATGGTGATAGACCTACAACTCTAGTAGGTGAAAGGTCGTGGTGATAGGCCTACAATTCTAGCAGGTGGAAGGTCATGGTGATAGACCTACAGCTATAGGTGGAAGGTCATAGTGATAGACCTACAACTCTAGTAGGTGGAAGGTCATGGCGACAAACCTACAACTAGTAAGTGAAAGGTCATGGTGATAGACCTACAACTAGTTGGTGGAAGGTCATGGGGACAGGGACTTGGAGACATGACCACGCCCAGCCAGTGAATAGTTTAAAACTCTAGGGAGAAAGTACACAGACAAGTGTGCACAACATTGATTTTCTGCTCGGAAAAATATGCCAGTAGCTCCACTATTTTGAAAAAAATCTTTACTGGTTGTAAGCAGTTCTGTAGCTGTTACGTTTTAAGTATATTTCCTATTGACTAGTAAAATTAAAATTATCTGTTTTCTTGAATTAACTAATGTAATCCTGACAGGTTGGAATAAACTGGGCATCTAATTAATCAAATGGCTTTAGTCTAGTGGGTCTCTATCGTAAACAGTTCTGTTCTGTTTAACTGTTTGGTTCACCAACATAGAGAAATATACTAGAACAACATACTGAACACAAAACATCATATGAAGACAAGTAGTCGCTGTAATCAAGTTTATGTGCTTCAAATTAGGCCTATGTATTCTTTTTTTGTTGATATCAAGCACGAAAATACTTCAACGATCACGAAGGTTTTCATCGATTTCAAGCACAAATACACTTAAAACCGTTTTCTTCATTTCACTCAGTGTGAATACGTCTTTTCTTTTCTTTAAATTTAAAATCTGTGTTGAAAAGTAACAGTATGTGTATGTGCGTATTTTGTGTGTTCATGTTGAGCACTATGTTTGTGTCAGTGTCGGAGTTCTGTCTGTTTTTAAACAGGCCACACATGAAAATGTTGGCCAAATAAATAACTGCAGTAAACAGGCCACACATGAAAATGTTGGCCGAATAAATAACTGCAGTAAACAGGCCACACATGAAAATGTTGGCCAAATAAATAACTACAGTAAACAGGCCACACATGAAAATGTTGGCCAAATAAATAATTGCAGTAAACAGGCCACACATGAAATTGTTGGCCAAATAAATAACTGCAGTAAACAGGCCACACATGAAAAAACAAAATGGTGCTTGTTGTATGAAATAAAGGTGGCCAAATAAATAAATATATTTTTAAGACTTTAAAGTTAGTTACAACATTACTTTTTATAAAAATAGAATTTTATTGAAAGTACCATTTTGTCTAAATATACAAGTGGTCTAACTTGACGCTCAGTCTAAAGATGGCCTGACTTGAGCTCAGTCTAAAGATGGTCTGACTTGACGCTCAGTCTAAAGATGGTCTGACTTGAGCTCAGTCTAAAGATGGTCTGACTTGACGCTCAGTCTAAAGATGGTCAGACTAGACGCTCAGTCTAAAGATGTTCTGACTTGACGCTCAGTCTAAAGATGGTCTAACTTGACGCTCAGTCTAAAGATGTTCTGACTTGACGCTCAGTCTAAAGATGTTCTGACTTGACGCTCAGTCTAAAGATGGTCTAACTTGACGCTCAGTCTAAAGATGTTCTGACTTGACGCTCAGTCTAAAGATGTTCTGACTAGACGCTCAGTCTAAAGATGGTCTAACTTGACGCTCAGTCTAAAGATGTTCTGACTTGACGCTCAGTCTAAAGATGTTCTGACTTGACGCTCAGTCTAAAGATGTTCTGACTAGACGCTCAGTCTAAAGATGGTCTAACTTGACGCTCAGTCTAAAGATGTTCTGACTTGACGCTCAGTCTAAAGATGTTCTGACTTGACGCTCAGTCTAAAGATGGTCTGCCTTGAGCTCAGTCTAAAGATGGTCTGACTTGACGCTCAGTCTAAAATAGACAGGCGGTGTAGGCCTACTGGCTCTAGGAGCGATATCGTGAACTAATATTTATTGTCTGGCAACCCGTCTGGTTATCGTCCGGCTATCGTCCGGTTTTCGTCTTTTATTGTCTGGTTATTTCCTGGTTATCGGCTGTCTGTCGGCTGTTTATCGTATGGTAGCTGTCCGGTTATCGTATGGTAGTCGTCCAGATACCGTCCGGTTACTGTCCGGTAACCGTCATGTTATCTTCTGGTTGTCGTCTGGTTACCGTCCGGTTATCGTCCGTTTATTGACCGGTTATTGTCCGGTTATCGTCTGGTTGTCGTCTGGTTGTCGTCTAGCTCTAAGAGCGGGGCAGCGAAGACAGCAGGTGTCAGGCCAACGACGGCTTAGATTAATATTTTTCCCGCCTTCCGCGAGCTATGATTAAAACTATCCAAGCGTTGGCCTCCCCCCCCCCCTTAGATTGATGAGAACCAGTTGTGCTCCTGAAAAATCAGAGTCGGCAGCCAGGACCATGACTATCAAATTACTTCTGGGGTGATGACGTTACCACGGATGACGCATTCATAGAAAGACTGGACGGGAAGGACGGCCTTATCTCAACATGAGTAGAAATTCATTGTTTTCTAGCCTTGTGAAGGTTCACATACAAATTACAACACAACACTCGCTCAAACAACATGTGTAAACATGAAATAAAGCGAGCCTTTAGTGAGGGACAGGGTGATCGCTGATGAGTAGTAAAAGAAATGCTGATCACAGAATTGGGGTAAAGAAGTGTAGTAAAGTTTAGTAGTAAAGAAATGTGGATCATTGATCTGGGTAAAGTAATGACAAGTTTGAGAAATGAAATGTGGGTCGCAGGTGTGAGGTACAGAAATGTACATTCATGAGATCGTGGTAAAGGCATCAACATTTTTTCCATTATTATTAGTTTTACAATGATCTTTGTTATAAATAGGCCTAATCAAAATCTTCTCTTGTGAGAATAATGTAAATGTAAAAGTAAGCATCGTCACGTGATCAGTTACCTAAATCAGAGGACCGAGACAGTGGCGTAACTAGGATTTTCGGGCCCCTATGCAAAAATTATCATTGGGCCCCCTATTCGTGAGTCGTCATGTTACAATGGAGTTAAACGAAGAAATCAACTGCTACTTAAGAAGAAGGATTTTAAATAATATAAATAGTCTTTAAGCCTACATTTTATACCTTATACATCCTGATTGTGTATTTATACTGTATTATTATATAGTTTTTAAAAATGTTAGTCTCACAGTTAATTTGGTTTTTTTTTAAGTAAACCTAATAGCGTCATAAGGCGGGTTCAGGGGTGCAGTCGAATGACAATATTTAGGCGTGACACCATGACCAAACATTGTACAATTTACTGTCAAACTAAGTTGTATCTATCTAAAATAATAAAAGATTAGTGAAAAAGAGGTGACACCCCACCGAAAATGCTAAATTGTTGGGGAGGATGGGGTGGGTGACCAGAAAGAAGCGCACCGGAAAAAAGGGCAACGGAAAAAGCGCAAAACAAAAAGCGCAACGGAAAAAAGCGCAAACGAAAAAAGCGCACACAGAAAAAAAGCGCAAACAGAAAAAGCGCAAACAGAAAAAAGCGCAAACGGAAAAAAAGCGCAAAGATTCTGCCTCGGAGGTTCGCATATTTTTATCAAATCGGCCCTCGATTGACAAAGTTCTCGCGTGAATCATTGAGAAGGAAGCTTATTGTTTGACCTCCTGGTAAGTCGTTGATGAACAGGTAGGTTACAATCTTGAAGTGGAGATTGAAGCTCTCGTAATCGCCTTCGAGTCGAGGAGCAAAACGCTACGATTTTATTCACATTGATGAACTTTTTTGTAGTTTTTTGTTGATTCGCATTAACTTGTGAGTGACCCGGTAATGTCTATATCTTTCTCGTTCAACTCACTAGCAGCTCCAACAACGTATGCTGAACTCAAGATTCCAGCCACATTTTTCCCCGTCGTGAACCTTACCTTGTCGTGGTGGCGGGGCATACTGGCAGATGTGCCAGGCCAAAAGGTTCCTAGCATACATTTTAATTGAAATGAAAACGAAGCTACTCTAAATGACTTTTTCTTAAGATGTCTGTTGTTTTTAGTAGCAAATTTACTATCTCCAACAAGTTTAACAAAAATTAATTTTATGATATTTAAATTTATTTAATCATAATTATCTATTATATTTTATTAAAATATACGAAAATATACTCATATTCAAAGACATTTTTCTTCTTCTTCGTTCTTAATTGAGAATATGGTGGAGGATTTAGACAACAAGTCCAACTTCGTGAACAAACCGGACTGTGGTCTCCAGGTCAGCAGGTGCCCCATATAATTTTTCCCTGAGTGGGGTGAGCAGGGGCCAGTGTCTGACTTGCACCTGGCTATACAAAGAACATTCCTGAAGGACGTGCTCCGTATTTTCCGGGGCCTTGCCACAAGGGCACATTTCGCCACACCCAACCTTTAGTTTTTGTATGCATGTGTTGATTTTGTCTGTTATGGTCTGTTCTAAGTCGAAAGATTATGTATTGTTGTTTTCGTGTCAAATTATAATATCCATCATCTTTATTGTAGTGAGGGTGTGTGTCAGACCACATTTGCGTTTGTTTGTTTTTATTGTTCTTTTTATTTATTAATAATTCATTTAGGGACTATGTGCGACAAAAAAAAACACAAAATTTCTTGTTTTTCATTATGATGGGTTTCTTGCACCTTTGGATACTCTGTCCATTTTTTTATTTAGAAAATAATAACTTTAAAGAGAAAAAAAAATTTAGGTGTTTAAATTACCATTTTTATGTCCCTGTTAATTAAAAAAGAATCAATTTTTCCCAATCTTACACGCTCTCTATGTAAAGTTTTATATCCGTCATCATATTGTATTTGGCATCATTGGAAAGCTGGATTTCTCCTTTATTTGATAATCTTAATTTCCATCATCTCGGAAACACGCAAAGCTTACAATCGGCTTTGCAGTTTACACAGATATGGTATTTTCGTGACCTACTTTTCGTTACTTTTGGCTGTTTGTCTCAGTTCGAATGTTTTTAACACTATAAACTATAAAGCCTACTACTTTTTTATTTATTAAACAATCGCAACTATATTTTCAGTAATTGTTTTTCGTGCAAAAATACAACTTTTGTCACGAGGGAATTGTGATGGCTTTCATAGAAAAAACGTATTTGGTAATTAATATGCAAATTTTGAAAGTTTTGAACATTAAAAATGGTACGATTTTGTAGACTTTGTAAAATTCTTAGTAGTAGCTATTTCAAAAAGTTTTCGTGACAAAAGTTTTAATGTGTACCGAAATATAAGCAGTTTAAATTTGATTGCTATAGGTGCATAAATAAAAAAGCCTTAGCATTTTTAAAAGTACCAAAACATTCAAAATGGCGGAGGTTTTTTCGGGTTTTCATGACAACCAAAATTGTTTTCAACCCGTTTTTGCTGTTTAATATTTACTTTTATATGCCAAACATGATAAAAATATTCAAAAGGCTTTAGATATTTAATTGTACTGACATGTGGTCAAACAGATGTACTGACATAACTACGTGCTATAGCACATCTGTCATTTAGTTAACCATACAAGTAGTACTATTTTGACTATACTGTTGGCATGTTTTTTTATAATTTTTTTATCCTTTATATATGCTATGCATTTTCAACTACATATTATGTCGCATTATTTGTGTTCCATTTCTATTTAAAATAAATCTATGAGGCCTAGCACCAGCCTTTTTGTGGAGACTAAAATATCGCTCTTAGCTTGTGTTTTAGTACATGTTAATTTCTATTAATGGACTCTCGGGAAACATAAATAAAATCGTATTAATTGTGTTATAAATTTAAAACAAATAACAGTTTCTAATTTATATTTTAAAATTCATATACTATGGTTAACCCCCCTCTGTGGTCAAACCTCCGCTTCGGTCAAACCCCCTATGGTCAAAGCACCTAGGATCGTATCGATGAACTGAAATTGGATAAATTTATTTAGAAGTTAAGACTTTTTAAAAACTCCATCCAGGGGTGGGTTTGATATAGGCCTAGAGTGTGAAAAAGTGCTAATGAGATGTCGAATGTACAAGCCAGCCATTGGCTGTAATTTGATTGGCTAAGGGTCAGACCGTCTGACCAAGTGGTGTTAGTAGAGACCATGATGACCCTCGGAGATGAACGACGCGACAAGTTGTCGTCTGACGACAAAGATTTAGGTCTCTCAGAGCCGCCTCTAGCGGGTGACATCCCTTGGTTGTTGTTGACCAGTGCTTCTTTCGGGCATTTTTCTCCGGGGGGGGGGGGGCTTACATTGTCAAGGGTGGACAATGGCTAAAATATCTTTTTAAATAAAAAATATTTTCCCCAATTTCTTTCGGGAGGCGGTAGACTTTCTTCGTGTGTTTGTGTGTGGGGGGGGGGGGTGGAAGAGAGGGTGTAATTGCCCCCCACGCCCCTCCCCCCCCCCCCACTCCCATCCGAAAGAGATGCCTGAAAGAAACACTGCAGATTAACCTCAGCACAAGTGTCGAACGATTGAAACAATAGTAGGTTGCTAACGGTATAAACTATTTTCTAAACAACATACTAATTAAAATTAGCTGTTTTTTTTAATAAAATGCGAATGCCTCAATCTTTTCGTTAGACTTACTTCACGTTTTGAAGGAAACTTCACGTTTTGAAGGAAAAAAATAGTTTAAGTTCAACTCAACTGAAACATCTTTAGATGTGTGTGTAAGCTTGGCGTGTTAATCTGAAGCATAGTTCGCACAGAGGAGGGGAGGGTCTATTACCAAAGCGTTAGTGTCATACTGTCTTCAACATATCAAGCTGTTGTGTAGGCATATAGTTGCTTGAAAAAAAACTAAATTCTAAGGGAGTTTTCTTATGAACATTTCAATAAAAATGTTTGTATGCACTAAAAAGAAGAAAATAATAATTCTCTGTAAAAATAACGCGCCACTATTCATTTTACTAACTTATTCCAGACTGGCCTATCTTTCTTGTTTTAACAAGCTATCATCCGTACATCATCGACATAAATAAAATATTAATTTACCTCATTCAAAATAATAATTACAATTTACTAGTCAATAAAAATGCAAATAAGTAGCTGCGAATTTTATTAAGGCAAAGATGTGCCGGCATTGTTCCTGAACATTTTGTTTATCTCCCGTCGTCACTTAAGTAAATCCAAACTTACATTATCTACAACCCATAACTTAAGCAGTCAGCTGACACGCGTTGTTAGCAAAGCGAAAAAACTCAATTAATATTGTTGACAAAATCAGTCTGCCTTGGTTACATCCCCTTACTTTTGGGTTATCACTTATAATTAATTAATACACTTATGGCCAAATAATGTCTTAATACAACAATACAATGTATTATTTGTGTTAGAAGTCGGGTTCAGAAAATGTTAAATTTAATACAAACATCTAGAACTTCTGAGATGTAGCAGGTATTTTGAACATGCTAAAACAATCTAGATCTAGAATATAGAGGAATATAGTATATTAGTAGGCCTATATAGATCTAGTATATCTAGTCTAAGCCTAATTAATCTAGATCGTGATTTAAGAAAAATAGAAATGCGCAAATTTAAGTTATAAACAAAAATATTATTGTTAGACTACAAACAATGTATTCTACATAATCCCTGTAAATTCTAAAAAAAAAAATAATTAAAAAATGAAAAACCAAAAAAAAAAAAAAAGCGCAATTTAAAATACTTTGTTTTGTAGAGCCATAGAAATTAAAAAGTTTGTCTGGAACTTTTAGTGGCAAATTTGACAACAACGGTAACACTAGTAACAACAGGTAAAATGATGTAGACTAGAAATTTACTAGATCTAGATCTAGAATCTAGATCTATCTAGATTTATTACTCTTAACTTCTTAAGCAATGTTTCCAACAAATACAATCAAGATCTGGAATCTAGATCTAGATCTAGAATCTAGATCTAGATTAGATCTAGAAACGATTATTAACTTTTCCCGAGTAGGGCCTAGCTGTATGAGAGTGTAGCTAGATTCTAGATCTAGTAGTAGTACTAGTCTAGATCTAGACTACGCTAGTACTAGATCTAGATCTATCACTAGTCACTAGATCTACATCTAGACTATATTCTATTGTCATCTATAGATCTAGATCTATCACTAGTCACTTCGTAATAAATAATCTAGCCTAGCTAGATCTATAATCTAATTATATTCTAGAATCTAGATCTAAATATTAATTTTTTTAAATAGTAAATAACGTATTGGGGGTCATCAATAAGTGACGTCACACTCGTAGGGGGAGCGGGGTCCGTAATTTTGCGACAATGTGATGAGGGGGGGGGGGGGGTTCAGATGTTGCGACGTCACATTTTTGCATTATAAAAAAAGCAATGTTAGAAAATCGAATTTTAGACCTTAGTTCGCATTTTAGATAGGCCCTAACTGTTTTAATAAATTGTAATAGTTTAGACAAGATTTTGGAAAATATTATGTTTTAAAAAAATTAATCTGCAATTTTGAGGGGGGTTGTAGGTTGAGGTGTGACATCATTTTAGGGGGGGGGGGGGTCTGGCTTTTTGTGACGAAGTGTGATGGAGGGGATGGGGGAGGTAAAAATCGTCAAAAAAAGCGTGACGTCATTTATGGATGACCCCTTGACTCAATATTGAGTCTACACACAACACTTAGTTATTGTAGTTTCATAACTAACATAATAAAGTTAATTAGTTTCACATGTAAAACTGAGTGTACTCAACTGACATAGTAACATAATATTAATATAACAGATAACAAATCACAATCCATGACCAAACCAGTAAAAATATCCTGGAATAAATTTTAAACTACCCCATTCGAGACAACAATGAGTAGTTCTAAATACAAGCAGTGGTAAAACCTTAGTTTAGCCGCTTAGCGTCGCAAATTCCAACGTAGCTAGTAATGTGCGATGGAGATAACTAATGAATATTTCTTTCATTTGGCCATATTTATCTTATGACATATTTTACATAGGCTAATATAACAGATAATTGAATAACAAATCTAGACTACTACTAGATTCTAGATCCAGAGTCTAGATCTATTTTCTAGTCTAGTGGTTTAGTCTAGTTTAAAAGTTAAATGGTTAAGCCTAGAATCTATATATAATCTAGACAAGACTAGATCATCTAGATTCATTCTAGATCTAGATCAAATATAAAACTTAAAAATTATAGTCCTACTCCTATACCATCATACAGAAATGTGTAGGCCCCTAATCAGGCTAATCTCAGTATAAAATAAATAAGTTAATTAACTAGCCAAATTAAATATCACTAATGATATGAAGGGAGATAGTTTGTTGTGGTTACGGTTAATAAGTCATTCCTCACAACACTATACTGTGTGTGCGTGGTATGTGGCCTGACCAACCGAGAGGAGATTGTTTATATTATTGCTTTGAGTTTATATTTAACTTAATGCAACAAGCCTGCCGGTTGGTTGCGGCCAGGCCGGGGGGACGTTTTGACAGGTACTCAAAATATCGTCCCTAGATAGAATCATCTAGCTCATGAATTATAAGTTTTTACAATGTAGGACAATTAATTATTAGAACCACAGTAATTTTGCCTAACCACTTATAATATATGATTATCTTTAAACATGTTTTAATTGCCCTATACCATATTTTTTATTAATAGTAGGCCTACATTTCTTAATGTAAACATATATATAAGTTAATATTTATAAGGCTAAGGAAATACTTCATTTTTACCTTTTTGTGGAAATACATATAAAACCTATGTAAAATGTGTTTACCTTTTTACAAACCTCACTGCCATTACAGATAAACATACTATTCAAAAGTTTCATTAAATGTTCCCAAATGAAGCATCCACAAGCCAAGCTCTACATAATATTGTAAATTAATATAACCCTAGAAGTCTAGTTAAATGAGGTTGTAACTAATCAAGATGAAAAATACATCACTGTGTAACAATCTGTCCTTTTTATAAGTTAATGGTTTATTATTTATAAATTATCTTAAAAAAATAGTATTTTTTTATTTATTTTATTATTTTTATACAGGTTTTTCCTCATGGCCATTAGATTTTGTGTGGTGACTAGTACTTATATCTTGCTGCTTTAATTATGGCACACTCTAGCAATGAGGAAATTATCTCTCTTTCTTCTTCTGAAGACGAAGAAGGGGCTAGCCATTCATCAGCTGTGGCTGCAACGAGAGACAGAGAAGAAACTGTGAGAGAATTAATTCATCGTGCAATGGGTCTGCTCAACAGAGCTGAAAACAATTCTCGTCCGGAACCATTTAGATTGACAGAGAACTCCGCTTATAGATATAAATTCTCTTCACAAATTACAGCTAGTGACTTGTTCAGAGAAAGTGAATTGTTAGATTTATTTGAGACTGTCTCCATTTTGAAAGCTAGACTTAGTGCTGAGAGGGTGTTTTCTCTTGGCTGTCCACATGTGCCAACAGAGAGAGAGATCTTTGACGAACTTGTCATGCGCTATTCGCATGAGTTCATTGATTCATGGAGAGCAGCAGACAATCCACAGCTGCCAGCCCCTCACACTACAGAGGCTGCACACACTGATGCAACTACCTCACACATCCGGGAAAATACTGAAAGCATGGATACATCAAGCTTAAACTGTGATGCTCCTCGAGAGAATGTTGAGATGACAGGCCGTCAGGTTCAGGTAATGAAAAACCTTTAATTTATTTCAAAGATTATTTTTGGAAATCTGTCAAAATTCCAGTAAGTTGTTATATTGTGTATTCTGTTCTATATTCATTATAATCTGTACATTCATATAACTGGCTATTTTATTCTCAACAGGTTAGCTTGTTTTTAAAAATGCTAGAATTTAATTCCATACAAAATTATCTATTTGTGTTTGTTAAAGTTTAGTTTTTTTAAAAATGAATCTGTTCATATTGTAATATTGGTATTCCTTTGTACAGCCTCCCTACACATCACCAAGATGCAAGAAAAGAAAAAGAGCTGACATGCAAGAAGACAAGAAACAGACAGACAAGATAGATGACAATGCTGAGGAAGAAGATGAAGATGTAAGTAAATAAAAAGTCTCAATTATTTTTAGGTCAGAGCTTTCAGCTGGCCCAACTATAGCAGTCTGTTTGTTTGTAATATTGTGTACCTAAATCTTCCTGTACTTCTGTTACTAAAACTTCAAACGTTGAGACTTGCGTTTTGTTTGGATTTTTGTAAGAGTTTTTAAAAAATTTTCTAGTGTTGCTCAGTGTGTCTTGAACCCTGGACTACTGGTGGGGAGCATCGGATCACGTGTTTAAGATGCGGCCATCTCTTTGGTTTGAGGTTGGTTGGTCTTGATTTCTACAATTTACATCATTCTATTTAACTAGATAGCTGGGCAATACATACAATAAAAAGTTACCTTCAATTAAGTTTAATAACTATAAAAAGACTTCAATTTAAAAAATTCTGAAACATTCATACTGTATTTTGTAAACCACAAGCATCAATTTTGTTAACATTTAAAAATTAAAACTCTATGGTAGGTTTAAGTGGCAAATAACAGACAGGAAAAATGGGTTTGGATTTTTAATAAACTCCTGTATGTGTTTGATGTTTTGCTTCTCTTATTTAGCTGTATCTTGAAGTGGGTGGAGCAAGCCCACAGCTGTCCCCAGTGTAAAGCTCCAGCCAAAAAAACTGACTTGAGAAATATATTTGTTAGAAAGATAACAGTGAGTATCAGCCTATGTTTCTAGACAAGGATCCTTTGTATGCATCTTTCACTCATTTTTGTCACAAATACAATCTATCACTACAAGATAACACTCATCCACCAAGATAACTACCCTTTCGTAAATCCACAGAAATTTAGCTTTAAAGTATCATCTTGTTCAATTATATCTTTTTTATTAAGAGTAAACAAGTGTTTTTAAAAGTGTGTGAACAAATGCAAGTCTAGTCTCTGTGTGTCAGAAATGTTTTGATCATGACTAGGCTGAGGACACCTCAGAGAGGGACAGGGCACTAAAGCAGCTGGAGGAAGAGAGGGCTGCTAGGAGAGTTCTAGAACAGAAGGAAGCCGTAGCCAGGCATAAGATGGAGGTGATATCAGCAGATTATGAAGTTCTCAAGAGAGAGATGAACAACATGAAGTCTCAGATCTCACAGAGTGGGGGGTAGGTGTCATGATGTCTTGTGCATGTGTGGAGGGGGGGGGGGGGGGTCGTCATGGTATCTTGGGCAAATGGGGGGGGGGGTGGGGGTTCCTTGTTCTTTATTGACTTATCAAATGTTATTTCCATGTGGAACATAATTTGGTTTTGTTTTAGGAGCATGTCACCAAGTAGTTCAAGTTATGAACCTAGAGCCAGCAATGCTAAGGCCAGCCCCAATTATGTACAAAGTCATAAGAAATATCATTTCTTTCAGAGGATTCCTATTGCACAGGTAAATTGGTATTTTCATGGCTGACTACTTGTACCATTTTGCCTATAACTGTATGGCTTTGACACCCAGGTTAGTGCATGTAAATGCATGTAAAAAAAACAGTCACCTCAGACTGTTAGTATTGTGATGTCATGGATACGCCAAAAAGCTAATTATTTCTTATTGTGTTTGTTATAAATTTAATGGTGTGTATTGTGATTCTGCTCAGACAGACTAGTTCAGTGCTGAACTAAACTTGTGGGTTTTGTATTAGTGCTTCAGCATCAGTTTCATGAAAATGTTATCTAATGAAAGTGAAAGAATGAATACTTTGTGTTTCAGGATGCAAATTGTCGCGTGTTCGACTTCTGTAGAGAGATGGGTATTATTGTTGTTTCCCAGAAGTCCCCAAATGCTCTATTTAGGGGTTTTGGGATCAAGGTGAAAACAACTTGAAATTTTCATTTAAAAGCTTTGTTTCATTTAGATACCAATCAAATGTTAAACATTAGCATTTAATTAATTTAAATTCAACTTAAACCAATTTATCCGATAATTGACAAAAAGTGCTTTTACCATATTTTCAATGAAGAAAGTTAATTTAAAAAAAAATATTCCATCTAGCTCTTGTCTCGAGACTTTAAGCCACTATCCTATCAGCCCCTTCACTCTGGCGTCATCCGGGATATGTGTTTTCGTCCAATGACATATGATGGTCAGCTGCTTAGTTGTGGTATGGACAAGTGTATCCTGATGTCCAGTGTGTCCAGTAAAGCTGTCATCCTCAAGTAAGTTTACACTCAACACTCCAGGATGTCAGTAAACAGCATTCTATACATCAATATATATACAATTGTGGGCAATGTTTATCCCAATATCCCTTTTGTTTAGGTTGGTCTTGAGTAGTAAAACAGAAAATTGACATCACAAGTTACCCTCATACTTATTTGCCCCTCCTAAATAACCACAACCTTAACATAAATTAACATATTTTCATCATTTCCTTCCTTAATTAATACATGCTACATCAGATTTCTTGACACCCACCACCTCACTGTCTCTATTGTCTGTACTCCCTCCCTCCCCACTAGGTATGTGACTTCATGTATGGACAAAGCTTATATAGAATTACATGAAATTATAATTTGTAAGTTTTGTCTGAATTCTAATACTGAGTAAAATGTTTTTTTCTGAATTTCTATACTAAGTAAAAACTTATGTTTGAATTCTAATACTGAGTAAAAAGTTTTTTTCTGAATTTCTATACTAAGTAAAAACTTATGTCTGAATTCTAATACTGAGTAAAAAGTTTAGTCTGAATTTCTATGCTGAGTAAAAAGTTCAGCCTAAATTCCTATAATGAGTTTTAAAAAAACAGTCAGAAATCTTAGTAAAACATACCTCCAGGTATACAGTAAACATGCCGGTGTGGAGCTGTGCGTGGAACACCAGTAACAACAACATCTTCTATGCTGGGATGGAGAGAGGAGTGGTCAAAGAGTTTGACATCAGACGAACAGATTCACATGTACAAAATGTACTGGACAATGGTGTGGGTCCAGTTAGCAGCATTCAGTTTTGGAATGGTGCTGGCAGTACATCCAAGTGAGAATTTGTTTATTCGTAGGCCTATATTTTACTTAGTATATACAACTGTAGTATGGGTGCATTGTAAAATATGAACAGCCTACACAAAAATTATTTTTTATTCTTCAAATTTAAGTCAAAAGTTTAAGTGTTTAAGTCTATATATTAGCTGTATAGCAGTAACAATTTGCTATAATTGTTTTTTTTTAGTTGAGTTTAGTATTGTATTGACATTAAATAGTATTATTAATTTAGCTAACTGTACTGTAAGTTCATAGTCAAACATGGGTGAAATATGGAGCAGGATGTTGCTTAGAAATTAATAACTGCTGTAAAGCTGTGCTGGCTACTAAAATATTTATGATTTTATTTTCCGTACTTTTACTGTTATATTTATTGTCCACAGCAATTACACGGGACTACTAATTGGACAATTACAAAATGTAATATTCAAAGAATGTGTACCAAACAACCAATACACAACACATTTGCTGCCAAGTCTCCAAGGTAGATTTATTTCCCATTACTTCATTATGTTGTGCATGTATTTATTTCATGTGCTTATTTGTTTACTAATGATCTTTTGTACTGAACTGTGTGGTTAGCTATGTTGGATACCATATTTCATGTCCACCTAGTTTTATATACAGGTAGTTTTTTGTTTCTAATTATCCACAATACAGTATAAACTGATCTGTTTATTCTAATTATTACCAGCAAGTCTAATGAGCATGAGCTTACATCCCAGTGGACACTTTTTGACATCCTTTCGACCTAATACAAATCTTCCCAAATGCAAATATGAGGTACAGTAAATTACTATAATCATCTGAGATGAAACCAGAAATTTATTTTTTAAGTGGGGTGTGACAAATTTTCACAACCCATTCATGGTATTTCCAAGTTTTTAAAATATTTTACAATAATTGAAAAGTAAGTTTAAAAATAATTGGGCCCTGATAAATTATGTTAAATTTGCCTTTAAGTTTCTTTTTTAATCTTGGATAAATATATAAAACATTGGCAATAAATTGAATAAGGTTTCTGACTTTTTCAGAAAAATTTGGCTGGCAAAAAAATATTGAACAATTTTTTGCAACTGGAAAAAGATAATTCCTTATAAAGTAGAAAAGATAAATCTCTGAATCATACAATCTACTTAGGTTTATTTTTTTAATCCTTACACCCCAAATCTCCATCCATATGTTACAAACACACAAAAAGTATTTATTTGACCTTCACCACAGTAATGGGCAGATGTTTATTTATAAGAGTAATAGCAAGCCCTACTTTAAACTTTAAAATAAAAGTTATATGGCTTTGTCAGCTTGACATTTTTATGTTATTATGGATTATATTGTGTGGGAAAGTTATCAAATATTTAAGTCAGGATGCTTTATGTTTAGCTTTACAGTTTATCAGAAAACACTGCAGATGTAAGGACCATATCATCTACACATGTGGCTGCGTGGAAGGGGAGTAATTTGCAAGCTGTTATTAGTCGCAACACACTCATTTCTCGCCCTGAATCAGAGGAAGAAAATTTACTAGCAGTTACAGCCAACCATTATTTTAACTCAGTAAGTTTTAGCCTAACCTGATCAATGGCTTGGTATATTACTAGTGGGGTAACTGTAAATGGTCCCAAAAAATTATGTTTCTTTACTTTTGCATATTGGTGATTGAAACCTTATCTTATTGGTGTTTATATTTAACAAATTTCTACTTTGAACAGGTTCATATTTGGGATGTAACACGTAAGCAAGACTTCCAGCTTTTACAATGCTTTGATAAAGCTGTTGACATGAAGTCAATCAACGTGAACCAGAGCTGTGATTATCTAGGAGTTCTTACAGATAAGGAATTTATACTGTATAAGTGGAGAGATTAGTGTTTTGTGGAGAAGGTTACCTCTTGATAAATCATCATGTTAGCACTATGTCAAACAACACGCATTTATTTGTAACATATTTACCTAAAATTTTACAATAAAACAATCATGAACAAAGTAATTTAATTTTTTTTTTTATATTTTAAAGAGCTAATGTTTTTGTTGTGCCAAAACAGCTTTTTAAAAAAAAATTTCTCCAGGTAGTTCGCAGTTTGTATTTTATCATACAACCCTTGTCTCATGTAAATTTCAGTACCGTTCCATACTTGATGCTGTTCTTTAAGGAAATACAAACCCTTTCCCATCTTTAAATGATCCATCAAAATACATCAAGCTGTCAGTGTCAAGTTTCATTTAATGAACTTAAATGGTCAATGGTATGCAGCCAGTAAAATAATCAACTGGTACAAGTTTTGTGTAAATATATGAGCAGCCATGAAAAGCATAGGTTTTATTTTGATTTAATATGGCAAAAAATGGTACAGAATCAAACATTTACAACAACATAAAGTGTGAAATTAAAATCTGATGGGGTTGATGGCTTGGTGTAACCTTGTCACTGTGCTGTGTAGCACTTGTTGCAGGGTCTCGTCAGAACATTTCACCTCCTGAAGAAAACAGAAATTTACATTCATGTCATTTCACTACCTACATTGTTACACAACTCTTTCCAGACATATTTATCTATCATGGACCATAATTATATTAAGAGTTACTGGTACATAAGAATACAAAACTGACCAATGTGTCCAGATGAATAATGGCAGCCTTATCATCTACTGTGACTGTCAAACGGTCTCTCTCAAATACTTTACTGGTGCATTCAGGGCCAAACATTTCAGCTAAAGTTTCCAACAAACATTCCTGAAAGTGGGCTCTGTCTACTCTCAGTACAGGGGGTACATCTGTAATAAAATATGTAAGAATGATTGCGAGCAATATTGAAATCAGATAAGCTTACCATACACATACTTTGCTTGGGTTGGAGCGAGTGTCTAAGCTTTTTTTTTCTGTATCAGTATAATGTTTACACAATAATTAGAGCCTGGTTCATCATCAGAGGCATTTAAAAATTAGGTTAAATTTCACTTATTATATTGCCTGTAATTTCGTAAGTAATAAACCGGGAGTGATCTCCCCTAAACTTTTTCGAATATTCTTATATAAAACAACAGGGGATGGGAACTCGGGCTATAGACATGATTTTTAATCCATTTTAAATACTTAAAGTTTTAAAAATAGAATAAAATCTCGTAGACAAAAGAATTGCACACCAAGTGAACGCCAAATAAAAAAGTGCATACTAGTGCGCAATATTATTAGTACTTCAAAAAGTTACATTGGTTTTTTGAGAAATTGGAAGTAGCATAAATTACTACTTCCGGTCAACGGAAATTACTCAAAATTTAACAAAAGGTAGAAAATTAGATCTTTTACTCACATGTGAAACTTCATTTATCTATCTGAAATAGTACTCAAGTTATAGGCTTTTGAAAAATTCAAAGTAGAAAAAGTACCACTTCCGGTTATCGGAAATCGCTCAAAAGTTGATACGGATCTACGATTTTGATAAAATACTTATATATGAAATTTCATCAACCTAGCTGTAACGGTACTCAAGTAATCGTGTTTACACACAGACAGACACACAGACATACGGACAGAATTGCAAAGCCCAGTTTTTCAGACTGGATTACGCATAAAACCTTTTAATTTTGATAAATCTGGATTGATAATTATTGCCCGATTAAAATAAGTCTTCTATACTTCGGATGTGAAGAAGGACTGAGGTGTAATACGGTGAAAATTGTTAAAATTTCAAGTGATTTTTTATTACAATACTTTCTCTATACTTCGTATATACGAGAAAGTAAAAATGTAACTTGGAAAATAACCATTAACATCAAGGAGTCAAGTCAGGCACACACACTACAGAAAGTACCAACAAGATAAATCTTGGGTGTATTTGGGCACATGTTTACATAAGCTTTTGATAACAAAAGTCTAACTCAGCAGGGTTTACTGGTGCAACTAGTAAAATTAGTATCACTAGGCCAGCTTTAAATGTGGTTACATGTGCTGGTAAAGACAACTTACTTTGAAAGGGGGTGGGATCTTGCTCAGCACGCAACAGGACAGCAATGACAGCATCAGCATACATGTCAGAGACAGGGTTGGCTGTCCATTCAATATATGCCACACCAGATTCAAGAGACACCTGGTGATAAAATAGTTGATGCAATATTAAACTCTCTATTGCCAGTAATGAATAGTGAACAACAACAATTACCAAAAACTAACTAATCAATTCAGGGTAACCAAGGTAATTGGATTGATTTCTAAAATGCATAATAAAATATTGGAATGATGAGCGTCACCTGGATTGAGTTGAATACTTTCAGAATGGTGTTGGGCGTACTCTTGATGACCTCAATGTCACCAGCTAGTTGATTAAGATAGTAGGTCAATAAACTTGGACTGCCAGAAAAAAGAACACTGAGTCGCTGGGAGACTGTGCTCATTGCTAGATCTGTGTAGCCTATCAAGACAGCAGAAAGGGGTAAAATTTTAAACCTCAAATAAATTTGTTGTTACATTTCATTCTCAGGCATCCCAATTTATTTTTTCTGAATTGAAAACAAGTTGAACTTACTTTGTAAATCTTTAGGGGAGACAATGTGGTAATTGAAGTTTCGTTTGACTAGAATTCCAGATATTAGGTGTCCTTGTTTTGGTGGCTCTGCTGCCAACTCTCCCACAACCTATACGGTATGGACAAAAATCTGATTAATACCAAATCTTTTAAAAACATATTTAATACATTACATTTTATTCACACATTTTTTTATTAATACTATACAGTGAACTGAAAATGGAATCCAAAATGTATCACTTTAAACACACAAAAAAAATCACATAAATGGCTCATTGTTATTAACGTACACCATTTTCATGTGATGTTTTATTTTATCTAACAGATTCTAATTCCAATGCTAACCTTTGCTATTTTCTCTCCTCTGAAGTGTAACTCAATGGGAACTGTATTACGAGGATTGTGCACCTCCATCTTATACTCTGTGTCATCTTCATACTCTCTCAACAATGCTGACTTTAATCTGGCCATTTCGTTGACTTCACCGTGAACCAAGACCTAATTTTGTACCAGACATATTTTGATCTTAAAACGATATTTAAACTAAAGTTCTCAACAAGAACATTAATCAGCCGACAGGTTTAACAACTATTTACACAATAAAAGTAATTAACTTGATCCCTATCAACTGTTATTTTAAATGTGCAACAGTTTAAGCCTCACCACATGAGCTGGTTTCAGCTCTCGTAAGAATCCTGATGTTTGCTTGTAGTCAGCGTGGGCAGAAAATGAGATGTAATCAACAGAACACTTGAGTGGCAACTTCTGACCACCCTGTGTTACTATTTCATTGGGTTCAGACAGTATGTGCTGGCAAAGAAAAATGTACTAATGCTAAAGCTAGCAAACAGATCATTACATGTCTCTAGATATTCCAATGGGCAGACAAGCAAAATAATGCCGACTTGTGCTGTCTTATCTAGGAAGCTTTATAAGTAAACGGTCACCATGGTAACTCAACCTACCTTAGCTAATGTCCCTTCAACACAGTAGCCAGCAATGATGCAGCCATTTCTTTTATCAGTGCACCAGCTTTCAAAAAGTTCTCTTGACAAACCACTCTGCATCATACCTGGACTAGCCAGCACAACTGATGGGCCGATGTCTTCAAACTGTTCCATATTCTACACAAACATTCAACTCATTAGTTCAGTTAAGTAGCAAAATTTGTTTTGAGAAGGTAATATCTTGATTTTAAAATAAATCAAATTTATAAAATCCATGTTTTAAAAACCACTTAGATCCTATTCAACTGTTCAAACACCTTTAGGTACAACTCTTTAAACTTAAAGCACTCTGATAATTTGTTGTTTTTTACACTACCTTCAGATTGATGATATGCTTGAACACAAATGGATTACTAATGGTTATCTGTCGCCGAATTTTCTCATTCATGGCATTGATGTATGTCTGATAAACACTCATGCATTTTTTGGCCAACTGAGAAGCGTAGTATATAGGGATGTCATGCAGCTCTGGGTGGTTGCTCCAATATTCATCTGAAAAAAGTGTGCATAAAGAAACTACAATTTAGGTACTGTACTCATAGGCTACATTCATCTGAAAAAAGTGTGCATAAAGAAACTACAATTTAGGTACTGTACTCATAGGCTACATTCATCTGAAAAAAGTGTACATAAAGAAACTACAATTTAGGTACTGTACTCATAGGCTACATTCATCTGAAAAAAGTGTGCATAAAGAAACTACAATTTAGGTACTGTACTCATAGACTGTAAGTGTCTGTGCCATCTTCAGTGTGATAACAAAGAATAAAGGCTACAAATAAGGTTAGATTTGTAATGTAAGAAATAGGAAAGAACAAAGTTGTCCTAGTGATGTTAATGGAATTACATTTTGTGTAGAGGGGTAACTGATAAATAAAGTTGCATTCAAGTGGCAGCTACTTACCTAGAATGAGCAGCAGTTCTTGTGCTCTGCCCAAGGCAAATGCAGGAATTAAGCACCGCCCACCCCTGTTGACAATGTCATGAACTAAGCTAGTAAATCGATGTTCTCTCTCTTCTCTGTTTTCATGGATGTGTGTTCCGTATGTTGATTCCTGACAAATCATACGAAAGTTAGTTAATTAATATCAGATCATAAAACTTACTCAATTAAAGAGCTATTTATTATTTTTAAAGTTGCCTAAAGCTTCAATTTAGGCAACTAATTCTTGTGCTTTATTTGAAAATGTACTTACAATGATAACAATATCAGGTTTTACATTAGGCATTTCTGCACTCATCAAATGTCTGTCTTCTTGTCTAGAGTAGTCTCCAGTATACAAAATCTGAAGAAGACATTTTAAAACATACAAGTTAACACACAAATGCAAGTTAGTATGGTGTATCACTATTGAAACCTATGGATCATTCAACAATGACCCATTACTTAATTAATGTTTAGTTTTTTAATCTAGCTCACCTTTACACCAGCTATTTCAATCATGAACATGGCTGCACCCAAGACATGACCAGCAGAGTAACACCAAAACCTCACACCATTTATATCTGTTTCCTAGTGGAGTATGTTTAACAAAGCACTAGTAAAGGAGAAACTTTATGGTATAATAATACAAACAAAATACAAACAAACTTTTTTTATGAACACTTACCTGATGAAAGTTGACTGTTTCAATCTTCTCCATACTTTTTTCTATATCACTATCTGTGTACAGCTGGTCATCTGATGCTATGTTACTGTCAATCAAAGGATACCAGGTTATAACATTTCATAGATTGACTTGTCAGAGTGAATGTCATAGACTGACTTGTCAATGTCAGAGTGAATGTCATAGATTGACTTGTCAGAGTGAATGTCATAGATTGACTTGTCAGAGTGAATGTCATAGATTGACTTGTCAGAGTGAATGTCATAGACTGACTTGTCAATGTCAGAGTGAATGTCATAGATTGACTTGTGAGAGTGAATGTCATAGATTGACTTGTCAGAGTGAATGTCATAGATTGACTTGTCAGAGTGAATGTCATAGATTGACTTGTCAGAGTGAATGTCATAGATTGACTTGTCAGAGTGAATGTTATAGATTGACTTGTCAGAGTGAATGTCATTGATTGACTTGTCAGAGTGAATGTCATAGATTGACTTATCAATGTGAATGTCATAGATTGACTTGTCAGAGTGAATGTCATAGAATGACTTGTCAGAGTGAATGTCATAGAATGACTTGTGCTGTTGAGATGTTTGTGTGTTAAGAAAAAAAAATTGCTTAAGTTTTTACCTGACTTTAACATAATCTGAAAGAAGCCAACGATAAATGGCTTTAGTTGCATGTGTCATGAAACATCTGCCTTTAAAGGCAGTCTTTTGCAGGAAATATGGCAGACCTCCACAATGGTCAAGATGAAAGCTGCAAGGCAAAAATCAAATAGCTTTCAAAAGCAACTAAAATATTGTTGTTACAACAACTTACAATGTGGACACAAAATTAACAAATATAGCTCCAAACAATTTAAGCAGTTTACTCACTGGCTTACAAGCATAAGATCAATTTCCTCGGGTTCTATCATATCTAGGTATGGCAGTGACGCCATTCCACTCATACCTGGGTGGATGCCACAGTCCAGCTGTGGAATAAATGATATATGGATTGGTTGTTTAATCCAAATAATATTTTAAATTACCTGATTAAAATCATACATAAGTGACATGTATCTTACCAGGATTTTTTTCCCTTTGAACTCTAAAAGATGACATGATCTGCCCACTTCTTGACCAGCACCACTAGATAAGACAAGTGTTGAAGAGTATTATTGTGGTTTGTGAAACTTTAGCAATTTAAAACTGTAAGGGCATGAACTTTTTTAAAAACGTTAGGATTAACTTTATCATAAAATCGGAGTATTGCACCAGCATCACACCAAAAAAAAAAAGATTTCACTTTTTTTCTTTTCCATGAATTTAATTTAAGGGGTGGCTGTATAAGTATTCATCAATTCATCCGTGGAGGTACTTGTGAGAATATAAGCACTGTGCTAGCAAAAGTATTTATCCAAATAATTTTAGCATTTATAATATGGCTTCTGCATAGTAAATAGTTTGCTCTTTTTTAAAAGTTTTAAATGCATATACTAATGAATTAAATAGCTAAAAAACATAGAGTGATGTCTTAGGGGTTATTTATAAACAACATCACACTCCTGGAGGTGGGATTGACTTAAATACAATGCATGATGAGGCAATGGGGGAATGGGGTTAAGAAAGTTTAGAACGTGTGACAGGACACGTTTTCATTTTTTAAAATTATTGTTTGAAAATTAATTTCAGTCATGTTTTCTCATTTTTAAAAGACTTTTTTTTATTTTGAACAGTAATAGTAGATAAGCAGTGGGCCAACAAAAAATGTATCTCTTCTTCATTCATAACGCACAAACTGTGGTCGGCCGAAAAAAATCATCAATTTACTTTAAAATTTTCCAGGAAATTACATTTAATTTTTAAATTATTATATCTTCTCCCAGTTCATGCTGGCTATTGTTAATTTTAATGGACGGGAGTGTTTGCTTTGATAATTTAAGCAATCAATCTTTTTTGTTCCAAAATCAGTTCTATTGTGGCCTTCTGATAGATTGAATAGAAATATTTTATAGCATTTACCAGATTTTAAATAGCTTACAGATCTTAATTCAGACTGATAAATACAATCGCAATTATTCAGCATTAGTATAGCATCTAGTAATAGTAATATTACTAATATGAAAGCAGTGACAATCGTTCTTAGAACCCCCGCTCACACAGATGGGCACAGTGGACTGAAAGATTTCTGGATCCTAGTCACTATTAAATGATTTTAGGACAAACTTAATTTAAAATTATGTAAACAAAGCATAAATCTTCAAAAAACAAATCAGAATATTATAAATTATAATGCTAAATTTTTTAAATGATTAGTTAACAATTATTAGGAGCAAATATGGATGAAAGACTCTGTGACTCTGATGTGATGCCCAACTAATAAGTACTAATTAAAAATGTAAAGGCAGCAGTTGTTTGATTTTAGAGTGTGCTCTCCTAGATAGGTTGCTGTGCCCAGCTAACAAGCCTCACCTAACTGTGGGCCTGAACTTGGGACTTCGGAGATAGCAATCCTACTTACTCCACCTGACCACATCATTCCCTAAAAATGATTGATTCATAGAATAGACATAGAAGTCAAGATCTGTGTGAGTCTAGATCTATACTCAGTTTTGAAAAAGCTAATTAAATAGCCTAAAGAAATTGCTGTTTTGTTGGGTATTTTTTTTGGCCCATTCTAGCCAGATAAAGATAAATAACTGCTTTTTCTTTTCTTTAATGTTTGTTGTTTAGGCCTATGTTTTGTCTTGATGGGATATGGAGTAAAATGATTAGGCCTATTACTTAAAAATAAATAGGCCTAGTAGATTTAAATAAATAGGCTAGGCCTATAAAAGTAGATTTTTTAAAAACTTTTAATACTTCAATTATAGACTAGATCTACTACCTAGTTTTATACTAACTAAAACAAATACTATGAACACTTAACCCCTGATGACTCGCCTAAAGTGCAACACACAGTACAGATAGTTTTGTCAGAGGAACTAATTTAAAAAATTATATAGGGCCTACTAAAACAGGAAGATTTATCCCTTTGCACAGCTATAAAAGGATAATTTGAGCCAATTGTGCAGATATTAAGGCAGGTCATTGCGTTTTTCATCTTTTGCTGGGCAGACTAGAGCTGGGAGGAATAGAAGCTTCTTCGTTGTTGTTTTTTATTGCATTTTGAGTCCAAATTTATTTACTTTTAGGGGGACATATTTCTTTTTATTACTTTAAAACTAATAGGCATAGCTGTATTAAATTTACTTTAGTTTTAGATTCTAGCTCTAAATGTTTAGATTGACAACACGACAACAGACAGTAGACTGCAACAATGGGAGTTATGAAGTTCAAGTTACAAGTCAAGTTTTAAGTTACTTGATTAGGGACTTTGAGAAAATTTCCAAAATGATTTACCTAGGTTAAAAAGCATATCATCTTAAAGAGCTACATCAGATTAAGACAAAACAGTTTACTTTTTCAAAATTGGACATTCCGTTTTAAAGTTATGATTTTTTTACTGAATTAAAAGTTACTATAGGATTTGGTGGTAAATTTCGCGGGCAAATTTTGTGTGTTCTTCATATAAACCAATTCCAAATCTCTATTACATGGAAATTAGTATTCAAATTTTCAGAGTTTCAAGATTAATATGTTATGAGGCAATTAAACTTAACATATTTGTAAAAATATGAAAGGGATGACAAAATGTGTGCCTTGAGGTGATGCAACCCCCCTAATTTTGTAAAGTGACTTTTTTCAAGTTTATCATTATTCTAAATCTAACAGGTTATCAATATCAATATTATGCCACAATCTGAATGTGTTAAGAGTCACTTAAGGGACCTTTAAGGGACCTCATAACCTGGAGCTTTGTAATGTAATTTTAGACTCATTTCTCTCCAACCGGTAAAGGTTCGGATATCGCCAAACATAAATCTAGACAAAAATAGACAGCAAAATTAGTTAAAAAAGAATTACTCCATTAATGGTATTAATAAAAACATATTTTAATATAAATTACATAGTAATTTACATAGTAATTTATGACCACAACACTAACAAAATAACAAATCGCCTTGAACAACATCAGTTAATAACTAATAAGTAATGTACTGTCAATAGAGGCGCTAACATTGTCATCCTACTCCTCTTTTATTTGCAATCCAATAGGCTACTCCAAGTGAATCTACACTTTACTGCTGACTTTTTTCTTTAACTTAAAAAAATTATACTTCTAAAACAGATCTCCCCCCTTTAACATTCCACTTATGTTTAATCCTCGCCCCCTCCATTCTACAAAAAAGTAGATAAAATTTCCTGTCTCTAGCATCCTATCATGAAGTTATTTTGGCATGAAGATGACTTACAACAAGTTGTAGCATTATAATTTAGTTGTTCTCCTAATTGCAAAACCTATGCTGCTGTCTTCTGTGCATTTTTCTTGTTACTGGCAAAAATGTAGAGCGCAAAGCCATCAGAATTCTGTCCTTCTGTGAACTAACAAGAAGCTCCAAGTCCTGAAGAGATTTGGAAGGCCACTCCATTTGAATTACTGAAATAAGAAATAAAAGCTTTGAATGCATTCTTTTTCTTATTATATGATACTAGAAAGTAATATGTTAACTTGTACACTCAAGTTTCTATATTGTTCCAAGAAAACGAAATCCTAATTCAATTTTGGTCCAACACTAAATATTTTGAAAAAAAAATAAAATATTGTCTTTTTAATAAAATATAATGATTGAACACTGTTAAAATATAAATATCAGTTGCAGATGCCTTGAATTAGTTGAGATTTCAATAGATACATAATAGGTATCATTGTTCTTAACCAAATCGGCCATTATCGATAATAGGTAACTATCGCCATTTGCCGATCGTCGGCTTAAATTTTAAGACCATGTTCACTTCGCGAGGCATTATCTAATTCATGCGAGGGTTAAATTTACAAAATAAAGACTTTATAAGAAACTTAAAACAAAAATCTAGGTGTATCTTTTAAAAAAAAATGACTATCTTGTTTAGATATTAAATAAATTAAATATTTATACATACCTGTCCGAGAAGTGTGAATTACTCGAAGATACGTCGATGGTGAAGAGAAAAAGTTTGGTAATCTATCGTTTTGGGTACGTAAAATCGCCCGCGATTTGTAATGTGAAAAAAATGTGACTCCTTAAATTTTAATAATTATTTCACATTTTGAGGAAGATTTATGTTTTAAAAAATTCAAAAATGTTTCCTTGATTCATTTATGTACCTGTTTTAAAACAATTGAATTAAAACTTTTCCGTAATAAATGAAGACTAGCGATGTTTCCAACAGATGCAACTATGCTCATTTACTATAGCAGCCATCTTGTCTAAGTTTTATTTTTATAAGCTTTTAGCGCCAGATTCAGGGGGAAGCCACTCTATTTTACAAATGGCTGCTGTTTATATAACAAATCTTGCTCTCAGACACTGCTGTTTAAAGTTAATTTCTGGCTTATATTGATATATTTAGCCATTGATTTAGGTTTATTATTCATTTATCTATAATATTTGACACAAAAGTATGACAATATACTTCTATTAAAGCCTTGACATTGAGGTAACGTTTTCGTACATTAATAGCCGCGGGCGATTTTACGTACCCAAAACGATAGATTACCAAAAGTTTTAATCAATAGAAAGGTGGATTATTCCTAGGTCGATATTCATGACGATTTGAGTGAAGTGAATGATTTTTAAATGAGAATCTGGCTTTATACAGTGAGCTATGTTTTGCCTGACGGAAACCAGAATCAAGTTTGATACGGCGGCGGTAGCGCAGTTTCCGGCCCGAGATTTGACAGATATCGTAGTCCCTAACTTGATGATTTGATGAAGTTACTCAGAACTTCACCGTAGTAATTCTAATCTTTATAGATTTAGAAGCCGCTGTAACTTGTAGATTTTTTTTAGTATCAAGCCTTATTCTATCATTCATTGCAGGTAAATTACGAATAACATACAGGGGTCTAATCTGAAGAATATCGCTTTCTTCTGCCGGTAACTGACTTTCGATTTTGCGTTTGGCCGCCATGTTCTAAATATACCGGATATGTAGTCAGAAACTTTTTTTATTTAATAGGCCGAAAGCTACAAATAGTAGGCCTACATTTTTTTATAGTTATAATATAAAATTGCTTTATATTTTGACCTAGATGAAAAAATTAACTAATTCAATATTTATTTTATTTTATATTTTAAGTAGATCTAATTAGCGATGAAATTTCAAATAAGCAAAAACCTTTTTAAATAAGTATCTTTAATATGCTTTTTAAAACCGATTTGTGGAAAATGCAGCTGGCTAAGCTACTCTCGTCTAATATTTAAAAAGTAGGATGAAAAGTAAACGAAACGCGAATAATATGTTACATAACGTTTTAAATTAGTTTTAATAAAATTTTAATTTTTATGTAAAATTTGCAACAGTAAGTTGTAACCATTAAACTTTTACCTGAAAGTTTAAATTTACTTGTAGATTATCTTGTACTAGACAATGTTACCTATTTATGTATTTTAGACTTTAGTAAATCTAGTAGTTATTTTAGTAGTGTGTACTCGTGTACGTACACTACAATTACAATCACTACAGATGTTTAGTAGTTTTTAACGTTAGTTTAGTTAGGGCCTATAAGAGTTATATATATTTTATAAAAAAAATTTTATAGGGCCCTATGTACCCACAGTTAATTGAAAGACCTGCAGTCCTTCACTAGATGCTGTGTGTATCATGTTATGAAAATTGAAATAATAAATAATATTTTGAATATGCTAGAGCTAGTATTATTAGGCCCTATAAATCTATATTAGGCCTATACCATTTTTATCAGTTTCACATTTTGCAGAAATGATCTACATTACATCATGAAGCAACAAAAAGTCATACATTGGTTTCGTAAAGGTTTGCGACTTCATGATAATCCTGCTTTTATCAAAGCTTGTGAACAAGCAGTTGAACTGTATCCAGTTTTCATATTAGACCCATGGATAGCTAAAAATACAGCAGTTGGTATTAACAGGTGGAGATTCCTTTTGCAGTCACTTCAAGACTTGGATAACAGCTTAAAAGCTTTAAACCTGAGGTGATTTTAGTGTTACTCTTATGCATTTTTTTTCATATAGGCCTACATTCGTTACATGTTGGTTAGAAAACAATTGAATTATTTACAATTAATAACAAGATTTGTTGCTAATTTATGCTGTATTGTTGGCTAAGTTATACCATACCACTGTTCGCTTCAAATTTAAGGTTTGTGTTAATGTTAGTGTTTGGTTTCTGCAGATATGCAAAGCACAATGGTGAACATTATCTGTCTAAGCCAACATTGTCTTTAGACTAAGTTATTTATTATTACTCATTTTTGTTACATGAGTACTAATAATTTCATGAATCAAAATGTGCACTTTCTGAATTCTGTATTAAACAATTACAAATTTAAATTGTGCTCTATTTTCCTCAGATTGTTTCTTGTCAAGGGAAATCCTGAACTAGAACTAGAAAGCCTCTGTACAAAGTGGGGGATCACTAAACTAACATTTGAGCTGGACACAGAGCCTTATGCTGTTAAACGAGATGGCATAGTGGAGACTAAAATGAAGGCTATGGGTGTGGAGGTTATCAAATGTGTTTCTCACACTTTGCTGGATGTTCACAAGTAAGCTCATCTTTGTTAAAATGCTTTTTTAATTGTCAAGGGTATTGTTAATGTTATACTTGAAACAGATTGATATTATTTTTCTCAGTAACAAACTGCTACACTAGCATATGTAGTTTCCTTTACTCATTTACTTTTTGAAAGTGTGCCTTTTAACTACATTACACTGTGGTGCTTTTAATGTTTATATTTGAATTGTAAATGAATGCTGAACAACTGCAGAATTTGTGCACAATTTTATCACTTGAAGTCTTGGGGTACAAAATTCATCTCAGGCTAGCCAAGTGAGCAGTTGTTTAAATTTTAGTGGGAGGGCTTAGAATTCACATAAATCTGTTTAAAAAACAAACATTGCTTTACTCGTTGTAAGTTGTAATTTTTGTTTCTTTTCTTATAGAACAGTAGCAGCCAATGGCGGCAAACCCCCATTAACAATGCAAAGTTTTCTTTCTGTGTTTGCTAAAGTTGGTCCACCCGATCAAGCTTTGCCTGCCCCAACACTGCAAGATCTTTCTGGTGAGTGAACAGAAGGCATGGTACTATTATTAGTATACAAGATATCATTTGTTTTTTCTTTCAGTTTAATTTGTAAATTTACTTTTAGAATGTTTCATTCATATCATAAATATATATTAATAGTATAATCAGTATCAGAATTTTTATTATATTTTTATTTGAAGGCTGTAAAACCCCCATTGGTAGCACACATGATGCAGATTATGGGGTCCCAAGTTTATCAGATTTAGGCAAGTCTGAGGCAGACTGTGGTCCAGTGCTGTATCCAGGTGGAGAGACTGAAGCATTAAACAGAATGGACCTGCATCTTAAAAAAACTGCAAGTGTTCATTTTTATCCCTAAAATAATCTATACTTAATTTAATACTAAAGGAAGTTATACCACATTCTGTTGAATAAGAAAAATAACTCTATGTTATCTTACATTAGATACAGCTTCTGTTAAATTTCTGTGAGCTGAAATGTCATTGTTTTGTATACTCCCAGAACTGGATCTGTACCTTTGAAAAGCCAAACACGTCGCCTAACTCCTTAGTCCCCAGCACCACAGTGCTCAGTCCTTACTTCAAGTTTGGCTGTCTCTCAGCCAGACTTTTCTACCACAAGCTTAGCCAAGTCTACCACAATAAGGTAAATAAAATACCACTGTATCAACATGTCTGAAAAAATAGAGTGGTATTCAGTTATTACAATTATAATTTTAATCTTTTCTAAATCCTGTGGTAAAATATTTGTCTTTTCTCTCTCTTAGAAACACTCTGCACCTCCTGTCTCTTTACATGGACAAATGCTGTGGAGAGAATTTTTTTACACAGTAGGGGCAGCCACTCCCAACTTTGACAGAATGAAAGACAACTCTGTTTGCAAGCAAATACCTTGGCAGTTAAACAAAGAACATCTTGAAGCCTGGGCCCATGTAAGTAAATGTGGATATTTGTCACCAATTATCTACTCCCATTTACAAGATTGCAACATCTCACTGCTGAGATAACTGTCTCATATTTCTAAAATTGACCTACCAAACAGGCCAAGACTGGCTACCCATTTATTGACGCCATCATGACTCAACTGCGCCAGGAAGGCTGGATCCACCACCTGGCCAGACACGCAGTTGCTTGTTTCCTCACCAGGGGGGATTTGTGGATCAGCTGGGAGGAGGGACAAAAGGTGAGAAATGGTTTTCAGATCTCATCCAACTACAGTTGATAAGTTGGTAATACAAATTTTAGTGAACCCAATCATATTTATAAAATAGTTTTGTTCCCATGAAGGTGTTTGAAGAACTTCTCTTGGATGCAGACTGGAGCCTGAATGCTGGGAACTGGATGTGGCTGTCAGCCTCTGCCTTCTTCAACCAGTTTTTTAGGGTCTACAGCCCCATAGCCTTTGGCAAGAAAACAGATCCTAATGGAGATTACATTAAGTAAGTAGTTTAGTGTATTTCACCTTTTGATACAATGCACTTATAAACCTCAGAATATTTCTAAAATGCGTGTCTGTACTTTTTATAAAAATAACATTATCTGCAATTACTGTAAAATGCTGCTAGACTATGGAAGACTGTACCATTTTTACAACCATGGGCTATAACTCTTTCATCTTAAGTATTACAAAATATTCCCAATGCCTAGTGAACAACAAAATAAGTGTACAAGATAATGGGAGATAATGTCATCCCCAGAAAGTACCTGCCCATTTTGAAGAAGTTCCCCGCCAAGTTTATCTACGAGCCATGGAAAGCTCCGAGTGCCATGCAACAAACAGCAGGGTGTGTCATCGGCAGAGATTACCCTCGTCCCATAGTTGAACACGACATTGTCAGTAAGATCAACATTAAGCAAATGACCGAAGCTTACGCTAAAGCAAGAGAAAGTAGTAGGTTCTTTGTTACTAACTTAGTAGAATATAATAGCTCAGCTGGTCAAATTAACTAATCTAGCTTAGATGTTTAGTTTCTTGTTGAAAAAAAAAATGTTACTACTTTAAAGCAAACTTAAAAAATACTTTTGGTGATTTAATATTCCTCAATGTCTGAGAAATCTGGTTTACTTAAAATGTTTTTAGTGTCAGTCTTTATTTTGTTTGTGCCTATCTAACAGATCCAGCAAGTTCCAAGAAAAACAGTTCAAAAAAAGGAAACACAGAACCTGTAAAAAGTAAATCTCCAGCAGGACATTCAGAAGCTATAGAAAGTAAAGCTTCAGTAGAACATTCAGAAACTATAAAAAGAAAATCTTCAGTAGAACTAGAACACTCAATAACTAAAAAAAGTAAATCTTCAGTAGAACATTCAGAAGCTATAAAAAGTAAAGCTTCAGTAAAACATTCAGAAACTATAAAAAGAAAATCTTCAATAGAACTAGAACACTCAATAACTAAAAAAAGTAAATCTTCAGTAGAACATTCAGTAACTGTAAAAAGTAAATCTTCATTAGGACATCCAGAAATTATAAAAAGTAGATCCTTAGTAAGACATTTAGAAACTATAAAAAGTATATCTTTAGATGGACACATAGACACTATAAAAAGTAAATCTTTGGTAGAACATTCAGAAAAAATAAGTAAACCCAAGAAAAAAGATTATCTCCCCTCAAACTCTGATGACCACCCTGAGAAGAACAAGAACCAGAACTCTACCAATACAGAACCTACCAAGACACCTGCCTTCAGTCAACAAAAGCACACATCTGAACCAGCCATTGTACAGACTACACTAGCAGCTCATGTTGAAAGGAAGAGGAGGTCCAACAACTCATCTAGCACGTCTCCCCCATGTAAGAGAAAAAAACTTTGAAACATGGTCCAAGTCTCATGGAGGTTATTAGTACTAATAGTACTATGAATTAAACTTTCAGAAACAATTTCAACATGTTTCAGGAACAGAGTCACTAAATAGAATCTCAGTCTGCTCAAAATGTTGTTTTTTTTTCTTATGCATTAAAGGGAGATAACTAATAGAAAAATAGTTAGCCTGATGGTTCTTGAATTCTATAATTATGTATAGAACTGTAGTTAAAGTTTTTTAAATCAATATTGTAACGTGTTTGATATGCAATTGACAATAGCAGCAAGGAGTGTCTGTCAACTATGTTAATATGTTATAGCAACACTATGTACAATGTGTTTAAACATATAACCCAAATATTACAAATGTGTTAAAGTGACACTATGTACAGTATGTGTAAACATTTAACCCAAATGTTACAAATGTGTTAAAGTGACACTATGTACAATGTGTTTAAACATAAAACCCAAATATTACAAATATGTTAAAGTGACACTATGTACAGTGTTAAAACATCAAATGTTACAAATGTGTTAAAGTGACACTATGTACAATGTGTTTAAACATAAAACCCAAATATTACAAATATGTTAAAGTGACACTATGTACAGTGTTAAAACATCAAATATTACAAATGTGTTAAAGTGACACTGTACAGTGTGTGTAAACATTTAACCCAAATGTTACAAATGTGTTAAAGTGACACTATGTACAATGTGTTTAAACATAAAACCCAAATATTACAAATATGTTAAAGTGACACTATGTACAGTGTTAAAACATCAAATGTTACAAATGTGTTAAAGTGACACTATGTACAATGTGTTTAAACATAAAACCCAAATATTACAAATATGTTAAAGTGACACTATGTACAGTGTTAAAACATCAAATGTTACAAATGTGTTAAAGTGACACTATGTACACTGTGTGTAAACATTTAACCCAAATGTTACGAATTATGTGTGCTTTTTAAAATGTTGACTCACTACAAAAATGCTAACTTAATAAACAGTGGAATCTGTGATGTTGGAATACTTAAAGGTGTTCTTATTTTATACTTACATTCTATAGATCTATTTAACAGTTCTCAACTAATTATATTTGAAGTAAGTTTTACCACAACTTTGTGAAGTAGAGTTTGTGATAGTATTGATACTGGTAACTAGCGTAGCTAGGGGAGGGCAAATGGGGTGGTTGTGTTTGAATAAAATTTCTGTAATTTTCGTTTCTAAACACCCCTCATCTTTCCTCTCCCCCACCCCTACCCCCACTAGGTGATAAGGTGTTACACTTGTGTACCAGTTTGTTTCGAGTAAAAATCAAATGTTAAAAAAGCAACTTTATATTTTCAGCTCATAAAGACTTTTAGTTCCTTAGTCCTGTTTGTTTCGTTTACATTTATCTCGCACCCCCCACCCCCAACGTCATTGGGGGTAGGGGAGATTATTAGACAAGTTATACTCCTTTGGCATGTGACTCTGGGAATGGGTCACGATTATTCATTGAAAGCAGGGTTTCTTTCAGACATTTTTCTTGGGGTGGGATGGGCGCCTGAAACTTCTCGAGGAGCGGACACGTGGGATACCTGGAAGAACCACTGATTGAAAGAGTGATCATGCATGTTTATCTCGCGGTTAAACACAATCCATTTGTCATAAAGCTAGAGCAGGGATGTGACTTTTCCGATTAGCGATTATTCCTGAGCTGCAACATTCCTTCGTTAAATTTTCGCCAATTTTCGATTTTTATTTCGCAAACTGAAATAAATTTTAAAATCCTCACAAAAGGTATCAATGAGAACTAGACCTTGTATCAATATGGCTTACGTGAACTCACCGTGGCCCCAAGTAGCCTACGTGTTTGATACTGCGTGTTTGGGGAAAATAAAATTACGTCATGACCAATCTCAAATGTTCCTGCTATGACGTATGCTGCTAATGGCCTACTGATTTCAAAACTAATGTGAACTCACCGTGACCCCGACCGTGACTTGTTTGTGGAAGAAAAAATACGATACCGACTTGGTCTATTTTTAATAACAGTCAACGGCTATCCTAAAAGCACGAATAACGATGTGGCTTGGCTAATATTAAAATAGTTCATCTCCGTTCAATATTCACCGTTCAAAACTAGATCAGGCAAATAACATTTTTTTTCCATGACTTATACAAAAGGAAACAAGCTTTCATACATATTTTGCATTTATGTTTTTATATATATATATATATATATATATATATATATATATATATATATATATATATATATATATATATATATGTATATATATATATATATATATACATATATATGTGTGTGTGTGTGTGAAATATTAATATGCGTATTCTATGTCAAATATCACACAGCACTGCAGGAAAGTAAAAAGGGTCTATTATTTGTTTAGTAAAGCAGACTTGTAAATGCGAGCAGATGATTAAAAAATTGTTGTGTGAATAGCACAAGACTGTCACTTAATGTGGAACAACGCGATAGCCTGTGTACATTGGTCTACATTTGTTCCAGCGAGAAGGGTCTGAGGACCAGCTGATGTGTACAGGCAGAATTGTACACTTGTGACTGGAGTGTAGTGTACACAAACTTACGCTGTACCAGTCTCTAGCACATCTAGACCACATCTGTAGAACAACCATCTGTAGAACAACCACCTAGATTGCTGACACTGCGGGGATGTGTGAACTCATCGTTTAACCTCACCTCTGCTGAAGCTTTCAAACTGTTGTAGACTGTCGTTAGACTGAGGTACACATTAATTAGTCACTGTAGATAATTTTCTTATTGTTTTAAGTATGATAAGAATAGACCACCGGTTATTAAAGTTGTACACTCCATCCATATGAAATATTAACATTGTTATTATCTAAAATGTTTCACTTACTAGGGAACATTTTATTTCATTTATCATATGTTCATAATAGAAATTTAAAACATACAGCCTCTATATCAGGTGAAATAGTAAAATTGGAATATCCCAGTGTCGTAACAAACCTTTTGGCGTAGTTTGGGTGTCGTGGACATGACACCCCACCCCCGTGTGGTGGCGCTTTTTTCCCTCGAATAATTTTTTTTAGAAAGGCGCCAAATTTTAGAAGACGTTAAAGCCAGGATGTTTATTAAGACAGTTGTGTCTATCTGGCACCCAACCTGTCTGGATATCTGCCAGTGTCCAACCTGTCTGGATATCTGCCAGTGTCCAACCTGTCTGGATATCTGCCAGTGTCCATCCAACCTGTCTGGATATCTGCCAGTGTCCATCCAACCTGTCTGGATATCTGCCAGTGTCCAACCTGTCTAGATATCTGCCAGTGTCCAACCAGTCTGGATATCTGCCAGTGTCCAACCTGTCTGGATATCTGCCAGTGTCCATCCAACCTGTCTGGATATCTGCCAGTGTCCAACCTGTCTAGATATCTGCCAGTGTCCAACCTGTCTGGATATCTGCCAGTGTCCAACCTGTCTGGATATCTGCCAGTGTCCATCCAACCTGTCTGGATATCTGCCAGTGTCCATCCAACCTGTCTGGATATCTGCCAGTGTCCATCCAACCTGTCTAGATATCTGCCAGTTTGACAATGTATAGTGACCCAACATTACACTAAGCCAGCCCCTAACCCACCAAACAGTATCTTTCACCAAATCAGACAGCCTTCTGTCATGTTTGTGTTATGTAATGTGTGTGTTCCGCTTGAGCGCACACACCTCTGCTGTATAGATTCATGAAAACATAGGTGTCAGTATAGGTAGACACACGTAGTTGGGTGTGGTGGGTGGGTGGGTCGACGGAGCCACTTAAAATGTTGAAATAAATGCATGCTAATGTGTAGATAGACGCACTTAGACGTGTAGATAGACCTATTAAGATGTGTAAATAGATCTATTAAATTCGGTGTTTAAATAGACCCGTTAAATTCGGTGTGTAAATAGACCCGTTAAATTCGGTGTGTAAATAGACCCATTAAATTCGGTGTGTAAATAGACCCATTAAATTCGGTGTGTAAATAGACCCATTAAATTCGGTGTGTAGATAGACCAATGAAGCTTTGTGTAATGGATGATTGCAGCTCAAACATTGACGTAAAATCGATGAAGTATCTTCAATAATACACACATCGATTATTTGTTCTCAATAAAAATTACAATTGAACAAACAAATACTGATATGGTTTAACGGTCACCATTCGACTCGAAGAGGCGGACTTATGGAGGTGGTGGCAGTAGGTTTCGATCTCAGTATGTGGGTCCGGAGATATAACGCTCTGAACACATGTAGCTGCGTTGAACACATAACACTGACGTCAATATACACGATGTGCAGCGTGTTTAGCAAATTCGTGCACCGCGTTGTTGGGTCGGGTTAAATTACCCGGCCTTGACCTTAGCCAAACATGGCGTGTAGATATGTCAAGTCTAGCCAAGTCGGTCAGCGATGAGTTGTGTTAACCTACATCGCTTCTTGTAAACAAACAATTTTTTTTCTCTGTGCTCTGGATATAATTCCGCCACCGGCTTGCGTCGAATATAAACTGCCATGTTACACCCATCTACCCCACATCCCCACCCCACATACACCATCTCTCTCAGACAGAAATCACAATCCACGCCTCTTATAACAACACGCCGCGAGATTCTAGATGTTTTTCTTTAGGATTAGAGCCATACACTATACACCACTAGCTAGTCAAGCACCGCACTAAATAGATCTATGAACAGCAGCCCCCCCCCCCGCTCCCCATCCCATCCGAACGACTACGCCCGTGACCGAGTACCTATGTACAATGTTTTTTCTCCAGCTGTCACAATGCGAGGTCGAAGAAACCCCACCCCTGACCAGCCACCCCCGACCCTGCCCCCGTGTAAGGTGTGTGGTGAGCAGGGCACCGGGTTTCATTATGGCGTCACCACGTGTGGAGCCTGTAAGGTGAGTTGACGTCTGCTGGTGTGCTCAGGTGAGGTGACGTCTGCTTGTGTGCTCAGGTGAGTTGACGTCTGCTTGTGTGCTCAGGTGAGTTGACGTCTGCTTGTGTGCTCAGGTGAGTTGACGTCTGCTTGTGTGCTCAGGTGAGTTGACGTCTGCTGTGTGCTCAGGTGAGTTGACGTCTGTTTGTGTGTTCAGGTGAGTTGACGTCTGTTTGTGTGTGTTCAGGTGAGTTGACGTCTGCTATGTGCTCACATTGTCGTAGCAAAATACAACAAAACGCAGAGCTGTGTACATCTTGCTGGGATCTTAGGATGGTCGTGGGACTGACAAATTTTTGCGTGCTCTAGGCTTAAACTTTTCGTCAGACTGAGGCTGAAAATATTCCGCCTCAGCCTGAAAAGTTAGAGAAAAAATTTGCTAAAAGTTATTTAGGATTATTTGTATATGAATTCTTTTAATTTTTTGCTTATCAAACTATTATTATCGTCTTATAAATCTTTGTTATGTGACGAATCGCCCTACTTGAGAATATTTCCGTTTTAACTATAAAATTCTTGTTGACTTATTAAAAAAAATGTTAAACTAGAAATTTGCTTAAGGCCTACAGATAAGTTTAGTCCAAGAGCGGTAATGGCCCATACTCTCGTTAGTTGACAGTGTTTTTAATTCCATTGTGTGCAGGGCTTCTTCAGGAGAAGTCTGGTCCGCCAAGAGCCGTACGTTTGTGTGGGAGCCGGAAATTGCCGGGTAGGACCTGAAACAAAACGCCGGAAAAGTTGCCCCAAATGCCGGCATGAAAAGTGCCTAGCGGTGGGGATGAGCAAGGGAGGTAAGTATAAAAATATTTTAACGAAAGTTAGGTCACTTGTTTTCAGCCCTTATTACCTAACAGATTAGTGACAAAAATTAGAATGCCGTAGTCAAATTGCTATCTTGTCGCGTATACTAAAATGCTTGTCTAGTCAAATAATTGATTAAACCAAAACTCTTATGACACGGTTACCTCCCCTCTCCAGCTATTAAGACGGGTCGCTACTCTTACGTCAAGAAATCTCACGACTTGATGGAGGTGATCCAGCATCACGTGGTTCCCTTCAACTGCAGTAACTCGTCCACTGACTCGACCAGCGACAGTAACTCGTTCAGTGACTCGACATATTTCAGTGTGAATAAACCGTTCACAGAAGACCATATGGGGAGTAACTCGCCTACAACATGCAGTGACCTTAGCAACCAGACAGCTGAAGACAGCCCACCTGTGCCAGTCTCTAGACAAGAGACCAGCTCTGGGCCTGCAAGTCTATCCAGCACAGCTATAGTTCTCTCCCCTTCCAGCTCCACTACTTCTGTGATGCCCTCCCCTTACAACTCCCCCATCTCTGAAAGCCCCAGGGGAAGACAACTGCTGTTTACAGACGAGTACCTTCCCCTGTTCAATACCCTTCAGACGAGCGAGACAATACCAGACCCCTCCCACTTACTTGATGAAGCAGAAGACCACGTTCAACCAAGCGTGTCCACAAGTCAGCCAACCAGCTCTATATATCACAATTATTCCCAGATTCTAGATCATTACTGGACTGATATTCCCTCGCCATCTATACTGGCGTCCCCTTCTGTGTCGGGGTCTGTATCGACCATACATCACCCTGTTCCTCAGACTTCAGACAATCTGGAACCTTCGCTTGTTGAGTGTCTTGACTCGGCGTACCCCGGCGACCCAGAAATACTGAGCACAACTATCCCCTACCCAGACATCTCGCCCACTGTACAGCCTGGCCCCCCAGATAATCTGTCCCCACCCCCCAGCACTGGGGTTGACCTCTGTGATCACCCCACACCCACCCAGCCTTTATGTGGAGACTACTCTGAGAGGACGACGTCCACAGGCGTGTCACGTGATGAGGGACTCATGCAGGAGGAAACCAGTTTCAATCTCGCGACAGTTGCTGGGGATCTCGTCAACTGGAGGCGGGAATGCTGGGAAGACGGCCATTTTGAAACAGACGGTGATTTACATGAAAGCTATGTCACGAAAAACTATGAGGGAGGCAACTCGTTTGTACAAGGTCATCTGTGCTTACAGGAAGGTCATCCATGTTTACAGGAAGTCCATCCATACGTAGAGGAAGACCCCATATGCGTCAGACCAGCAGAGCCACACAACCACGAAGCACCTGACCCCACCCCTAAAGAACCCCCGCCTACCGACCCCCACAACCCCGAGGAAAGCTTCTTCCGCCAGCTGACCCCATTCAGCCTGACAGAACCGGCCCGACCAGCCGCGGAACCAGACGGCACCGCGACCCGTCGGCTCCACAACAACAGCGTGGAGTACCAGCACAAATATCTGCCGTGGTGCGAGTTCACTGAAGCGGAACTCGATGACGTCATAGCATCCCTCAAGAAATCCCACTCCAGGTTTGTCGGTCTGGACAGCAACCAGCTGTCAGAGAAGGAAATCTCAGAGAAAGAAAGTCTGTTCAGGGTACGGTGTTTCCTTGTGTGTTTACACTCCTACCCCACTTCGTTTCATTGATTTCTTATGATAATGGTATTTGAACTTAACATTGCCATATCGTATTTTTATTGATAAATTCTATTTGAAAATTTTGTTTTACCATTTGAATTTCAGAGTACAAAATTGGTTTGATCCGTAAATGATCATTCCTGTCTTTAGAGCAACCGGCTGTTTTTACAGATGCATGTGTTTAAATTGGTTTAAAGCACACCGTGTTTACTACATTAGAATTGTAGCTTGTGACCTTGATTGTATGTGCTGTGTGTATTGACCAAACGTGACCTCTGACCTACATTGACTCACCAGAACATGTTCCTGTACAACAGTGTGGGCACGCGTGAGCACCCAGCCATCAGCAAGGAACTTTACTACGACATCCTCGAGTCGACCGGCCTTGACATTGACGGCAGGAAGACATGCGCGGAGGTGTGGGCCAAGCTGATGGACATGAACCTTCAGAACACCATCCGGTTCGTGCGCTCTCTGCCGGGGTTCAAGGACATCTGTCTGGAGGATAAGGTCACGTTAGCCAAGTGTGAGCACAATATCATATTCTCCTTCCCATCTGACCTTGACCTTTTCAATCACATTCTGATCATTTTGTCCTTCCCATCTAAACTGGATCATTTCAATCACAATCTGAACACATCCCCATTACACGGTTAAACACAGTAATGCCTCCATCACATCTAAAGGTAATTAACGAACGGGTTAAGAATTGTATCCCCTTTCCATGATCACTCTCTCCTCCAACCGTTAGAAGCACCCCTACATCGTAAGGAACTAGATCTATCTTTTTGAAAATCAACGTCAAAATGTACACAAGTACAAATGTGTGTGTCGTTTTTAACTTGCTCACAGCGTAAAGACAAAATTTATTACTATTGTGACATGATATCTAATTGATCAAATTAATCATTTCTTTATTTTCGCTATACCCTTCAAGGCCTTGTATTATAATTATTGTCTTTTCTATTGATGTCATTTCTTTAGTTACCACTATGACGTTACAATTTTTGCTGTAACTCTAAAAAGTGAAATCTTGTGTGGCTAGTTACAGTTGCTAAAAGTGTATGTTGTGTGTTGCAACTGTTGTTGTGTGTATCAACTGTTGTTGTGTGTTCCAGCCTCCATGGGCGACTACCTGATCCTGAGCATCTGTTGTGTGTTGCAACTGTTGCTGTGTGTATCAACTATTGTTGTGTGTTCCAGCCTCCATGGGCGACTACCTGATCCTGAGCATCTGTTGTGTGTTGCATCTGTTGTGTGTATCAACTGTTGTTGTGTGTTCCAGCCTCCATGGGCGACTACCTGATCCTGAGCATCTTCCGAGGTGTGAACGCCAGACAGGACACGATCGTGCACGCCGAGCACAAGATTGTCCTACCTGTGGGGTACCTGCTCAGTGTCTTCCCAGACATTCAGGTGGTTTTAAACGGCATCACCACCATGTCGACACGACTTAAGGAGCTCAAACTTACGGTCGATGAAATTATCATCATGAAGGCCATCGTGATTATGTCCCCTGGTTAGTATTTTCCAATACCATGTAATAAAAAATATAAAAAATATACCCGGAGGCTGGAAAAGTATTTTCCGTAAATTAAATTAAAACGATATATTATTTGCTACTAATGGGTAGATAAACTAAGTGATATAACAATGGTCGCCAGGGGCGGTGTTCTTAGTAAATATTTTATCTAGTCAACACGCGTTACTTGCTAACACACAAAAGTGTTAATATTTTGAGAGCATAGATGTATACATTAAATAATTTATTAGATGTTAAAACAAATTACTATTTTACCAAAGCCCCTCCCCCACCCGATCTTTTAGTCTGTTTTTCGCAGCTTTTAGCAGAGAATATGAGTATTGTTTTTAAGTTAGTGAATATAAGTATCCACTGAATCTCGAATGTTCTACCCCTCAGACCGCGAGAGCCTGCGAGAACACGAGAAGGTCTACGCCCTCTACTGGAAGCTCCACTGCTGCCTGATTCTGTGCCTGTGGCGCCGCCTGCCCTCCCCCCTGCGGCACTACTCCCGGATCATCTCCGTGTTGACTGACATGCGCCTCATCTCCGACTCCACCAGCAAGAGCTACCAGAGCTTCAAGCCGGAGCTGCTCAAGCTGACCCAGCACATCAAGATCCCGCTCTACCTGGAGCTCTTCTACGGCGGGGCGTTCGATGCTCAGGTCTAAACCCCGCCCCCTCCACCACCATCAATGCTCAGGTCTAACCCGTCACCCCCCTCCCAATGATGCTCAGGTCTAAGGACCCCCCCCCCCCTCCACCACCATCGAAGATCCGGTCTAAAGACCCCCCTCCTCACATCAATGTTCAGGTCTACCCCACTCCCTTAACCTATGCTTAGGTCTAACTATCCCCAACTCATTGCTATTCAGGTCTTACGACTACCCCCCACCAATGCTCAAGTATGACGTAACCTTCGGTACCATCATCAATGCCCAGGCCTAGCGCACCCCCCTCCCCCATTGATGTTCAGGTATAAGGCCTCCCTCACCAATGTTCAAGTAAGACGACACTTCCCCCACCTCCCCTCACCAATAAAAAACAACCTGTAAATTTGTAAAAATCTTTTTGCAATCAAAACACATTGCTTGTACTAGTGCCTTGACAGCAGTCGTAAGTGTTTGAGTGGATATATTTGTTTATAGGTCTACTTTATTTTCTGAAAACGTGCCCCCCCCCCTACGTACCGGCTGGACACCCCCTAGAGCCGCCTCTACCCTCAACACCAAGAAGACATGAACAGAGCGTGTGTTCGTCGTCTGCCGCCTAGCTTCACCTGCCAAACTGCTATCGACTGCTAGCCAGCTGTACGCGTGTGATCAGTCTATCCCAGCAGTAAAAAAAATAACTGGAGCAAGATCACACTTCTTCCATCGTCACACGACCTTTAACCTGTGTTGACAAGAACCACCCGATTCACCCCCACCCCTCCTCTCTTAAATAATGTAGATATTGATTTCACAAGGATGCAAATGACTACAAAACAAGTAAATCAATCAGAGGTTGACAGTAATGGACCGTTTAGATTTATTGTTTGTTTCTTAAGGCACGCTGCAGATGGGCGAGAGAGATAGTGATTGGATGAGATGATGAACTTCTATATACACATTACAACAAACTGGTTTAAAGATTATAAAATGTTGGGATACAAAAATACACGGAGATTAAAAACCATTTCTGTCAACGTTCGTCTGTTTACAACCTGTCAATATTGGGATTGTCTTGTTGGTTGTGTATGTACATTTGTAGGTCATTTATGGCTGTAAGTTTGGGTCGTTTATAGCTGTAAGTTTAGGTCATAGCTCAGTTCATCAACAAGAACTGCAATCCAAACGATGTTTGTTATCGATGGTCAAATGTAACTGCAAATTTGATGGTTGTCCAACCCTGTCAAACGTAACTGTAAATTTGATGGTTGTCCTTGTTTGTCAAACGTAACTGTAAATTTGATGGTTGTCCTACTTTGTCAAACGTAACTGTAAATTTGATGGTTGTCCTTCTTTGTCAAACGTAACTGTATATTTGATGGTTGTCCTACTTTGTCAAACGTAACTGTAAATTTGATGGTTGTCCCACTGTCAAACGTAACAGTAAATTTGATGTCTGTCCCACCCTGTCAAACGTAACTGTAAATTTGATGATTGTCCAACCCTGTCAAACGTAACTGTAAATTTGATGATTGTCCAACCCTGTCAAACGTAACTGTAAAATTTGATGATTGTCCCACCCTGTCAAACGTAGCTGTAAATTTGATGGTTGTCCAACCCTGTCAAACGTAGCTGTAAATTTGATGGTTGTCCAACCCTGTCAAACGTAACTGTAAATTTGATGGTTGTCCAACCCTGTCAAACGTAACTGTAAATGTTATGGTTGTCTAACCCTGTCAAACGTAGCTGTAAATGTTATGGTTGTCTAACCCTGTCAAACGTAACTGTAAATTTGATGGCTGTCCTACCCTGTCAAACGTAACTGTAAATTTGATGGCTGTCCTACCCTGTCAAATGTAACTGTAAATTTGATGGTTGTCTAACCCTGTCAAACGTAACTGTAAACCTTGTAGCTGTCGAGTCGGGCGATAATCTCTGGATGAGTGGTTTTAGCCACCTCCATGACCGTGTCGATGTTGGCGTTGATCCGTTTCCGGTCTCTGTTGTAGATGCCTGCTATCTGTCTGACGTCATCCACCATTGGGGGCGGGGCGGTGGCCACATCGAGGGCGCACTCGTAGCTGATCCTCCTATCTGGCGCCCCCAGGAACTCTGCCAGCTGAGGGGAGGGGATGAGATGGAGGTACAGCAGGATATGAGTTTGTTAAAAGAACATTTATGGGACGGAGTGGCCTAGCGGTAGAGAGCTGGACTGCTAACCCGTAAGTCTCGAGTTCGAATCCGGGTTCAAAGTCAGTACGCCGTCCCTGAGTCCACCAAGCTCTGATGGGTACCTAATTCACGTTAGGGTAAGTAAAGGCGGCTGGGCATAGCGCTGACCACACTATATCTTCATATGCCGAGGTCACAGAAACAAGTGAACTCTACTTCACTTACCCCGTAGACCGTCAGGTTAGTAGTATATTAGGTCCCTTTTGGGTCGGTTTTTTGGCGGAGGAGCGCAGGGTGAGGAACAATGACATATAGTAAAATACTCGGGAGCAGGATGCGCGGGATGCGCAATGACATATAGCAAAATACTCCCAGCCTGGCGCATCGGGATGGTGAGGAGCGGATGAGCAGGATGCGCAGGATGCGCAAAGACATATAGTAAAATACTACGCCAACTGGGGTTGGCGGAGGTGGTGGGGAAGTAGGTCACCTTTTGGTGACCTTGTGACGTAATCATTGACCTTGTGACGTAATTAGTGACTTTGTGACGTCATCACTGACCTAGTTACGTAATTTTAATGCGTTTTTAATTAGTTTTAATTTAATTTTTAAATTTTAATTAGTTTTTTTTTTTTTAATTAGTTACGTAATTTAATTACTTTGTTTGTATTTTGTTTTTTAAATTTTAATTAATTTTAGTTTATTTTTTTTAATTTTTAAATTTTTTAAATTATTAATTTTAAATTTTATATTTGTTTATTTGTTTACTTGTTGTTTAATTTAATTACTTTGTTTATATTGTGTAATTTTTATTAACGAGTTACGTAATTTGATTATTTGTTTACTTTTTAATTATTTTTATTGACGAGTTACGTAATTTGATTATTTGTTTACTTTTTAATTATTTTTATTTTGTTTATTTTTAATTTTATTTTATTTTATAATTAGTTAAATTATTATTAACTAGTTACGTAATTTGATTTTAATTACTTTTGTTTATTTATTTATTTGATATATTTCTTTTCTTTGTTGTTTAATGTTGTTTATTTATTTGAATGTATGTATGTTTTAAATAAAAGACTAACACTAGCATGTACTAGAACAGTCTTTGTATAGGGACCATTCTCCAACACAACGAACGTTACAAAAATAGAACATCCATTAAAGATAACGATCAGCCACAGCTGTTACGTATCGACCCGCCCGCGAAGTTTTCTCACCGCTGCCCGTTTTAATGGGAATGTATTGATCGCAGCCGCTGGCCCATCACAGCATGATGTCCCACCTAATTAAATTTTTTTGTTATGCTTCACCGAGTTACCCCCGCTCGGTTGACGGGTTATGGTAATTAACGACATACATTAAGTAGCTTTCCGCGAAGCACTTAGGTCATTATGCAACAGCTGTTGTGCGACAGCTGGTGCTGTAATTAGGCCGTTCAACCGGATAAATGACCGCGAAAATTGTGTTCTAATCACTTCAACTTCGGACTTCAAATCAAGCGTCACCGCGACTTATCCAGCCTGCGACCTCTGTTGACTCCTGAGACTAAACCCACGCCAGCTTTACCAACCATCACATCCACCTAACCCTATACGGACCACATCTTTTGTGCGTGTTTATTCTATTAAAGGTAAGGTTAATATTACTTTTTGTTTTAAGGGAGCTAACCCCATTAAAATACCCTTTAAATAAATAAGTATCTAAATAAGTATTCATATGTATTCCTTTTAGTGTACAACCGACCCTACGAGACAGACTAACCATCGACCGAACCTATTGAGCTACCTACCCATCCCCGAGGCACCCACTGAACCAAACGTTCCAGCTACATCCAACTACACCATTTCGGATCTCCACACACAGCTAACTTCACGTTCAGCTTACGCGTTCAAACCCATAGGTACGTTCATTTTTAATTTTGTTTTAAGTATGATTTTTGTTTCATGCATTTTATTTTATGTATTTATTTTTATTCTACAGCCAGTGACCTACCCAGTCATCCAACTACTAGACACTTCGTCAATAATGCAAACCGCCCAGTCTACCACCCATCCAGCCATGAGCCGTAACAAGTGTGACATATGCAACCGTGTGTTCACCCGCAAAGACGGTTTGACAAGACATCACGACTCTGTTCACCGCCGACAAGGACATCTCTGTACAACATGCGGGAATCTATTTACACGACTTGACAATTTAACAAGACATTGTAAAACAACACACACCAACCAAACATCACCGACCGACACCCCATCAGCAACCGATAGACAAACTCCACAACCACTATACGTGACCGACAGACAAACCATGCAACCCCTAGCAGCGATCCAAACAACTCGTACCATGACCAACACTATTCCATTAAAGCGACATACGATGTATGACGACATACCAAACAACAAACGCGTAAAGACTAACAACGACAGTAACGTTAATTCACACACCACTATTTTTCCTGTAGACGACCTACCCATGATACGTTATACATGTGACATATGTGAGCATGCATTCACCTGCAAACATGGTTTGAAACGACATCACGATACGGCACACAGACGACGAAGACATACATGTAGAGAATGTTTGCAAGAATTTACAAGAAAATATAATTTAACGAACCACTATAAAATACCACACACCATCAAAACATTACCAGACGACACATCAGCGACCGACACGAATATCCCATAGGATGACTTCTCACAGACATCTCCTTACACCCAACACAGAAACTCACTTTCTTACTTTTATATTAAAAGACAAGTAGACACAATGTGACATCTCCCCTAGACTGTAGACCGATGGGGTTGTTTTTATTCAATAAAAATTTATTATATATGGTCTTTTGTGATTTTTTAATGTGTTATTGTTTTGTTACTTGTCCCTGAAAGTTATGTAACTCGGTATCCTGTATAAGAGGTATGACTGGAATCAAAATCACGGGAGAGAACGTGACGTACATCGCGATATTTGAAAACAGGGCGATGTTTAACCTCAACCAAAAAAGACAATGAACCTAGAAGGAAGACGAATATATATCTTAGTCTTGCAGCAGATTACCTTCCCATGTTCGCTTTAGTATTACAGTTTTCATCAAACTTCTTTTTGACTTGAACTTCGTTAATTTTTAAGAAAGTTTACTTATACATAATACATTACGTCTAATGACAATTTTTTATTTTTACCACTCAATGTATTTTCTTTTTCTATATCTTACATTGTCATCTTAATTTTTGATCACCTTAGTAAAAATTTGCTTAAGATTATAAACTTCAAGTTTTAAAAAACAACAACGTTATAGTACGTCGTGTCAAATGACACACCGTTTAAAATGTCTACATTTAAAGTTCACCAAAATAATGACGTAAAATCTAAATATGATATGACGTTAGCATACATATCATTCAACCTAATCACTCTAAAGTACAAATCAATAATTTTTATTGATTAAGGGGCTGGGTGAGTTATTTTTATTCGGGTGCCCAGGGAAGGTTTGGAGTTGGTTGGGACAGATTTTATACACGAGTCGGTGACGTTTTCACCGAGGCAGGGTTCGAATCTAGACCATGCATGTTTTGGAATTGTTAGGGAGAGTTAAACTAAGGTTGGTGAAGTTTTCACCGAGGTTGATTTTGAACTCGGAACATTCATGTTTTGGAATCGGTAGGTGTAGAGTCCATACTAGGGTCGGGGAGTTTTGCTAACACTGAGGCAGGTTGCAAAGTTGGCACATGCATGTTTAGGAATTGATGGTAGCCGAGTTCATACTAGTGTCGGTGAAGGTTGGTTTTGATCTCGGAACATGTATGTTTTGAAATTGTTGGTAACCGAGTTCATACTAGGGTCAGAGGAGTTTTTGTTAACACCGAGGCAGGTTGCAAAGTTGGTACATGCATGTTTAGGAATTGTTGGTAGCCGAGTTCATACTAGTGTCGGTGAAGGTTGGTTTTGAACTCGGAGCATGCATGTTTTGAAATTGTTGGTAACCGAGTTCAGACTAGGGACGGGGGTGTTTTCACCGAGGCAGGTTACAAAGTTCGTATATGCATCATTGGAATTGTTAGGTAGAGTTAAACTAAGGTCGGTGAAGTTTTCACCGATGTAGGTTACAAAGTTGGTACATGGATGTTTAGGAATTGATGGCAGTCGAGTTCATACTAGGGTCGGGGAATTTTGTTAGCACTGAGGCAGGTTGGAAAGTTGTTACATGCATGTTTGGGAATTGTTGGTAGCCGAGTTCATACTAGTGTCGGTGAAGGTTGGTTTTGAACTCGGAACATGCATGTTTGGGAATTGTTGGTAGCCGAGTTCATACTAGTGTCGGTGAAGGTTGGTTTTGAACTCGGAACATGCATGTTTTGGAATTGTTGGTAGCCGAGTTCATACTAGTGTCGGTGAAGGTTGGTTTTGAACTCGGAACATGCATGTTTTGGAATCGGTAGGTGTAGAGTCCATACTAAGGTCGGTGAAGTTTTCACCGATGGTGGTTTCAAAGTTAGTACAGGCATGTTTTGGAAGTGTTAGGGGCCGAGTTCATAGTAGTGTCGGTGAAGGTTGGTTTTGAACTCGGAACATGCATGTTTTGAAATTGTTGGTAACCGAGTTCATACTAGGGACGGGGGCGAGGGCGGCGGACAAAGTTGTCGATGTAGGTAGGGTGCAAGAGATATTCAACGAGGAGTGGTGTCTATAAGTTATGTATCCCAGTCTGTTGGAGTGGTTTCTAGGGGGTTGTAATATTAGTTGAATAAATATTTGTCTGTAGGATTGTCATATAGCCTTTGTCTCTTAAATGGAATAGGTATAGTGCGGGTAGTAGTAGTAGTACGGTCTGTTTATCTAACGGTTGGTATTGAGGTTAGTGTGATGACGCAAGGTTGGATGGGAGAAGGGGAACGGGGTTGCGGACAAAGGGAAGGGGAAGGGCGAATAGTGATAAAAATAACTCACCCAGCCCCTTAATCAATAAAAATTATTGATTTGTACTTTAGAGTGATTAGGTTGAATGATATGTATGCTAACGTCATATCATATTTAGATTTTACGTCATTATTTTGGTGAACTTTAAATGTAGACATTTTAAACGGTGTGTCATTTGACACGACGTACTATAACGTTGTTGTTTTTTAAAACTTGAAGTTTATAATCTTAAGCAAATTTTTACTAAGGTGATCAAAAATTAAGATGACAATGTAAGATATAGAAAAAGAAAATACATTGAGTGGTAAAAATAAAAAATTGTCATTAGACGTAATGTATTATGTATAAGTAAACTTTCTTAAAAATTAACGAAGTTCAAGTCAAAAAGAAGTTTGATGAAAACTGTAATACTAAAGCGAACATGGGAAGGTAATCTGCTGCAAGACTAAGATATATATTCGTCTTCCTTCTAGGTTCATTGTCTTTTTTGGTTGAGGTTAAACATCGCCCTGTTTTCAAATATCGCGATGTACGTCACGTTCTCTCCCGTGATTTTGATTCCAGTCATACCTCTTATACAGGATACCGAGTTACATAACTTTCAGGGACAAGTAACAAAACAATAACACATTAAAAAATCACAAAAGACCATATATAATAAATTTTTATTGAATAAAAACAACCCCATCGGTCTACAGTCTAGGGGAGATGTCACATTGTGTCTACTTGTCTTTTAATATAAAAGTAAGAAAGTGAGTTTCTGTGTTGGGTGTAAGGAGATGTCTGTGAGAAGTCATCCTATGGGATATTCGTGTCGGTCGCTGATGTGTCGTCTGGTAATGTTTTGATGGTGTGTGGTATTTTATAGTGGTTCGTTAAATTATATTTTCTTGTAAATTCTTGCAAACATTCTCTACATGTATGTCTTCGTCGTCTGTGTGCCGTATCGTGATGTCGTTTCAAACCATGTTTGCAGGTGAATGCATGCTCACATATGTCACATGTATAACGTATCATGGGTAGGTCGTCTACAGGAAAAATAGTGGTGTGTGAATTAACGTTACTGTCGTTGTTAGTCTTTACGCGTTTGTTGTTTGGTATGTCGTCATACATCGTATGTCGCTTTAATGGAATAGTGTTGGTCATGGTACGAGTTGTTTGGATCGCTGCTAGGGGTTGCATGGTTTGTCTGTCGGTCACGTATAGTGGTTGTGGAGTTTGTCTATCGGTTGCTGATGGGGTGTCGGTCGGTGATGTTTGGTTGGTGTGTGTTGTTTTACAATGTCTTGTTAAATTGTCAAGTCGTGTAAATAGATTCCCGCATGTTGTACAGAGATGTCCTTGTCGGCGGTGAACAGAGTCGTGATGTCTTGTCAAACCGTCTTTGCGGGTGAACACACGGTTGCATATGTCACACTTGTTACGGCTCATGGCTGGATGGGTGGTAGACTGGGCGGTTTGCATTATTGACGAAGTGTCTAGTAGTTGGATGACTGGGTAGGTCACTGGCTGTAGAATAAAAATAAATACATAAAATAAAATGCATGAAACAAAAATCATACTTAAAACAAAATTAAAAATGAACGTACCTATGGGTTTGAACGCGTAAGCTGAACGTGAAGTTAGCTGTGTGTGGAGATCCGAAATGGTGTAGTTGGATGTAGCTGGAACGTTTGGTTCAGTGGGTGCCTCGGGGATGGGTAGGTAGCTCAATAGGTTCGGTCGATGGTTAGTCTGTCTCGTAGGGTCGGTTGTACACTAAAAGGAATACATATGAATACTTATTTAGATACTTATTTATTTAAAGGGTATTTTAATGGGGTTAGCTCCCTTAAAACAAAAAGTAATATTAACCTTACCTTTAATAGAATAAACACGCACAAAAGATGTGGTCCGTATAGGGTTAGGTGGATGTGATGGTTGGTAAAGCTGGCGTGGGTTTAGTCTCAGGAGTCAACAGAGGTCGCAGGCTGGATAAGTCGCGGTGACGCTTGATTTGAAGTCCGAAGTTGAAGTGATTAGAACACAATTTTCGCGGTCATTTATCCGGTTGAACGGCCTAATTACAGCACCAGCTGTCGCACAACAGCTGTTGCATAATGACCTAAGTGCTTCGCGGAAAGCTACTTAATGTATGTCGTTAATTACCATAACCCGTCAACCGAGCGGGGGTAACTCGGTGAAGCATAACAAAAAAATTTAATTAGGTGGGACATCATGCTGTGATGGGCCAGCGGCTGCGATCAATACATTCCCATTAAAACGGGCAGCGGTGAGAAAACTTCGCGGGCGGGTCGATACGTAACAGCTGTGGCTGATCGTTATCTTTAATGGATGTTCTATTTTTGTAACGTTCGTTGTGTTGGAGAATGGTCCCTATACAAAGACTGTTCTAGTACATGCTAGTGTTAGTCTTTTATTTAAAACATACATACATTCAAATAAATAAACAACATTAAACAACAAAGAAAAGAAATATATCAAATAAATAAATAAACAAAAGTAATTAAAATCAAATTACGTAACTAGTTAATAATAATTTAACTAATTATAAAATAAAATAAAATTAAAAATAAACAAAATAAAAATAATTAAAAAGTAAACAAATAATCAAATTACGTAACTCGTCAATAAAAATAATTAAAAAGTAAACAAATAATCAAATTACGTAACTCGTTAATAAAAATTACACAATATAAACAAAGTAATTAAATTAAACAACAAGTAAACAAATAAACAAATATAAAATTTAAAATTAATAATTTAAAAAATTTAAAAATTTAAAAAAATAAACTCCAATTACGTAACTCGTTAATAATAATTAAACTAATTAAAAAATAAACAAACAAAATATAAACAAAGTATTTAAATTCATTAAAATCAAACAAATAATTAAATTATGTAACTAATTAAAAAACTAATTAAAATTTAAAAATTAAATTCAAACTAATTAAATCAAACTAAAATTAATTAAAATTTAAAAAACAAAATACAAACAAAGTAATTAAATTACGTAACTAATTAAAAAAAAAAAAAAACTAATTAAAATTTAAAAATTAAATTAAAACTAATTAAAAACGCATTAAAATTACGTAACTAGGTCAGTGATGACGTCACAAAGTCACTAATTACGTCACAAGGTCAATGATTACGTCACAAGGTCACCAAAAGGTGACCTACTTCCCCACCACCTCCGCCAACCCCAGTTGGCGTAGTATTTTACTATATGTCTTTGCGCATCCTGCGCATCCTGCTCATCCGCTCCTCACCATCCCGATGCGCCAGGCTGGGAGTATTTTGCTATATGTCATTGCGCATCCCGCGCATCCTGCTCCCGAGTATTTTACTATATGTCATTGTTCCTCACCCTGCGCTCCTCCGCCAAAAAAACCGACCCAAAAGGGACCTAATATACTACTCAGGTTTGAAATTGAACTTTACTTACTTAAAAGAACATTTTAAACCATAAGTTAAAATAATCTCATTTGTATTGTAAGCTAAATTTTAAACCATGGATGACTTGCTGAAGCTTTTAAAGTTATATGTCATTAATGTATTATGTAAATGATACCTTGAGCAACTCCGTTAGAGGGGCCTCTACCAGGTCCTCGTAGAGCAGGACATAGGTGGGCAGGGCGCTGGTCAGCCACGCCCTGTACGTCGGTGCCCACAGGTAGTCGCGCTGCCAGTCTGGAAGATAAGATGGCGGATCACAGGGACCACTAATTCGTCATTCAAGTATTAAGTAATGTCAGTAATTTTCTAGCACTTGACACTAGGGACTGTTGCTTTGTACTCATACAATACATAAGATTTCACAAAACAAACAAAACAACGTCTCCACAGAAATTGCGCAGACAGAGATAGCACAAACAGATATTGCGCAGACAGAAAATTGCGCGGACAAAAAACAACCTTCAACAAACGACCCAATTTCTGAATGTGGTAGCTTCTGCTCCAACCATCGTCAGACTAATGTATCGACACAAGCAGCTCCCCTCCCCCAGAATACACAGCATGTCTGGTACCTATAGCCCGGGGACGGCTTATGTTTTTTCTTCACGATACATAAATGTATGGTACCTATAGTCCTCCCTCCCCTCCCCCACCCTTAACGAAATGTAATTTATATAGAAAATATATACTTTACCAGTGTCCGACCAAACGGAATAATAAGTCCGCCACCCCCTTCCCCTGAGAAAAAAGTCTGATAGAAACACAACATGTCCGGTACCTATAGCCCGGGGACGGAAGAGCTTATGTTTTTCCTCCACGCTGTAGGGGTTGCTGATGACGATGACCCCCCTCTCAAAGTTCTTGTCCGAGGCGGCGTGGGTCTGGATGGCGATCTTCTTGCTCATCTGGTACACGCTGGCCGCGTTGCCGGACTTGAGGTTGGCCATGACGTCATAGATAGAGTCCGTCTCCTCGCCTGAAATCGTAGGTTAAAAAAAGTCAATCAACGATTGGTTTTGTGCGGGCCAGTCATTTTAAACGAAACTGCTGGTCATAATATTTTATTTTCAATTATACTAGTCGTAAAAACAAACAAAAAAGCAGCGAATATAATTACAATGTCTATTAACTTCGAGTTAAAGCAACCTACCCGTCAGCTGTTCGAGAATTTTTCTCAGCCAATCAGTTGTTGCACCGGGAAATGCAACAAGCGCTGTGATTGGATGGGACGTTTTAGCCAACTTCACTTGTCGCGGGCATGTGATGACGTCATCGTTTCCTGCACTTGTGTCGTTTTGAATTGGCGATTGTGGTACGTCTATGAACATGTTGTCTGCGTGAGAGAACAACTCACGACCAGTGCCCTGGCGCTGAGGTTCTGGGGCCAGTGGCTGCTGGCCTGATAGGTCTGGCTGTCCTGGTAGTTGTTGCTGCTGTCCTAACAGCTGCTGCTGCTGTCCTGACAGGTCTGGCTGTCCTGATAGCTGTTGCTGCTGTCCTGAAAGGTCTGGCTGCTGTCCTTGTACTTGCTGCTGTCCTGACAGGTCTGGCTGTCCTGACAGCTGTTGCTGCTGTCCTGACAGCTGTTGCTGCTGTCCTGACAGGTCTGGCTGTCCTGACAGCTGTTGCTGCTGTCCTAACAGCTGTTGCTGCTGTCCTGACAGCTGTTGCTGCTGTCCTAACAGTTGTTGCTGCTGTCCTGACAGGTCTGGCTGTTGTCCTGGCTGTCCTATCAGCTGTTGCTGTACAGCTGCTGCAGGCTGTTGACCAACATCTCGCGAGATCTGCCCGGCCTGTGCCTGGTTTCTCTCCTCTGGTGGTCTCATGGCCTCGGGATCTTGCAAGATTTTTTGTATCGGCTGATCTTGGAGGCTTATGATGCCACTTGCTGGTGCATTATTGTAGGACTGTGGTTGAATGTTGGACGGTTGTTGGATGTTGTTTGACTGTTGGCTGTTGTATGGTAGTTGAATGTTGGATGGTTGATTGTCGGATGGTTGTTGGTTATTGTTTGACTGTTGGCTGTTGTAGGGTGGTTGGTTGTTTGATGGTTGATTGTTGTATGGTTGATTGTTGGATGGTTGGTTGTTTGATGGTTGATTGTTGGATGGTTGATTGTTGGATGGTTGATTGTTTGGAACTTGTAGGCTGTCAACCAGCATTTGATTGTTGGGCGGTTGATTTTGTACATCGGGTTGAAGCTGGTTGTTAGATTGTTGATTGTAAGACGGCTGTTGATTGTTGATATTTTGTAGATTGTTGATATTTTGTTGACTGTTGATATTTTGTTGATTGTTGTTATTTTGTTGATTGTTGATATTTTGTTGATTGTTATTTTCTTGATTGTTGATATTTTGTTGATTGCTGATATTTTGTTGACTGTCAACACCGGGTTGTAGCTCGCTGACCTGAACAACAGCCCATTTTTCATCGTTCACCAACTGGTCGCCCTCGTGTCTGGGTGGTACAGCAGTTGTTGCATTGAGTACAGTGGCGTTGTAAGGCTTCGTGCGGTAAAGCATGAACTCCTCTTCCGTCAGAGGGGTTGGGTTGTCATACTGCGGGTTCAAGTACGAAGAGGCTGTTGTTTTCTTAAACTCATCATCGTATAGACTGGTGGTTTGGTCTGGGGGTATCGGCCCGAACCCAACCCCGTCACTCTGCTCGTCTAAATACTCTGTACCGTTTATAGGCTGCGACTGGTATAAACTGTTGTTGTCTTTATACGTTGGTAAGCTGGCTTTTATATCAACCAGGTTTGTGTTGGGTGGGTCAACTAGCTGTTGGGGTGAAGGGGGACCACCGGGTAGATGGGGTGGTGCTCCCAGGTTCTGCTGGGAGATCTGTGGACGCTGGGTGAGACGCTGAAGTAGATCCTGCAGGGAGTTGAGTAGATCGTTCTCTAGAGGGACGTTGGAGTTGGCGGCTTGAAGCAGCTGGAGCAGCCGTAAAGGATCTCTGTTGTCAGCGGCGTGTCTCTGCTGCTCTGAGGGCTGTTCAGGGGCGAGGATGTTTTCCTGCTGCTGACTCGGCTGGTTCTCTAGCATGTTCATTTGAACAATTCGTCCAACACGTGACTGGGTGTCTGCGTCGTCATGGTTACCTGGTCCGACTTGAATGAGATCATCGTAGATCTTCTTCAGGGGATTGTCGTTCACCGGGGAGCCGTCTTTGACCGCTACTGAATGATCGATGTTGGTCTCATCAATGTCGTCATTAACTATTTCATCTGCTTTAATTTGTTCATAGTATTCTGGCGTCAAAGTCACACTATCGGAGACCATGTTATCATTGTTGATTACTAATCCATCCTCGCCATCGTTTTTATCTGTAATTTCATCGTTGTTTTCTAATTCAACTTTGTCATTGTCATAAATCTTGCCGTCGTATTCAGTTTTTTCTAATTCAACATTTTTATCATTCAATTTCGCCTCGACAAAGCCATCACTTTCCTTGTTCTCGCTCACTTCTTTGTTTCTGTTATTGATGAAAAATTCCTCGTGTTCAAACCTAAAACTTCTGAACGCGTTGCTCGGGTCCACAAAATTAGCCGGCTCTCCTAGTTCTGCATCGAGATCTACGTCGTTTATTTTCTTCTCTTCTCCAGCGTCCCCTGTAGCGAAGGGAAGGAACTTGCGCAAACCGAGCAGCGAGTTAAGGAATGTATCAGGGTCTGCTGCAGGGTTCTCGTACACGACGTCATCAACGTCTGCTTCAGGATTCTGGCTTGTGACGCCTTCTTCTGTCTCGTTAATGACGTCATAGACGGATGGTTCTTCAGGCCCAGGACTGGTTTGACCGACATTCTCCTGGTCTACATCTCCCTGAGAGCTATCCTGGATAGCGTCTACGTTCTGTCCGAATTCGTCCTTGTTTTCGGACACGTCTACCCATGTTCCCAAAACTTGCGAGTTCAACGAACTGTTAGTCCCTCCGCCCTCCCCCTCACCTCTCTTACTGAAGTTCAGTCCAAAATTCGTGTCAACTTCATTCAGAACATTAAACTCCAGAGCGGTTTCCTGAAGCAGCGGTCCACGCTCTTCCTGTGAGTCGTTGGAAGCAGCCTTGACCTTGTGTTGAATGAGATCGTTCGCGGTCTTGTACTGCCTCTCTATGCTGAGGAACAGTACGATGGCGAGAATTGTGCCGAGCAGGAATCTCAGGCCGAATTTTTTCATGGTCTCTTCTGTCATCGGTGCTGACGCCTGCTGAGACGCCCGGGTGTGAGTCGAAGTTGTAACCTACGGGTGTCTGTGTGACTCCAAGTTGTAACTACCAGCTGCTGATATGCCGAGTGCTTTTGATTCAAAGTTGTAACTACCAGCTGCTGATATGCCGAGTGCTTTTGATTCGAAGTTGTAACTAACAGCTGCTGATATGTCGAGTGCTTTTGATTCCAAGTTGTAACTACCAGCTGCTCAGATGCCGAGTGCTTTTGATTTAAAGTTGTAACTACCCGAAGCACATAGGCTTCTTGATTATCTGAAGGAATTTATGGAAGGAGTGATCTGTATAAAATATCTTCACGAAGTTGATTTAAGCGAAAATCATGAAATAATATTTCATCCTAAATACGTTAACAAATAACAAGTTAAACTCACGAATAATGAAAACAATTTTAAATTCTCAAACTGTTAAGATTAATAAATCAAACAGTAGATCTTACAGAGAAGTATTTTATTGTTTACCAATTGTACTTAAGTATATCACACGTCTGAACCATCGAATGTGCACACGAAGACAGATTGGTGTGTAGCTAGTCCATCCAAAAGTCTCATCACTCGTCCACCAGTGAACTCAAGAGATAAACTAAAAGGTGTATTAGTGTCCCTAATACACCAGGTTGGTCATATTCAAATATCGAATATTGATCGGTGCACGTGCTTATCTGGGTCAACGATTGGCCGCAGGAAGATGATGAACGTCATCTTGTTGTTTGGCGCACGTGTCATTTGTTGCTACTAATTAATGATTAAAATTAAGTTAGATTGATTGTTAATATTGCAATGTTTCATAGGAGCTCCTTTTTTAATGTGAGGGTGAGTAATTGTAGGTTTCGGACATGTGGGGGTAGGTTGCGGTAGGTTGGGGTCTTTAAAGGTAGGTTGGTATAGGTAGGTTGGGAGCTTTATATTTGACCAGTGAATATAGTTTGCTGTATGCTTGCATAGAAAATATTTGAGTCTAGTGTGCATGCTACAATTGAAATTACTGCGCACATCTCTTTCGATTTACACTTGTAATATTTTATTACCCCCGGCTTACGACATGAACAGCTTGACTTGAATTCAGTGTGTTTAAGTGTGGTAGGGCTATGGTATGACGTTTGTTAGGGGTGAATTATTTTCTTACGCCTTAACAGTTGTTTAGTATTAGATAGGTTTATGAGGATTGGCCATCTTTAGGTCATCTGAACTACGGTGGCCAAGTTTCTTTAGGTCATCTTATTTACAGCGGCCAAGTTTCTTTAGGTCATCTGAATGACGATGGCCAGGTTTCTTTAGGTCATCTGAATTACGGTGGCCATATTTCCTTAGGTCATCTGAATGACGGTGGCCAGGTTTCTTTAGGTCATCTGATTTACGGTGGCCATGTGTCTTTAGGTCATCTGAATTACGGTGGTTTAGGGTAGATTGGTTAGGCGTGAGCAGGTGTTTAAAATGACAGTTTACGTTATGTTTACAGAACAAGACAAATATTTGAACGAAACAGAATATTTTATTACTAAACAAAACCAAGAATTTTTTAATTGATCTAATACGTATCGATAAGCTAAGAACAGAATATGCTAACTGTGAAAGCAGAATTACGATCATATACAATTCTGGAACAAAAATTTATATTGTTAACATTCACTGTAAATATAACGATGAAACGCGTCGTGATTATTTCAGAGGAAAAAAAAAAGATCCATCGTAACTACAGTAACAAATACTGGTCAATGACGTCAATAGGCTTTCTGCTGATTTGGCAGTTCTGTACTCCATGCTGTTGGAAACAGAGTGGTGGGTAGGGGGTGGGGAAAGAAAAGGGAAGGGGGGTGTCTTTAGAAGACCAGCCTCTTTTTGACCTTACCAATGACCCCACAGCAGGAATTATTGACATGTTTAGACAAAAGTTAAACCTTACAATACAAAGTATTGAAACTTATAACCGGAGCTAAACCTTACGATTTAAAGTATTGAAACTTATAACTGGAGCTAAACCATACAATCTTAAGTATTGGAACTTAAAGAGCCACGTTAAACCCACTTTATAATATAATGAAACTCTTAACGACAGAAGCTAAAATTACTACAAAAAGTACTGAATCTTAAAGTAAGAAGTTAAACTTTATAACATAAAGTATTAAATCCTGAAATCAGAAGTTAAACCCACTCTATAATAACCACCAGCTAATAGTTTAACCTGTGATATAATTCAGGTTTAACATCATCTGGCGAATTGTCGAAGATGTGTATTAGAAAAAATTTGACAGTATCAAATCAGATTTTAGCTCTCGTCAGAGATCGCTTGACAATAGCTCCAACTCACAGTAGAAACTCAGCCGTCACAATAGACAACTACACATTGTAAGATTCGGAATGTACAAAACTACACAAAAACGTTAGATATAAAACATACACAATCTTTAAATAGTTCGAACATTTTTGAATGACTTTTAATATCAAATGGCATTGATAAGATTTTAAAAGGTTTTTATTTTTTTCAATTGGAGATCATCTTACAGCAATCTTAATTTAAAAACAATTCGTTTGATTAATTTAATTAAACGTTGTAAAAGCCATTAAAGTCGTTTTAGTTATTAAAACATATCTAGACGCTAAACATTGATCTTAGCAATAGCAGATTGTTAAAAACTAAAATTGTAATCAGTTTAAAATTTAATGTAAAAGAAATGTATGCTTTAAAAAATCTGGCCACAAAGCCGTGAAAGCTTTTAAATACGCGCATGAATATCTGTCCCAAACGGGGTGGACTACTTTCTGTAAAATACAAGTTTGTCCGTTGTTTTTTTAATGCATCACAATAAAAATAAAAACATGATCACAACTCAGAAGTAGCAACAGTTCAGCTAATTAATTAGCATGGGAAGATAATTAGACACACAATTTTAGGACGTGTGTCGGTAACTAGCACACCAAGAAGATGTGTGCTAACACACTAGCACACCAAGAAGATGTCTGCTAGCACATACGTGTGACTACAAAACTAGTGGATCCACTTACAGCTAGTGATATATATTTATAAATGGAATTTTGTACAAGACATAGAAAACAGCCAAAGTATCACATTTTATTACAGATCAACATTCAAGTACTACAGCCGTGGCTAGCTTCAAGTAACACCAGCCATTATAGCTGCAGCTAGTCATCATTAGATTTGTACAAGCTTTCTCGCAACAAAACGATGATATGAAGATCATTTTTTTTTAAATTTCATGTTTTCAATGAACTGATGGTCCGACCCCTTTTCGGTGTCAACAAATGACGTCTATAAATAGTAACACGCGCTGGTTGTAATCCCATTGGGTGAACAGTGATCACGTGTCAAGGTGTAGCTCCTAGTTTTAAAACCACCAGAAACCGGAAGTTACTGAAACCATCTGGACACGTCATTCTTTAGGTCACTGCAGGCCTGATCGTGACCCGGAAACAGGGAGACGTCAAGGTCACCCGGTGACGTTTTGTACATGTCCTGCAGGAGCATCTCCAGTTGCAGGACGGGTGCGGGTATGACGTGGTTGTCCGCAGAGTTCCGGATGTAGACGGCGAATGCTGTCGTGTTGGTCTGAGGAGAGATGGCGTGGATTGTTAGAGCAGGCTTTGGTGGATTCATCAAGGTACACAATTGTGCCACATCACACAAACAAACAACAAAACAAAACAAACACTACACATAGTGAACTAAATCAAAGCATATAAATACACACCGTCAAAAGTAGACGAATGAATAGTGCTCACAAAAAGTAAACAAATAAATAAAAGTCATCAGAAATGTACACATGAACGTACCATACCAAAAGTAAGCAAATGCGTATAACTGATCATTAATTTAAAAAAAATGAATACACCACACCAAAATAAACACACAAACACACATTTAAATGAATCAAGCCTTGACCCACCCTCTCAAGGTCGTTGGACGTGTCGTTCCAGTAAATGCTGGAGCTGTTGTCCAGAGAATGGTTGGTCAGTGTGTACTGCTGGACACAGCATCCGGCCAGCCAAAACATGAAGGGCACACGGATGTTGTGGCCTGTCGTCTGCACTGGGTTGGTTGAGGGCATGATGCCTGTAGGGGCAGAATATGGCATTTAATGTGTGGGCAGATGACAGGTGTAGACAGGTGACATTTGACATGTGTAGACAGGTGACATGTGTAGACAGGTGACATTTGACATGTGTAGACAGGTGACATTTGACATGTGTAGACAATATGACACTCGACTTAAGTTCACGTAACCAACGTTAGTAAAACGTGTGCATAAAAAGTCGATCATGTCATTCTGACAACTAAATGACCGAACGAATTCACATCTAACAGATAGACATGCAGAAAGTTAATATATAATGGAAACACATTTTAAATGTCGACCACTGGGGGATTAACTGCCAATTCTCTGAAAGACTATTGAGTCACGTGACTTTTAAAATATTTTTTAACATGACCATCTATCTACCTGTACGTAGAGGGTTTTTTTTTTCAGAGGTGGGAGGATAAACTATTTTCTTAGGCGTCATTTAACCCATCTTAACCCGACTTAAGACGTCCATGACAACAAGAGATGACAACAATTATGCACCTGATATTGAACAAATGACAGACAAGTTACCCTGGCATGGAACAACCACCCCCCTCACCCCCCCCCCCCCCCCACCCCCACATACCTGAAGCCAGGTAGAGAGCTGACTTGTTGTACCTATGGCTGCTGAACTCGCTCACGTGCCTGAAGTTGAACAACCCCCCCCCCCCCCCACTATCACCTCCCCCCACCCCCATCACCCCCACATACCTGAAGCCAGGTAGAGAGCTGACTTGTTGTACCTATGACTGCTGAACTCGCTCACGTGTCTGAAGTTTGTGTCCACAATGGCTGGCACCCCACATTGTTCTATGGCGAAAGTCCGAACTTTCCTGATCGTCAGGTGCCACTCTGGGAGCAGAAGTGATTTCTTTATATATATATATATATATATATATATATATATATATATATATATATATATATATATATATATATATATATATATATATATATATATATATATATCATTAAAGTGGCAAAAAAATAATACTCTAAAAGCTTTGAGTTTTGGCTGGGGAAAAAAAGTAGACAGGAAGCAAAGAGAGACAACCGCGATAAAAAAAGGTAAAATAAGGGAAACAATTCATGATTGTATAAAGACAAATTAGCAGGGTGCTACCTTCAAATAGCTCTGCTAGCATTGGTGCCATGTTGGTCATCGTGAAGGTGGCCAGTCTTGTAGCTGGCTCAAATGGCATCAACTCAGGCCACATCAGGTGTGTTGGTCTGTAGCCTGTGGCATCTCTGGGGGTAGAAGGTGAGACCCGGTGTCATGTGGCGTGGGGTCAGGACTTTGGGTGACGTGTGGTGTGGGGTGTGGGTGGGGTCAGGGCTTAAGGTGTCATGTGGTGTGGGTGGGGGTCAGGACTTAAGGTGCGTGTGGTGTGTGGTGTGGGTGGGGTACCACTGGTGTAAGGTGTCACTGTGTCTAGTTTGAGAACTACTGGTGTGTTAATTAAACGAAGCATCCAATGGTCAGAACAAAACAAAACTTCACGATGTGAGATCAGCTTGGTTAAAACGGGAATAATTTAAAGTGGTTTTGCTTTATTTGGTCCGGAGGGAGGGTGGACGTATTCCTGGGTCAGTGACCCCGACAGAGGCGTAACGACTCCTCCCAGCGCCCGGGGACAAACTTTCAATTTGGCGCCCCCCCCCCTCCCCCCATATATATTTTTTTTATATTTATAATTCAAAACTGCAGCTAAAATACGCTTTTTATTTTTTCCCAACCCATTTTGGCGCCCTAGGGTCGGCGCCTGGGGACATATGTACCTCCACCCGCCCCCCTCCCCCCATCCGGATGGACGTCCGCAGAGTCGAGTGTGATGTCATACGACCTTACTTGTAGTCCTGTGGCAATACTTGACGGAGCCCTACGTCACAGCTCTGGTCGTCATGGCAACGGTCCAGGTCCAGAAGGGTTAACATTCCTTTTTTAGGTTTTCTGTAGAACCAAAGCATGGTCGTCTCTTTCTCCACCAGACCTGTGGGGTAGAAAGGGTTAATCCGTCAAAATGGGGTAAGAGTGTTAATTTGTCACAGTGGGGTGGAGAGGGTTAATATGTCAGGGTGGGGTGAGAGGGTTAATCTGTCAGGCAAACCTACGGCAAGAGCCCTTAATAGGCACCCGAATATTTTTGTAAAGAAATTAACATAGTATAACTACACAGGTCAACTACACAGTTCAACTACACAGGTCAACTACACAGGTCAACTACACAGGTCAACTACACAGGTCAACTACACAGGTCAACTACACAGGTCAACTACACAGGTCAACTACACAGGTCAACTACACAGGTCAACTACACAGTTCAACTACACAGGTCAACTACACAGGTCAACTACACAGGTCAACTACACAGGTCAACTACACAGGTCAACTACACAGTTCAACTACACAGGTCAACTACCCAGGTCAACGACACAGGTAAACTACACAGGTAAACTACACAGGTAAACTACACAGGTAAACTACACAGGTCAACTACACAGGTCAACTACACAGGTCAACTACACAGGTCAACTACACAGGTCAACTACACAGGTAAACTACACAGGTCAACGACACAGGTCAACTACACAGGTCAACTACACAGGTAAACGACACAGGTAAACGACACAGGTAAACTACACAGGTAAACTACACAGGTAACCTACACATGTGACCTACACGGGTCAACTACACAGGTAACCTACACAGGTAACCTACACATGTGACCTACACAGGTCAACTACACAGGTCAACTACACAGGTCAACTACACAGGTCAACTACACAGGTAACCTACACACGCCAACTACACAGGTCAACTACACAGGTCAACTACACAGGTCAACTACACAGGTCAACTACACAGGTAACCTACACATGCTACAGGTGTGCTGGTCTTACCGTGTTCAATAAAATAATCCGTGACCGGCCAGGTCTCGTCCCCCAGGGCCGTCACCCTGGTCAGTGACAGGATGGGTGACCTGATGCTGACGTCATACAAGGTGACGTAATGCGTGTCCTTGAACCCGAACGACTTGCCCATCCTAGTCTGCGCAGCAAACCTCTAAAGACGAAACATATTGGTGAGTAGCAAGGGTTAGATGGAAGCATTAGACCTGACACTAGTGAAAATATTAGATAATTCAACAGATAATTCAATTCCGTCCATAACCCTCTGGCAGATAATGCTTGGCCGTCCATACCACTATGACAGATAATTCTTGGCCGTCCATAGCTCTCTGACAGATAATTCTTGGCCGTCCATAGCCCTCTGACATATAATTCTTGGCCGTCCATAGCCCTCTGACAGATAATTCTTGGCCGTCCATAGCTCTCTGACAGATAATTCTTGGCCGTCCATAACCTCTGACAGATAATTCTTGGCCGTCCATACCACTCTGGTTTATACCTATGCGCTGTAGGGTCACCAGTAACCGAAAAGTTGGATAGCGCAGGAAATTTTCCAAAATTGAAGATACTCTACTCATTCTTATCTGAATGGATATCAGTTGAATAAAGTACAAAGTAATTAAAGTCTTAGATTTCATGTTGAAACTGAAATAGTTGCATTAGGCAAGTTTTGTTTTTCTCAGTAAAAGTGTTGAGAAGAGAATGCATTAGTAGCGATCTAAAAATAGAGCAACGCGTGATCGAAGTTTTGTCCAATCAACACTGGCCTGGCACAACATTCATGTTGGAGATGACGTCACTGACACTATTTCAGGAAATGACACCGGATGACTTCAATCCCACCTGACATCTTTCACGGAAGTCGTACGAAGGACCCCTCCCTCCCCCTCCCCATACACTTACAGCCCGTGAGTAAACTTTTTGAATAGAAAAGTGCTCACGTATTTGTCCTTTTACCCCAGGACAAATGTGGGAGGGGGGGGGGGCGTTCAGTGACTTTCTAGATGTCTGCTGCATTGTTGGTTCAGGTTTAACTGGTTCAGGTTTAACTGGTTCAGGTTTAACTGGTTCAGGTTTAACTGGTTCAGGTTAAACTGGTTCAGGTTTAACTGGTTCAGGTTAAACTGGTTCAGGTTAAAATGGTTCAGGTTAAACTGGTTTAGGTTTAACAGCTGCTAGAGTTTGACATGAGGGGAACCCGGTCGTTTCCTCATAGATGTTGATTTCAAAGTGTTTCTTTCAGACATTTTTCTCTTGGGAAGGAAGCAAGGTCGGGGTGAGCTGGGGGTGGACCTGCTTCGCTGAGCGCCGAACTCCCCCTTCCTCTGCTCCCTAATAGATGCCTGAAAGAAACCTGAGCATCAGTTTTCCAATCTAACCTGTATGTCTAGTCAAGCTAACCTGACCATCAGATGACATCGTACAATCCTTGTGCTATCCAATCACAATCATAATCTTACCCAATCACAATCCCCTAGTGCTGACTTCTTGACTTTATTAATTTAATGACTGCTAGTCGTTTATAAAAGTTAACAATATACGTCACAAAATAATTAGTCAATATTATACCTTGTAATCGTAACTTCAATCAAGAATCAATTAGGTTCTTTTACTCTGAGTATCGATACACAATAATGACACATTCTTCAGTATCGATTCTATCGATTTTTAAAACTGAAGTTTTTTTTTGTTTGGAATTGTATTGAAAGTTTTTTATTTACTCTTTAAGTAGCTTGGGAATATTGATCTGCTGGGATGCTACATTTTCTAGGCCCTGTTGTTAAGTGCTCAATCATTGATCGGGTACTTGGGGAGGGCTAGGGAGGGGCTAGGGAGGGGCTTGGGTTAAGTGTTCAATCAATGATTGGTAACATAGGAAGGGCTTGGGTGGGCTTGGGTGGGCTAGGGTTAAGTGGTAAACCAATGATTGGTAACATAGGAAGGGCTTGGGTGGGCTAGGGTTACGTGGTAAACCAATGATTGGTAACATAGGAAGGGCTTGGGTGGGCTAGGGTTAAGTGGTAAACCAATGATTGGTAACATAGGAAGGGCTTGGGTGGGCTTGGGTGGGCTAGGGTTAAGTGTTCAACCTTGATTGGTAACATAGGAAGGGCTAAGGGAGATCGAACTAAAGAGAAGAATGATGATTGGTAAGTTTAGCATGAATAGGGGCTAATTACTGATTGGATTAGGGATAGGGATGGGTCTGTCTTCAAAAGTTTTAGGTCAGCTTTTTTGGAAAAGCTATACCATATTACTAGTCAAGGTCTATTTACACAGTTCACCAAGGACTCAGCCTCTATTTAGAATTAATGTAAGTTAATATTTTAATAGTAGTAAGTTTTGAAGATATAAAATATCTTTTGGTGCTCGCTAAATGTTGAGTACACTTTTTAAAATGTTTGGTTAGTGCTTCCATATGTCCGACTGAAATCTGGGCAAGTCTTTTCACATCCCGGATTCGAACTCTTGACTTTAGCATAAGACACACTATTACACTGACGTCATTTGAAGACAGAAAAATAAAGCGTACCTGGCATATGAGGTAGACGACAGTTTGTTTGTTAGACAGCCCAACTGGCAACATCTCCCCGTAGACCAGATTTCTCCAGCAACCCTCGGCAAAGTCGCCTCTTTCTTTAGTCGGCTTGTTGGACACACATTTTTCAGAATTCTGGGATAAAAAGGTTGAATCCTAAAGGCCAAACAGTTTGTCAAACTCAGAGTAAACCTAGTTCAGAAAGTTATATATATATATATATATATATATATATATATATATATATATATATATATATATATATATATATATATATATATATGTATGTATGTATGTATGTATATATATATATAGATATATAGATATATATATATATATATATATATATATATATATATATATATATATATATATATATATATATATATATATATATATATATAGATATAGATATATATATATATATATATATATATATATATGTATATATATGTATGTATCTTTTTTTTAAATTGATTAATTTATTTATATTGTAGACCACAAAGCAATACTATTGTAATTCGAACGCGTGCTTTAAAAATCTCAACTTCTGTTACTCAAGACTTTGTTGAGTCCACCCAGCTCTAATTGGTACCTGAGTCCACCCAGCTCTGATGGGTACCTAGCTAGTCGAGTGAAACAATTACGGCTACGTATAAAACAAATCACATGAATGTTTCATATGCCGAGGTCAGAAGCTGACAAACTCTACTTTATCTACATCATATCAGACACGTGTTTTATTTTTGTTAACGTTTCATAAATTTCACTAAAAGAAGGAGACTACGAAAGGAACTTGACAGTTTAAAAGCCTCAAAGCCGCGGGGTGAGCTAATTATACTGTTCACAAACTGAGATTGTCCACTATGTACAGACTAGTCCAAATCTATACTGCCCACCATTCAGAAGTGACGTCTTCAAGAGGCCAACTCTCCAAATGACGTTGGATTCATCAGTCGGAGTCGGACACGTGTAGCCGGATCCGTGTAGCCGGACCCGTGTTTCATCTGCTGATCTCACGTCCCATCAAGCCGTCTGTGGTTTCCTAGCTCTCACATTTCCGGTTTTTTCTCCCCTTTTCTTCTCGGGAAATGCCGGACGTCACCGGCAGATGCACGGTGGGATATGCCGGCTTGAATGTGACAGACGTGCTTGCCCAAATGAGACGTTTTGATATGGAGGCTCTGGGGGGGGGGGGGGGCTCAGTGGGGCGCCGTCAGCCGTTTGCTTTCATCTTTTCTTCTCTCTGGGTTGTCAGTAGCCAGCTAATAATAACTTGGTCATTTTTTTTCAGGCTGAGGGCTCCCAGTAGTGACCTAATAATAACTTGGTCATTTTGTTTTGACCAAATACGTGAGTCGATATCGAGGTACAGACCCACCACGTCAATACACGTTTGACATCTGGATTTAATGAGATTTGATGAGTGGCTTCTGATGACACGAGCTTTAGATGTCTAATTAGCATAAGCCACACACACACACAACCACACATCACCACACAAAGAATGAAGACACACAGACGAACACAATACACACATACACACACACACACACACAGACACACACACGAGCATGCTCGTATATAAACATGTTCCTGCTGTGTTTGGACATCAAGTCCACGATACACTAACCATCCGAGAGTTAATTCCCCTGGTGTACGGTTTAACTCTATAAGGGCGATAACTCAGACAAAGCTTCCTTGTCTTAGACTTGCATGAACCAGCATTTTTATAATTACATCAGAAGCACAAACCCACATACTTACACCGATGTTTTACCCATTTCAATTGAAAACTTTTTTGCAGGAAATCAATCGCACTTCGACGCCGCCAGTTTTTAATCAATTGTCGCAGAATGTGGGGAGAGATTTCAGCTTTTTTTTTTTGTGAAAGCCAAACAAAAATTCAAAAGCTAGCAGGGGAGAGCACTCGAGGAGGTGTGAGCTAACTCTCCTGGGGCCATCTCAGCGGCTGCACGGAGCTCGAATGGCTGGCTGGAATTCTGGAAACTCGGGGGCCCTCACGTTCCTGACTTAACTGGCTAAGTGTTTGAAAAAATTCAAGTCCGACAACTCGATGATAAAAGTGAATATTTCAAGTCCGACAACTCGACGATAGAGGTGAATATTTCAGGCTAGACAACTCTGTGTTAACATAGAGAGCTTTTCATCGCCAGTGGTGGGAGGACGAAAAACAATTATTTTTAATGAGAAAATATGACGTCACTAATTTGAGAAGGAAATAAATATGGATTCTGATTTTTTTTACGGGATTTTAAAATAGAGACACTAGGATCATCAACACATTTATTTCTCCATTTCTTGTAAACAAGAAATTTAAATTTATTCATTTGCAATACCAAAAGTGTACTGAAATTGCCTCTGAATATAATTACACATTTGCATTTTCAGGTTTTTTTAAAAATAAAATTGTAATTAGACGTTTAATATAAGATCTATGTATAAGTAAACAATCTTTAATGAATGAAAGTAGGCTACAAGTAAGAAAGAAATATTACTATTGTAAATCTGTATCAGTCCTCACAAGCCGATGATGAAAACTGTAATACTAAAGCGAACATGCAAGACAAACTGACGCTGTAAATTACGAGACAAACTGACGCTGTAAATTACGAGACAAACTGACGCTGTAAATTACGTGACTGAGGCAAAAAAAAAAAATGAATGTATGCTAAACACCGCACTAGTAGCTAAAGAAAACACTTATAGTAGCCTACAATCAAGGCCTCATCAAGATTGAAATTAATTAATTATCACTTACAGACTTTCAGCGACTTACTAAAATAGCTTATGTTCACTAAAACACTATATGACTACTTACAATAAAAGGCCCAACCCGTTTTACTGTACACCAGGGGTCTCCAAACTTTTCAGACCGAGGGCCTCATCGACTATCAAATATCAGTTTGGGGGGCCAGAGTTTCTTCAGGGCATATCTTCGGTGTTATGGAGCCCCCCCCCCCCCCTTGAATGAAACATTGTCGAGGGCCGACAACACACTCGAGGTCCAAGTTTGCTCTCAAATTATTCTTCACGTATTCTACATCTATGGTTGAGCCCATGTGACCTTATCAAATTCGCCATCTTTACCACAGGATTCAGTACACTGCTAATGTCCATATATTTAGCGTTCATAGCTTGTTGATGAATAATAGAGTGCAGGAGCATTGGTTGTAGAATATTTTCTCATTCGCTTGTCCAACCAAGCCTTTCTTTATGCCACTCATGTACTTTCATCCATCAACAGTGAGGTAACTGAGGTTAGTCCAGTCCAAGTTATAATCAGAAAATGTTTTCTTTAACTCAATGAATATATCCTCTCCTGTAATAGTGCCATACATATTATGTAGGGAAGCCAGCTCTGTGTTATTTTCATGCTTTCATCCACACCCCTAATGAACGCACAGTTGAGAGGTTGAACAGCTGTCCAGCGACTCATCCATTGCAATTAAAAAATAGTGAAACGTGCTTGTATTTTTCGCTAGAGTCACAATGTTTTCACCAATGTCTGCAACCCGGTGGGCAAAGGTATTTGCACCCAAAGCTACATTTTCAAATTGTTTTGAATTTTCTGGGCAAAGTTCCTTAGCCACCTTTAACAGAATTTTTTTTCCGTGGACAAAATGATCTCCGCGGGCCGGATGAAAGGACCGCGGGCCGTAGTTTGGAGACCCCTGCTGTACACTAAAGACCTACTGTGTCACCAATGACCTACTGAGTTCCATAATATAGACCTACCTACTGTAGGGAGGGATCTATTGATTTTCCCACTGTAACTGTGTACTAGGTACCGACTATATCGCTAAGGACCTACTAACAAACACCAGGGACCTACAATATCGCTAAGGAGCTACTGACAAACACCAGGGACCTACTATATCGCTAAGGACCTACTAACAAACACCAGGAACCTACTATATCCCTAAGGACCTACTGACTCAACACTAGTCGACTCCCCTACGACAAGACCTACATCCAGAGACTGACCTTGCAGAAATCCCTGTAGTGCCGCCTGCAGTGCTCCTGTGGACTGCTCATCACCAGGTACTGACCACTCTTCCTGCTGCACCAGCGCTTGACCTTGCTCTTGGTCAGCAGGTCGGTCAGACCCCAGCGGAGGTAGACAAACTTCTGTCGGTAGGTGTCGTACAGGGAGTACTGACACACGTCTGGGCTGGGCTTCACCACCGTGGGGGGTGGGGATTTGGGTACGGGAGGGGGTGGTGGGGGAGCTGCCGTACATAAAACAGCTTTACACAAGTGATGTTGGAGTGGATTGTTGTAGCTGAGTTGTGTCAAAAAATCTTTACAGTAGGTTACTGACATGTGTCAATGACATGTGTCACATTGGCAGTACTGAAATGCCGTATCAAGTGAAATACTAAATGTCATTGACATATGTAATATTGAGAGTACTGTATTGCCATGTCACAAGTACTATAATGTTATGTCACCATTAATGTCATGTTATGTCACCAGTACTGTCATGTCACCAGTATTGTCGTGTCACCAGTAATGTCATGTCATGTCACCAGTCATCTCAACACTACAGTCATGCCATATCACCAGTTACCTTTCAGAAAACTATCCTTGCTGCCCGTATCCCGACATGCACCAGCGGGCATGGTGCCCATGTCCTTGACCTCCCCACACTGGTCACTCTGGGCATCCCCGCACGACCTGACCTGAACTCTGACCCCTTGGCATGCCTCGGCGCTGCTCTCGTCGGCCCGGCACGCCCTGACCCTGACCTTTGAACTCTTGCTGGCGGTGATCCAATCGGACCACTTTTCCCAGGAGGCGGGACCTGTCACATGACCAAAGTTATATTTAGGTCACACTTCCATCATGGTGTACCAGTTAATTTTACAGGAGTATTTTCAAAGTTTTAAAGTCAACTTCTCCGAAGAGTTAGTTCATTGATATTTAATTTGATTATGTTAAGTCAAATTAGAAAACTGTAATTACACCAGACTAGTCACCGTTAAAGTAACAGCTGTCTGTTAAAAGTTGAGATCTACTGGAGGTCATTGACCTCTGCCAGGTCCACTAAAGGTCATTGACCTCGGTCATTTCTACTAAAGGTCATTGACCTCTGTTACCATCAGCAACAGTTCCCAGGTTTGATGGACAGCTTCAATCACTGTAGGTCATTTCATTGGTCCCGTCCAGCTGTCGTTCTCGTCTGAACGTTGACCAAGTCCTGTCATGTCAACCTGCTGGTCATCGTGCTGACCACACCCATATTTTGGCCAGGTTGAATCAATCTAAAACCGCGCCAACATTTGTCCGTTTTTTACCTACCTATCCTATAAGGGTCCTATATACACTCGACCTGTATGTTGCACTAAAAAAATGTTTTCACCCCCTTTATACTTAACGTGACCACATCACTTACCCACCATACTTGAAAAGCAGTAATTCACAACGATTCAACCACATTACATAACCACAATCATTGACCACCATACTAGACCACAACTTTAACAGTAAAGTTTCTGATTCACCTAACGGCTTATAGTGCACATAGTTCTTTGACATGGGCATGTGATGAGAGAGTGGTCAGTTACCGATACTTTCCCCTGCCACGCCATCCCACGTACAATATCTAATCATCTACTGCAACGTTTTGTCAATGAGGATATCTTGGCGCACTAATTAACCCCCACCCACACGCACACACCCTCACGAAACTGTTGAGCAGCTGTATTACGACACACACACGCCGACTGAAACAAAGTGAATGACCTTACATGGAATCGTTTCTTCCACGGTAATCCCAGATTATCTGCAAGTGCTGACACTGCCACAATCTAAATACCAGATTATACTGTGACGAATGACTTACTACCACACATCTCTGTTGGATTCAAGCACCTTCATGGTGGATGGGTGTTTACCAAGTATTCGTCATTTCCATATGGCGTCACAGGATTGACGGCAAATTGGAAACTTTTTTTTTACATTTTATTGTCAAATGTTGGGGAAGAGGGGGGGGACGTGAGAATGGGTGTATACGTCACGCTGATGTCACGTGGGCCTAGAATGATGGGATAGGAGCATTTGGTTCCCTGCTAGTCTAGCAGACAACCTCTGCTTGTCATCCATATATAGCTAATCGATACATGAATGGGACCGTTTTTTAGAGTAACAGCGACTGGGATAGGTTCAGGATAGGTTGCTGACACTGGATCTAAGTGAGATTACACTATTACAGTTTTAAAGATAGGGGTTAGTGGTAGGTTGGGTGTAGTGATATAGATCTAAGTGAGATTACAGTTTTAAAGATGGGGGTGTTAGATAGGGGTTAGTGGTAGGTTGGGTATAGTGATATAGATCTACAATCACAACGTCAAAGCTTACAACCTAACTCCAATATGGGATTCACATACTGAGAAGAAAACTCACTTTATTTCTACAACATTCCTTTTGGAAACTGATCGTGGCATTTCAACACATATAGATTGCAGCCTGTTATTTTCATTTGTGTAGATAGTACAAAGGGGGAGGGGGGGGGTCAAAAATACAAAAACAAAACTTACTCAAAATCTGATTGGAAGAAATCTCCGCTTGACTATTGTGAGCAAAGTGGGAGTCAGCGTCATCCTCCATCCTGTTGGAGTCAGCGTCATCCTCCATCCTGTTGGAGTCAGCGTCGTCATCCATCCTGTTGGAGTCGTCTGGATCGTTATCGCTGTCGTCGATGCTGGGGTCTACGACTACGATGTGGTTGTCGTTGTTTCTCTTGGAGATGACGAAGTTGGTGTCTGAGGGTCCGGTCAGGTTGGTCTCGACCCCGCCCTCTGCCGGAGTAGAGGGAAAGGTAGTTGTAGTGGTGTGTCGGACATACAAGTACCGGACATACAAGTACCGGACAAACAAATACCGGACAAACAAATACCGGACAAACAAATACCGGACAAACAAATACCGGACAAATACAGTACGAATACCGGACATACAAGTACTGGACATACAAATACCGGACATACACATTGCAAGACAAACATATAATTTAATGGAATAACGCAACAAAAACAACAACGTAAATACTGTCACTACGTCCATTAAGAACGTTCTGATTAACGTTTTGCTGGTGTATCCTAATTAGAATAATAAAAAATACAAAGAGGGAGGACTGTTTTGACAAAGGTGTGTCAGTGTATGCTGTTTTATTTTTTTTTTTTAATTTTTTTAAGGGTGGGGGGGGGGGGTCTGTATTTGAAATGCCCCTTTGAAATGTGTGACAATTTTATTTAGAAATGTGTAAATAGGCATAAAAATAGACGTGTATATGGTGACATATTTACGTAACTATTTATAGAAAAAATGTATGACAGAAAAAACAAGTGACTGAGTGTGTACTCACCTTCAATGTCAAACAACAAGGAAATCATCTGCTCAGTCGAAGTCGACGTCGTTGGTGACGTCACAGTAGGGGTCAGCCTCCCGTTGGCGTCACGCACCGTCGCGTTGTCATCGTCCCCTGACCCCGATCCCGACCCCGAAGCGAAGAGGTCGTCGTCATCGAATGTGACGTCAGTGGTCTTGAAGTCTGAGCCGTTGTCCGCACTGACGCGGTGCTTGACCTGAGCTCTGACCTTGACCCCGCTATCCCGAGCCTCGGACTCGTCAAGGTCAATGAAGTCTTCGATTGAGACTCTGTTGGAAGGTTCGTCTAGAGGGGGGGGGGGGGTGAAATAAAGAGAAAAATTAAGTTTATAAAACTAGGCCAAGCTGCATGTAGGGGTCGCCACTTGATGTGACAGGTGCAGGATCGACAAAAGCTCTAGAATATTCTCCTGCAGATGCTGGACAATTCATCGTATAAAATATTCAATATTCGCGTATTTATCTTTATTTCACGGAATCGGTTTAAAATGACGGAAATTTATAATAAATATTTAGTTAGTGAACTGCAGTAGACAGCAGTTTATGGGCGCAGGGAGTCATGTGAAAACATGAGATACTCAAGTCATGTAAAACCTCAGTCATGTTGATATAACAGAGACACAAGTCAATTAAAACCTCAGTCATATTGATATAACAGAGACACACGTCAAGTAACCAAAGTAAACGCTTCAAAAGACCTTTCAAGAAGGCACCGGTTGGCCTCGAAGACATACAATGGCCAAAATTAAACACCGACTCAAAGATGGCCAGCTAAGACATACATGTTGTTGGCCAAGCAATACAGACACATTGGAAAAATGGCCAGACTTACATGGCCAAGGAGTACAGACACATTGGACACATTGGACAAATGTGCAAACAACAGCCCCAAACTTTTCATGTTTTCAATCCAGGCCGTGCTGCTGGGTGTGTCTACTAGTGCTGACAGTTTAATGGCCGGCTAGAACCGGCTTCCGGTCGTCTCCGGCGATGACCTTGTCTAGACGGCCGGCAAGAAACGTAACCCTGGCCATAAAGTGGTTTTACTTTTCCGGCTAATGGGTGGCCGTCCCTCGGTTAGTTAACCGGCAGTGTGTACACAGGTTTAACCGGGCAGCGTTCAAATCATATCAGACACACGTCGGGGTGTCGTAGTGGATTTTCCAGAAGATTTGTATCCCACATTGAGATCCCATGGTCCCTCACACACACACATTAAGTTCAACCCATGCTACCCGCCCCCCCCCCACACACACACATTGAGTTCAACTCCCCCCCACACACACACACATACACATACATATACACACACATTGAGTTCAACCCCCCCCCACACACACACACACACATACACACATACACACAGTGAGAGCAATAATTCAACCCATGCTAAGACCAGCCATTTCCAGAAAACTTGTCTCCTCCTGTATGATAAACTGTAGGACTGGGCCGTCGAAGGAAAGTATTGACTGACAAGGTTTTTCTTAAACCGGAAGTGTTCGTCAAAACTGTCAAATGTATCAAGGTGTCAAGGTGTCGTGACACATATGTTACCTGTACCAAGATAAGAGGCTGCTGTGTCAAAATGTACCAGTGATGTGTCGCGAGGTGTCTTGATGGTAAATGTTACAAGACACACAATTAAAGGTGTTAATAACAGAGACACACACATATATGCACACGATACACACATGTTTAAAACCTATCGATACAGTCTTATACGCACATCACACACACATTTGAGACCTATCGATAACAGAGACACACGCATATACGTACATCACACACACATACTTAAACCAGAATATAGCACACAGACACACAGACTAACGCCTACAAACTCACACACGCCCATACACACATACACACACGCCCATACATATATACACACGCCCATACACACACACACTCTCTCATACACACACACACACACCCATACACACACACACTCCCAGCATGCACCAATATTGACCAAACAACTTCCGATCCTTAGCGCCGACCCCCCCCCCCTATTCCCTCAGCTACACAAGAAAATAATCCATATCCCAGCCTGCCTCACTCCTTTAACCCATGACCCCTGTGGGCCATGAATTCACGAGTCTCCCCCCCCCCCCCCCCCATCGCCAATCAGGAAGCCAAAGTTTTTAATGATTGAAATATAAAAGCACATTTTTTTTCTATTAGAGCTATCGGTCGCATTAGATTCCCATTAAATGATATTTTAACTCATAATTCAAAAACAGCAATTCCTTCAGTAAACCCCTTCATTTGTAGTTAATTAATTTATTTTTAATCAGACCTGGTTGAGCAAATAAGATAAATGTATGTGGTCAAGAATGGTTGTTGTCATACTTAACTAAGATGAATCTATGTAGGCCTAGTCAAGAAGGGTTGGTGTCAGACTTAATGTATGTAAATATAGTAAATCAGGGTTGGTAAAACACATTGATGTAAAAGCTATTTTACACATGGAATTGTATGGGGAGTGGGTTGATTATAGAAAAGTTCGGAGGGGGATAATCACTGTAGACCTATGCAGTGGCGGAACTAGAAAAATAGGGCCACCCCGCAAAAAATTCTTTTGGGCCCCCATATGGCAGAGGCGTAGCGACCCTTCCCGTTGACCGGGGACAAACTTTCGATTTGCACCCCCTCCCCTCAAACTTTCGATTTGCACCCCCCCCCCCCCCTCAAACTTTCGATTTGCACCCCCCCTCAAACTTTCGATTTGCACCCCCCCCCTCAAACTTTCGATTTGCACCCCCCCCCCCCCTTGCTACACCTCTACCATATATATATATATAAATTAAGGTCGGTCGGATGTGTGCCCCTAAACTGCCCCGGGCCCACTGTAGACCTATGACGTGACATCACTGACCACTGTAGACCTATGACGTGACACTACTGACCGCCATAGACCTATGACGTGACACTACTGACCGCCATAGACCTATGACGTGACACTACTGACCGCCATAGACCTATGACGTGACACTACTGACCGCTATAGACCTATGACGTGACACTACTGACCGCTATAGACCTATGACGTGACACTACTGACCGCCATAGACCTATGACGTGACACTACTGACATCTGTAGACTTATGACGTGACATTACTGATCGCCATAGACCTATGACAGCGCTGACCGCCTTAGACCTATGACGTGACACTACTGACCGCCATAGACCTATGACGCGACACTACTGACCACCATAGACCTATGACCTCGCTGACCGCCTTAGACCTAGAGCAATTAAGGGCCAAAGTCTGAAAGAGAAAAGATGAGACATCTCTGGAATCTGATTAGCTGACCAGCGGTCAAACCACTGTATAATTGATTTAGCCTTTAGAACAGTGCCTCCTCTGGTCCATCAGCGGTTATGTGGGGGAGGGGGCGGGGTGATACAAGGACAGGGGAGGGGAGTGGGGGTGGATCTCTGGTGAAACCGAGCGACTGTTGAGGGCTAACAATATTGAAGGGAGAGAATTAACACATTTAGAACACGTATTTAAATGAAGTTGCATTTAAAACAATTATAACTCTAAACGTTATCATTATCAGATCATGCACGTTACTGTTTATAACAAATCACAACAGCATCTATTTATGCTTTATATATATATATATATATATATATATATATATATATATATATATATATATATATATATATATATATATATATATATACCCAATACCTTTAATAATACCTACTTTTGAACAGTGTTTGTTTCAACGTTTTTATGGAATAATTCTAAATTAGAGAAAACGAGGGGAAAATATAAAAAAATTTAGAAAGTGTAATAAAAAGATTGAACTTCACCCCCTCCTCCCCCGCACGATACACAACTGTAAAAAAATAAACTACATGTAATCTCAAGTTTAAGGTTAGACAGACAACACCCTCTTGTATATATCACGTATGTACACCAGTCTCAATAACAATAAAATCCAACCTCAAGTATAAGAATAAACCTACAGCACACTCTGATATATTCCATAACTAAGAATACTACAGAAAATCAATTGAGAAATTAGCTAATTAATTTTAATTACACTCAGTTATACCAAGCACAGCATATTTGTGAGCCTTTTTAAATCAACTCTAGCCCCAACAGACAAGACAAAATATCCACATTCCTACAGAGCCATCAACCTCTCCATTTAAGGAACTAGTCTTTTAGGGATCACACCCCCCCCCCTCCACACGCACACAAATCTAGACTCTATATTATACAGCAAATATCTTGGATTCTCCCTTCATATAACACCCGCTCGATTTAATTTCTATGTCTTATCAAAGTCTACAAAGTTTGTAGTTGATTTAACTATATATATATATATATATATATATATATATATATATATATATATATATATATATATATATATATATATATATATATATATATATGCGCCTAAATATTTCGTGATGGCAGTGAACAAAACATGATTGTAATGAAACCACCAAAAGCAGTGCAGATAACGGTGTTTACATAAAAAAGTCACCAAAATAAAAAGCCGGTGTAACACTGAGACGTAGAAACGACTAATCTAAAAACGAAATTACATTTTTTACTTTCTCGTATATACGAAGTATAGAGAAAGTCTTGTAATCGTGCAAAAAAAATAAATCGAGATTTTTACAAATCTCGACGTTTCACACCTCACTGATACGGAAAAACATAATTTTGCAATCTTGTCCGTATGTCTGTGTGTCTGTCTGTGTGTCTGTGTGTCTGTCTGTCCGTGTGTAAACACGATAACTTGAGAACCGTTACAGCTAGGTTGATGAAATTTCATATATAAGTATTTTATCAAAATCGTAGATCCGTATCAACTTTTGAGCGATTTCCGATAACCGGAAGTGGTACTTTTCCTACTTTGAAGTTTTCAAAAGCCTATAACTTGAGTACTATTTCAGATAGATAAATGAAATTTCATATGTAAGTAAAAGATCTAATTCTCTACCTTCTATCAAATTTTGAGTCATTTCCGTTGACTGGAAGTAGTACTTTACGCTACTTCCGATTTCTCAAAAAACTAATGTAAATTTTAAAAGTAATAATAATATTGCGCACCATTATGCGCTTTTTTTTATTTGGCGTTCACTTGGTGTGCAATTAATTTGTCTACGAGATTTTATTCTATTTTTAAAACTTTAAGTATTTAAAATGGATTAAAAATCATGTCTATAGCCCGAGTTCCCATCCCCTGTTATTTTATATAAGAATATTCGAGAAAGTTTAGGGGAGATCACTCCCGGTTTATTTTAAAGTTATAAACAGAAAAAAAATCCGATTACGAAAGAGAATGAATTGAAGAAATAACCAGTAGATTACCTCCCCTCCCAGAGTTGTCGGTCCTTCCCTGTCGGAGACTTGACTTGCTACCGGCAATATTCGATTCAAACTTGGCTGTGAATTATAAGTAGCTTTGGTTCTCACACCGACCAGACCTAGCAGCGTCTATGACTCTGCCACAAGCAACCCAGACATGACGCACGACTCCAAAACACAAGACGGTCATTAATTACACCAGAAGGAATTAGTCCAGGAGAAACTAGACAAACGTGAATTATTTTTTTAAATTAACTTTAGACAGATTTTCCATCATTCGCTAGGTCGACATAGACTTGACTAGACTAGGCCAACAAAGACTGGAAACCTACGGCCATTAGGGACAAAATAAATTAACAGAAGTCAATAATGGTTTATATACCTGATGTGTGTGTGTAAACAAATATGACTTCAGTGTATATGTAAGTATGTATAACACCATTATATACAGGATGGACTATAATTTCAATGTATATAGGACGAACTACTACTCTGGTTTTACAAGAGCAACTATGACTTCAAATTTTAAAATAAACATCCTATGTTTCTTTATAGAAAAGTAGGGCATTTTAATTTGTAATTATCTGAACTAAATTAAAATGATTTCCATTGCAAAGAATAATTAGGATTGGCATGCAGTAACCGACTTACACTATTTTTAGATGTTGTGATGTGGATTTTGATAGCAGAACTAAGATTATGGGGATGTTGTGATGATGAGATGATGTTATTATGTTGGGATAAAATGTGAATGTTAAGGTTTTTTTTCTTGTTTTATTAATGAGTATCGTGATGTTTATATAAATATTTATTTATTTATGGTAAGTTTTTGGTGCTTAATTGATAGATTATATATGCTAATTTGTGTAGATTAACATACTTATACATATTAAAGTATCGATACTGATGAGGTTATTGAACTCGTTTGAGTATAAAATAGTTTTAGCTGTAGGCTACGGGAGGGTGGGGGAGGGGGGAGAGGGAAGATTACAGGTTAGGGAAAAAAACTATTTTTAATAACAGTAGCAAATAGCTTTTTGGGAGAAAATTTAGCCACACACAAGCAAGATAGAGACAGAGAGAGAGAGAGGAAGAGACAAAGAGAGGGAGAGACAGAGAGAGAAAGAGAGAGGACTAACGGAAAATGCTGATCACACCATTTTGCCATCAACGAGTTTTGTTTTGTCTCACATTTAGAACAGAGATACCGGAAGTCCCAAGCATCCCGATCAAATCAATCAGCAGATCGAACTGCGACAACTCTGATTGGTATGACAGGAGTGTATACGACACGCGGAAGTCTGCAAGACACGTTCGTTAGGTGTCTGGAGCCGCAAATGTTTGGCACTATTTTTAGTCTTCCGTTAACTAAGCCCTGGCTATCTTAGGTATGTTTGGTTTCAGTCTCCTTGTGATGACGCAATGTTGCGTCGAAGCCAGGTAGATAGCAGAAATAGGCTTTAGCGTGTTAGTCAGAGGTAGACCAATGAAAATTCAGAGACTGACCGGTCACGTGGGACGGTCAGCTGACCACTGAGGCGTGGGTCAGTAGAGTGATAGGCCAGGAGTTGTTAGGTAGCGGTCAGAGACGGCCGAGGAATGTAGATAGTTAGGTAGATCATGATTAGCTAGCGAGGTAGAAGGTGTTAGATTGTAGAATGTAGAGAACAGTTAGTGTTAGGATTGGTCATGGGAGTGCGTAGTAGTAGGTAGCATGTGGTATGAACAGTCAGTAGTAGTAGTAAATAGTACAGTGTAGATCAGTTAGGTAGAAACTTGAACATATATATCATTTTAATAAAGAACAATTATAGTTGAACTTGAACTGTGTGTTATTGCATTCATTCGTTACCGCCTTCATAAAAAACCCCCACCCTCACATCTGGTGGAGCGCGGGTCGAGTAAGGGAAAGAACGTATATCAGCTATTCATGACGGAGTATGACTGGTGTACAGCTTTCTTAACTCAACACAACAGCGAGTTTCTTCAACCGGAACGAGTTTGGATTAACAACACAAGGAAACAGTCTACATGTCCAAAAAGATAAGTACCTTCCAAAATTTTTTTAAACGTTTGGGTTTAGACTCGTGCTGGATATTTGGTACCAGCGGTTTTTCTGCCTCTTTCTTATCTGTTTCTTCAACCACACTACCCTTAAAAATGCCTCCATTGTACGAAGTGGGCACTAAAACTGAGCTCAAGTCAGGCCTAGAAGAGTCAGGTAGAATTGATGACTTGTTGCTATACACAAATGTTCAGAATACAGTTAAAATGGAACACAAAACAAGAACTATTGAGGATCCAGATATTCTGGATGAATTGATTATTAGGCTTGGACAATACACGACAACAGAAAATCGAGACTGGTTATTAACTGTTAAAGAATTTGACGTAAAAACTCTAGATGATCCAGATGCTATGGAAGATTTGATCAATAGAATTGTAGATTACAAGGTATTCGGAGATCCAGATTCCTTGTTGACTGAAGAAGAATATGATGCAAAGATAGATGCCGAGTTAGCAGAGAAACAAAGAGAAGCAGAAACATATATTGCCGGAATTAAAGAAGAAACAGAAAGAATTCGTAAAGAAAGAGAAAAATTGAGAGAACTTTGCCAAGCCAAACAAGAAACGGTGCAAAGTTTAGATACTAATAATAACAACCAGACAACCGAAACAACATTTTACTATTCCTACGATTCAGATTCAGATGACACGTTCAGTGAAGCAAGCGAAATACCTACAACAAAAAGTGAAACACCACATACACTCCAAAAACATAATACGGCAAATCACACCATTCAGATTAACTACAGTCAACAAAAACACAATTACAGTGTCAGATGCTACTATTGTAATAGAACAGGCCACAAACAAATAAATTGCAGAATACGCTATTATGATATACGCCAACAAGATGCACAACGCAACAGACCAAAATATAGACAGATAAATAGAATAGCTTTTATGTCATCGTTTACAGAAGCCAGTAGAAGAACAGACATATTTACATCAAAAGTCAATAACAAATACGCCACAGCAATTAGAGATACACACTGCTCCACAGTGGCAGTACGTAACACATTCGTACAACACCACCAATACACAGGCAGAACACAACTTGTCCACAGTTCAAGAGGCAGCACATATGTTTGGCCAACAGCTATAGTCACCATAGCCACACCCTCAGCGTGTAAAACAGTTGAAGCAGCTGTTTTCAAAAACGGACCATACGATATGATACTAGGCAACATTACAGGAGTGAAGCAATTTAATGTAGAATTTATGAACTACAAGCGGCAAGTAAACAAGCAGCCCAGTATTCGAGACAACGAAAAAGTAGACGAATTGCAATTCAAAACGGACAAGTTGATAGAAAAAGTTAACGAGGTTATTCAGGATCATTCTATAATGATTACCGAGATTGGTGCAGCTGTTCTTAACTTAAGACTTCAGAACGACACAGTCAGTAATAGATTGCTGAGATTAGAGAAATCAGTAAACAATGAATCAGAGGAATATGTAACAAGGAATTTGATAGCAGACAAACAGTACTGTTACTCCTGGTCAGCCTTAAACCAGATGACCCCATCAACACACCTACACAAACACAAGTATAGTAATCATAGACCATATGAAAGCTCACAACACCTTTGTCCACACCGAGCCCCGCCCTATCGGTCCCAGTGTGGTATATTAATGCCTGGATATAATTTGACCCGGAACGCCCCCACTAATGATTTGAATAATGAACATAATGGTGAAGTCAGTCAAGTCAGTCAACAAGTCAGTTGAAGTCGTAGTTGAGGTCATAGTGACGTCGTTGAAGTCATGTTGCAGTCAAAGAAAAGTTTTTGAAGTTATATTAAAGTCGTTGAGGTCATAGTGAAGAAGTGAAATCGTCGAAGTTATAGTGAAGTCTTTGAAATCAAAGTGATGTCGTTGAAATCTTTGAAGTCAAAGTTAAAGTATTTGAAGTCGAAGTAAGGTTAATCTAAGTCAGTCGTTGAAGTCTTTGAAGTCATGTTGAAGTCAAAGTGAAGTCTTTGAAGTCATATTGAAGTCGTTGAAGTCATATTGAAGTTGCTGAAGTCAAAGTGAAGTCTTTGAAGTCATATTGAAGTAGTTGAAGTCAAGGAAAAGTCTTTGAAGTCAAAGTGAAGACGTTTAAGTCGTCGAAGTTCAAGTCAGTCAGTGAAGTCCTTAAAGTTGAATTGAAGTCGAAGTCAGTCAGAGGTCTATGAAGTCAGTCGATTTAGTTGTCGCAGTGAAGAGAATTTAGTCGTCAAGGAAATTAGTCGTCATGTGAAGTCAGTCGTCAGAGGAAATCAGTCGTCAAAGTGGAATCAGTCGTTAAATTGAAGTCAGTCGAGTTACTGAAGTCGAAGTGAAATAAGTCAAGTTACTGAAGTCAAGGTGAAATAAGTCAAGTTACTGAAGTCAAAAGTGAAGTCAGTCATTAGTCAAGCAAGCCAGTTTAAGTCAAGTAAAAAGTCACATAGTGAGAGCTGCTCCACTATTTGATCACGTGTTGAAATGTTGATTTGAAATGGCACGATATTATTGATATACACTCACATGTCTATTCTTTTTGTGAAGCTATTTCTAAGCTCTAGTAGTGTTCACGTCTATTGAGTTTATTAGGCTTTACAGATTGTTGTTAGATTAGAGTGTACTGATTTTTTATTTGGTTATGTTGTAATGTTATTTTCTTAATGTTTTTTATGCCGCCAGACAAATGTTCAGCACGGTTAAATGTGGGATTGAGGTTTTATTTAATGGAAGGTACCTCTGTCTGAATACTTGTCTGCACGGGCACTAAGATGGTCACGTAAAACCATTGCTCATAATCTCGTAATACAATTTCAGACCCACTACGCTATTCAGAATGAGACCAGATGAAGCAGACATTTCAAAGAGTGCCGCCACCTGAAGCCTGATTACGTTGAATTACCTGGACAGCGAACAGCCCTGCTGAACAGAGAATTGCCCTGGTCAAGATAGCGGACGCATCGCCACCGCTTCGCCCCCGCACTGGGGTTGAATAACAGACCGCCAGCTTCTTACACCTACGTCGGCATATACAAAGGGCAGAAGACCCATCGTCCAAGTTCCCAGCGTCGGAACGTTACGTCATTGTTCGCCACCGCATCAGACAGCTCCAGTTCATCGTATAACCACTCTACGTGGACGTCTCAACCAGCGTTGAGTTTGTTGCGTCATCACATTGACCAACGAAAGTTACGCATACACCCGCCTCACGGGAATTTACATCAAAACTCGCCACAACCCACCCACCACAGAGGAACGACAACAACTACATAACACTTCCACATACACTTACACTGCTCGCAGAGCCCGTTCAACCAGTTACACATTCTACTAAGATAAGCTCAAGGCCAGTACACGACAACCTAGCCAGAACTGAGTTGCACATGATTGAATTCACACATACCATAACATAGACATACATTAGCAAGCAGAGACACCAGTCACACCACAAGATTTCAGGAACTAGAACAATGACATTTCTTTCAAGAACACAGACACAAGAGTTTATATTTTTGTAAACTGTGCTGTCCCATTTTGTATTTGATTTATATGATTGATGTTAGGGATAGAATAGAGTAGTAAGACAGATAGTTGTTGATGTATTAGATTAGTAGCAGACGCTGAAAAATATAATTTGTCAGCTACAGAAAGGGAGGGAGATATGTGATGACGCAATGTTGCGTCGAAGCCAGGTAGATAGCAGAAATAGGCTTTAGCGTGTTAGTCAGAGGTAGACCAATGAAAATTCAGAGACTGACCGGTCACGTGGGACGGTCAGCTGACCACTGAGGCGTGGGTCAGTAGAGTGATAGGCCAGGAGTTGTTAGGTAGCGGTCAGAGACGGCCGAGGAATGTAGATAGTTAGGTAGATCATGATTAGCTAGCGAGGTAGAAGGTGTTAGATTGTAGAATGTAGAGAACAGTTAGTGTTAGGATTGGTCATGGGAGTGCGTAGTAGTAGGTAGCATGTGGTATGAACAGTCAGTAGTAGTAGTAAATAGTACAGTGTAGATCAGTTAGGTAGAAACTTGAACATATATATCATTTTAATAAAGAACAATTATAGTTGAACTTGAACTGTGTGTTATTGCATTCATTCGTTCCATCTTCTAAAACCCCCACCCTCACACTCCTACAAGATATGTTTGGTTTCAGTCTCCTACAAGGTATGTTTGGTTTCAGTCTCCTACAAGGTATGTTTGGTTTCAGTCTCCTACAAGATATGTTTGGTTTCAGTCTCCTACAAGATATGTTTGGTTTCAGTCTCCTACAAGATATGTTTAGTGTCAGTCTCCTACAAGATATGTTTGGTTTCAGTCTCCTACAAGATATGTTTAGTGTCAGTCTCCTACAAGGTATGTTTAGTGTCAGTCTCCTACAAGATATGTTTAGTGTCCTTCTCCTACAAGATATGTTTAGTGTCAGTCTCCTACAAGATATGTTTGGTTTCAGTCTCCTACAAGGTATGTTTGGTTTCAGTCTCCTACAAGGTATGTTTGGTTTCAGTCTCCTACAAGGTATGTTTGGTTTCAGTCTGCTACAATGTATGTTTGGTTTCAGTCTCCTACAAGGTATGTTTGGTTTCAGTCTCCTACATTGGTTTCAGTCTCCTACAAGGTATGTTTGGTTTCAGTCTCCTACAAGGTATGTTTGGTTTCAGTCTCCTACAAGGTATGTTTGGTTTCAGTCTCCTACAAGGTATGTTTGGTTTCAGTCTCCTACAAGGTATGTTTGGTTTCAGTCTCCTACAAGGTATGTTTGGTTTCAGTCTCCTACAAGGTATGTTTGGTTTCAGTCTCCTACAAGGTATGTTTGGTTTCAGTCTCCTACAAGATATGTTTGGTTTCAGTCTCCTACAAGATATGTTTGGTTTCAGTCTCCTACAAGATATGTTTAGTGTCAGTCTCCTACAAGATATGTTTGGTTTCAGTCTCCTACAAGATATGTTTAGTGTCAGTCTCCTACAAGGTATGTTTAGTGTCAGTCTCCTACAAGATATGTTTAGTGTCCTTCTCCTACAAGATATGTTTAGTGTCAGTCTCCTACAAGATATGTTTGGTTTCAGTCTCCTACAAGGTATGTTTGGTTTCAGTCTCCTACAAGGTATGTTTGGTTTCAGTCTCCTACAAGGTATGTTTGGTTTCAGTCTGCTACAATGTATGTTTGGTTTCAGTCTCCTACAAGGTATGTTTGGTTTCAGTCTCCTACATTGGTTTCAGTCTCCTACAAGGTATGTTTGGTTTCAGTCTCCTACAAGGTATGTTTGGTTTCAGTCTCCTACAAGGTATGTTTGGTTTCAGTCTCCTACAAGGTATGTTTGGTTTCAGTCTCCTACAAGGTATGTTTGGTTTCAGTCTCCTACAAGGTATGTTTAGTGTCAGTCTCCTACAAGATATGTTTAGTGTCAGTCTCCTACAAGGTATGTTTGGTTTCAGTCTCCTACAAGGTATGTTTGGTTTCAGTCTCCTACAAGGTATGTTTGGTTTCAGTCTCCTACAAGGTATGTTTGGTTTCAGTCTCCTACAAGGTATGTTTGGTTTCAGTCTCCTACAAGGTATGTTTGATTTCAGTCTCCTACAAGGTATGTTTGGTTTCAGTCTCCTACAAGGTATGTTTGGTGTCAGTCTCCTACAAGGTATGTTTGGTTTCCTACAAGGTATGTTTGGTTTCAGTCTCCTACAAGGTATGTTTGGTTTCAGTCTCCTACAAGGTATGTTTGGTGTCAGTCTCCTACAAGGTATGTTTGGTTTCCTACAAGGTATGTTTGGTTTCAGTCTCCTACAAGGTATGTTTGGTCTCCTACAAGGTATGTTTGGTTTCAGTCTCCTACAAGGTATGTTTGGTTTCAGTCTCCTACAAGGTATGTTTGGTTTCCTACAAGGTATGTTTGGTTTCAGTCTCCTACAAGGTATGTTTGGTTTCAGTCTCCTACAAGGTATGTTTGGTTTCCTACAAGGTATGTTTGGTTTCAGTCTCCTACAAGGTATGTTTGGTTTCAGTCTCCTACAAGGTATGTTTGGTTTCAGTCTCCTACAAGGTATGTTTGGTTTCAGTCTCCTACAAGGTATGTTTGGTGTCAGTCTCCTACAAGGTATGTTTGGTTTCCTACAAGGTATGTTTGGTTTCAGTCTCCTACAAGGTATGTTTGGTTTCAGTCTCCTACAAGGTATGTTTGGTTTCAGTCTCCTACAAGGTATGTTTGGTCTCCTACATGGTATGTTTGGTTTCCTACAAGGTATGCTTGGTTTCAGTCTCCTACAAGGTATGTTTGGTTTCAGTCTCCTACAAGGTATTTTTGGTTTCAGTCTCCTACAAGGTATGTTTGGTTTCCTACAAGGTATGTTTGGTTTCAGTCTCCTACAACGTATGTTTGGTTTCAGTCTCCTACAAGGTTTTATTCATGTAGGAGGGGTGGGGGAGCGTTAAAGAGGACACTACAACCTCCACACACACACACACACACACACACACACACACACTTAAGCCACCGGAGGTCTAAATCAAATCTACTGTGATAAAATATTCTAATAGCACACACACACACATATTTATCCCACACGTCTAGTAATTTTTATCTAAAAACATTTTTGTCAAAAGAGAATTTTTGTTGGTTAAAAATACTTCTAGACGTTGAAGACTCTCGGCAGTAAAAAGATCTTGTTGCATTTAGTTTTTAAGCCTGAAACCTGACAAGACAGAGCGATTATCGTGGGCGGAGCATCAAACAGTAGCACTTGACGTGGGCGGGGCATTTTATTTGTTTTTACTTTTCTAATTTTTTTTTCAATTCTATAGTACGGGAAATTTCAGTTTCTGCTAGACAATCGACGTTCAACTCCTTCCTGTGATGGAAAAACCTATTTTGCTATGTGTGATAACCGTAACTAGTACTTTATTTCCTGTTTCTCAAAAACTATTGGAACTGTATTCATTTTTACCAGCATACAGCAAAATCTTTCACGAACGTTTCACCTCTAGGTGTTTTCTCAAAGCTCAGCGGTTTTGTCACAAACTGAACAACAATTCCTACAGCCCGGTTCATTGGGATTGCCATCCCAACATTTAATTTTGTGTTGGATTATATGAAAAAGTTTATAGAAACTCATTTTCATTATATTTATATTAGTAATAATCAAATTTAAAAGTTATACAGCCCACAACTGATAGAGTAGTGAATACAGCCCACAACTGATAGAGTAGTGAATACAGCCCACAACTGATAGAGTAGTGAATACAGCCCACAACTGATAGAGTAGTGAATACAGCCCACAACTGATAGAGTAGTGAATACAGCCCACAACTGATAGAGTAGTGAATACAGCCCACAACTGATAGAGTAGTGAATACAGCCCACAACTGATAGAGTAGTGAATACAGCCCACAACTGATAGAGTAGTGAATACAGCCCACAACTGATAGAGTAGTGAATACAGCCCACAACTGATACAGCTCACAACTGATACAGCCCACAACTGATAGAGTAGTGCAAACAATTATACCATTTGTATCCCCTCTATAGTAATGGTAAAATGATTTTCTAATAACTAATTTTGTTTATTTACATTGAAATTTAAACAATTAAGTAAATCTTTATAATTATTAGAGTTTAATTTAACCAAAAGAAATAAAACGGTGTTTAATTGAAGAAAATATTATTAAACAGACTTAACCTAATCTTTACCAAAGCTAATCAAATTATTTGAACTGTAAATGTATAAAAAAAATTCAAGTGCATAGATATAATTATAAATATACACAAGCAAACACACACACACACACACACACACACACACATATATATATATATATATAAATATATATATATATATATATATATATATATATATATATATATATATATATATATATATATGTGTGTGTGTGTGTGTGTGTGTGTGTGTGGTGTGTGCGTGTATATGTGTAATTTTAAAACTGGACTTAATTAAAATAAAGCAATAATGATTTTGTGTTAAACACGGTCCGGTGTGTTTTCTATCTCTGAGCCATGAGAAATGCGGCTGAAAAAAATCTCAAGTGAATTAAGAAATGTAGGTTTCTTTAATTTTTTTTACTCATTCTTAACATGTCGCCGTGTATCGATCTTCGTATCGTGTACGTGGCCTATAGTCTCTGTATCTCTAGCCGGCATCAAATGGCTGACTTGTACACTGTACACTTGTACACTGTACACTTGTACAATACAGTTCCATGTCGTATCGTGTACGTGGCCTATTGTCTCTGTATCTCTAGCCGGCATCAATATGGCTGACTTGTACACTGTACACTTGTACACAAGAGTTTCATGTCAACGGTTCAACCACAGCTGTACGGGGGGGGGGGGGAATGCTGGGGTGGAGGTTAACGTTAGAGGGGAGGGGAGTGGTATGATGTATTTCAGAAGTCAGGACTGTCCATCTTAAGTCGGCCTGAGATGACTCATGACCTTTAGAATCCTTGATACGAATGTCAAGGTCAGCACCCAACATCGAGGGGGGCGGATTTCTCCAGACGGCTGGTAATTTAAGAGAAGGAGCAGGGGAGGGGTGAGGCTAGTGTTTAAAATGTGTTCTAATTAACGGCATCTATGGTGGACAGTCTCTCCCTCATTAGTTCAGTGGACAGTTTTTCTCTAATTAGTTCATTTATTACGGTTGGATTGATGAACGTGCCAGATTTGACGTGGATGGACACTGTGAAGAGGGGGGAGGGGGTATGGTTGTGACAGTCTCTACATAGGATAGAACTAGAGGGACGGACGTGTATGTGGCCCCGGGGGAGGTGGCACAGACGTATAAGTGGCCATGGCCTAACCCGATGTGCCAATGTCAAGGAGTCTTCAGATGGCTAAAGGGACGCAGCACTTTCAGACAGGGCAGTCCCCCCCCCCCCCCCCCTTATCAGTCCTTATCAAAGTGTACTTTAAAATTCCTCCTTCAGTTCACAACACGACACAAGCGAACCCTCGGCTAGATACACGTAGACGTTTGTAAAGGGCTGGGAGATTATCAATAAAGATCTACATCAACGCCTACTATAACCATACCTATAACTAAACATACAATTAAACCTTCTATCAAACCTACAAAATCTTCGAATAGCCTCTTAACTAGAACAAACCTTTTTTGTCATCTAACCTTGCATTAGCAGCTAGAGTTAAGTGTACACAATGTCATGAACGGAACATACAACTTGCCGGCTGATGAGCCGGATGCTCATCATTTAAGTGTTGACCATAATAACGGGGGTGGGCGTGAGTACATGAGCACTTATCGGTTCACACGCACGAGCCGACCTTGACCCTGTCATGCTTACATTTATTCACAGTAAGAAAAAACGTATCAACAATTGAGATGCCTCCAATTTTAGACTTTAGTCGTTATTGATCTGGTCAGCTAACTGCCATCAAATGTTGGTGAACTTGATATACACATTGACAACCAGTGCATGAAATCTTAGAAGATTTGGTCTGGTCCATGCGAAAATGTTTGAACTCTGGAATCAACGTACACAAATTAAAGATGAAAACAGTTTTCATAACGTGGAGAAATAATGAATCAACTTTTTACAAGTAAAACAGATGCTATTGAAAAGGTAATCGTATTGTTAGTTGTGGTAATCGCACTGCTAGCTCTGGTAATCGAACTGTACATAGTGATAATCGAATCGCTTGACCTAGTATTCGTGCTTGTAATCGAACTGCTAGCCTTAATAATCGAACTCGTTAGACCCACGCGGCTGTAGGTTACATACCGGAGTGGAAGAGTATCGATTTTCTTCTTAATTTCATTCTTTTAGATCCCACGATTCCATATAAGATTTTTACTTCTCACAGCGGGATATGGGGGGGGGGGGGGAACAGGTAGGCGGTATATTGTTGTGTGAAGAGGGTAGATTACGTCACCCTTGTTGTCAGATGTATCCGGTGTGTTTATATTCCTCACCCCCCCCCCCCGTGGGGCCATTTGACCACTTGACAGGACACGTCTATAAATATTCTGGAAAGATCTGCTGTCGTCTACTTCTCTGCATAACTTTTTTAGTTTGTATCAAAACAGCAGCAACAAAACTTCGATGCCTGACGTCGTTAGCTACCCCCCTCTCCTTCTATATTCACCCGTCACACCCCCACCCCAACACACCCACACACACACACGCCCACACACACACACCCCACCCACAGTACAAATATATAACATGGTCGAGTGAGAGAGCAGACTATAGTCCCCCCCCCCCCCCCCAAAAAAAAATAGTTCAACCACAGGACTTGACAATGTAGCACTTCCGCCTCAGTTGTGAACCCGTTACATGCTGGGATTTGTGTGCTAGCCAAAGTCAAGGTCACATAAACAGATACATCCTACGTCATCTGACATATCAAGTGTCAAGTTTAGAAGTAACTTGTTATGGGGGAAAAATGAGTGAAGGAAAGTCTATTTTTACCACAACCTTCAACAGGACTTGTAAGTCTCGTTCTCTTTCGCAAAAATTCGAGATCTCGTTAGCCAGAGAGTGATATAAGTTTCCGAATTAAAATAACTGTTGTGAACACGATTCACATTAAAAGCAAAAAAAAAAACATGGCGGTTTTTTGTTTCTAGTCCTCGCTTCAAGATAAAATTTTATTTTTCTAATAATAGAATCAAATTAAGTGCCGGTAGCCCAAGGGTATGAATATTATATTAATATTGTAATTAGGTTTAGGACTACTTGTTACCGAAATAATGACTAACTGTACGTTTCAGTTTTAAAAGTCACAGTTTAACGTAGGCTATACATTTCCTCAAGCTAGCCTGCATCTTGTAGTCTATCAATATCATTGTTTACGATTTTAAACAACTTAACCATAGCGGAAGTAACGTTATATTTTTTTTTACCGATTTCATAAAACATTGTTAATATTTGGTTTGAAATATACTAGCTGGCAAGTACGAGAACGAGAAGATGGTGTTCAACTTACAAGCCCAATGGAGGCGAGCGAGTTGACGAGATTCCTTCTATAATGTTGTTGACATGGAGTAAAAACGTGCTTTTTAGATTTAGACCGTAAAAAAAATAAAAAATAAAAACTTAAGCCTAAAATTAATTTAGAAATTTTATATTTTTAGAATAAATGCTATAAAAGTTGCAAATCCAGAGAACTTGAAAATAATTTGTTGAGTTTAAGGCTACATTTCTATTTATTTTTATCAAGCCTAAGTTATAACCGGATGTTTCACTTTCGTAAGACAAATATTGATTGGCTGTACAGTAACTTAGTGATCGATAACTATTTGTTTACAAAACTTTGCAGATCAAGTTTTTAAATTACAATGCAAATTTAAAACCCCATGACCTAGTTTTCTATTTTTAGCTTACAATGTGTACAATAAAATCAATGGCGGCCTATCCAATAGCAGGATGCCATTGTTTATGTCGCCATTACACGTGAAAACCAAATTGTTTTTGCTTTTTTTTTAAATTTTATTTAGTTACCGAAAATATTAAAAACATCAAATACGTCCAATCTTTAGTAAAGTCCAAAAATAACCAGAAAGACAGGATTTTATAACCATATTAATTGTAACTACGCCGTGCAAGATTTTTAAATTAATTTATGCACCTCTCAAATACCTTTGAGACTTTTCTCGCTCGTGTCCATTCCTACCTCCGTCCCTCCGTCTCCAGACGCTCACCCAGTCCATTCCTGACCATGTCTACGTCACATCCTGTCTGCGTCCTGGCCGTGTTAGCGTCTTGTCATATTAGGCTCGTCTGTTGGGGAAGTTGTCTCATTAGTGGTCACGTTCGTGATGTACTGGTCACTTTACATAGGTTTGTCACGTTCGTGATGTACTGGTCACTTTACACTGGTTTGTCACGTTCGTGGTATACTGGTCACTTTACATTGGTTTGTCACGTTCGTGATGTACTGGTCACTTTACACTGGTTTGTCACGTTCGTGATTTAATAGTCACTTTACACTGGTTTGTCACGTTCGTGATGTACTGGACACTTTACACTGGTTTGTCACGTTCGTGATTTAATAGTCACTTTACACTGGTTTGTCACGTTCGTGATGTACCGGTCACTTTACACTGGTTTGTCACGTTCGTGATTTAATAGTCACTTTACACTGGTTTGTCACGTTCGTGATGTACTGGTCTCTTTACATTGGTTTGTCACGTTCATGGTTTACTGATCACTTCCCACCGATGTGTCACGTTCATGGTTTACTGATCACTTCCCACCGATGTGTCACGTTCGTGGTTTACTGATCACTTCCCACCAAAGTATCACGTTTGTGTTTACTGATCACTTGCCTAGCATATTATTTGAATGTGTGTTTATTTATGTATTTTATTTGAGAGCTGTGTGTGTGAGGGGAGAGTAGATGCGATTAACCCTCTTTCTCCCCCCCCCCCCACCCCCCACCCCCTCCCACCAAAGACCTACAACTTAGTCACACGACGCTGTGTTTAGTCACCACATATATCGTTAGATTTTATACAATTGTATTTCTATGTATGGTCTTCACCATAATTTGTAGCCAAATCTGAACTCCGTTAGGTACTAATTTAACTATGCGCAGCATGAACTCAACTCTGAATAGCCTGAACTCCGTTAGGTACTGATTTAACTATGCGCAGCATGAACTCAACTCTGAATAGCCTGAACTCCGTTAGGTACTGATTTAACTATGCGCAGCATGAACTCAACTCTGAATAGCCTGAACTCCGTTAGGTACTAATTTAACTAGGCGCAGCATGAACTCAACTCTGAATAAAATGAACTAAGCTCCGAATAGCCTGAACTGTTCGACTCCGTGTAGCAACCCCAGGCCGGGACCATGTAATGGAAATCTTTCTGCATGACTTGACCCGTTCACTTTATAGTTTTTCCACCTCCATCGTCACGATGTAAGGGGCGGGACAAGGGGGGGGGGGGGTCGGGATTAATTAAACAGAAATGATTGACGACTGTCTAGAATGATCCATGTATGTACCAGAGGGAAAGATTTCAAATCGGCCTTGGAGGTGCATTGGAACAAAAAAATAGACTTTTCAGATCAATCTATTTCACTCCGATAAAATTAAAAATCTGATTTCTACGTGGAACCCAACTGCTATTCAATGGTCGCATGTATGTGTAGTTGTACGATACAGCGGTTGTATGTATGTGTAGGTGTATGATACAGTGGTTGTATGTATGTGTAGGTGTATGACATAATTGTCGCATGTATGTGTAGATGTATGATACAGTGATTGCATGTATGTGTAGTTGTATGATATAGTGGTTGCATGTATGTGTAGTGTATGATACAGTGGTTGTATGTATGTGTAGGTGTATGATACAGTGGTTGTATGTATGTGTAGTGTATGATACAGTGGTTGCATGTATGTGTAGGTGTATGATACAGAGGTTGTATGTATATTTAGTGTATAATACAGTGGTTGCATGTATGTGTAGATGTATTACATAGTTTTCCCTTACTAAAGATGTTGTCATCATAGGTAAATAACTAAGTCAAAGAAGAAGAAAAATAAAACTACACTCCGCTAGAGAAATGGTCGTGTCAAGCTTGATCATTAAAATCTATTTTATCATTGAGATCAAACAGCAGTCAGATATTTCACACACACCATCAAACAACAGTGTCAGATACTTTTGTCTTGACATTTCAAATTCTTACGCCATCTCCTCGTCCTACCAGTACTAGTCAGTGCCGGAACTAGTAATGTAGGAACAGGAGGGAACTACGTCAGGGAACTCTGTCAGGGAACTACGTCAGGGAACTCTGTCAGAGAACTACGTCAGGGAACTACGTCAGGGAACTCTGTCAGGGAACTTTGTCAGGGAACTAAAGCTGTTCCAATTTCGGAACATTAAATATCAGGACCCAACACAGCAAAAGTTGGCCTCTATCTATTGAGTGAGGGCCAGTTGGCCTCTATCTATTTAGTCAGGGCCAGTTGGCCTCTATCTATTGAGTGAGGGCCAGTTGGCCTCTATCTATTTAGTGAGGGCCAGTTGGTCTCTATCTATTTAGTGAGGGCCAGTTGGCCTCTATCTATTGAGTGAGGGCCAGTTGGCCTCTATTGAGTGAGGGCCAGTTGACCTCTATCTATTGAGTGAGGGCCAGTTGGCCTCTATTGAGTGAGGGCCAGTTGACCTCTATCTATTGAGTGAGGGCCAGTTGGCCTCTATTGAGTGAGGGCCAGTTGGCCTCTATCTATTGAGTGAGGGCCAGTTGGCCTATATCTATTGAGTGAGGGCCAGTTGGCCTCTATCTATTGAGTGAAGGCCAGTTGGCCTCTATTGAGTGAGGGCCAGTTGGCCTCTATCTATTGAGTGAGGGCCAGTTGGTCTCTATCTATTGAGTGAGGGCCAGCGTAAGTTAAAGTCAGGGAGAAATGTGAGAAGCGAGTTTTTCATAACGGTTGACGGATTGTTCGGCCCGATGAAGGGAGGGGGGGGGGGGGGTTAATAAAACAGAGCAAACGAACAGAGGGGGCTATAACGGGCAATGTTTGAATATTAGTCAGGTTTTTTTCTCCTGTGTACGGGAGATGGGGTGGGGCTGGGTGAGAGTTTTGGGTGCAGCGAGGAAAAGATCAATAATCAATTTCTTTTATAAAATGGTTTTTAACTAGGGACTCTGGCGAGTTTAAGGGCACGGTGACATTAAAGGTGTCTTTACAAACTCAGTTTTAAATTTAGAAAAACTGGACACGTCTTGAACAGTAGCAACTCAACACCTCAACACAGCAACACACATATCATCTACACAACAACACACAAATATCACCTACACACCTAAACACAACAACACACACATCACCTATACACCTCAACACAACACACAAACATCACCTACACACCTAAACACAACAACACACACATCACCTATACACCTCAACACAACACACAAACATCACCTACACACCTAAACACAACAACACACAAATCACCTATACACCTCAACACAACACACAAACATCACCTACACACCTAAACACAACAACACACACATCACCTATACACCTCAACACAACACACAAACATCACCTACACACCTAAACACAACAAAACACACATCACCTATACACCTTAACACACACATCATCTACACACCTTAACATAGACACGTTACACACACAGCCAACCCACTCATACACCACACACATTACTTACACACAACACACATTAATTACATACCACAATATTACTTACACACGATACACGTCTAACACCAGTTGTACAACACACGCGACAGTGTAGTTGTGTCACGTGTTGCCCGTAAGATGGACACATGCCTACAAATGTACTCATCTCGGACCCTCCACCAGCGCACACAAAAAGGCGCCAAACGACTTGACGTCACTGCCTGCTGCAGATCTGCGAGAATCTAATCAGACAAGTTGAGTGCGAGGCCCTTGTGTGGGCCCCTCTGAGGGAAGCCGTGCGAGCAACGATTTCAAATTGAACAACGGAAAAATGCTTTAGCACGGTTAACTCGTTAAACCCTAACTGTTACCGATTGACTGGTTAAACCATTCACATTGATGCTTGTCTGGTTTAACATGAAATACTTCAACCAGTGGTGGAGTCAGTTGGGGTGGGGGGGGGGGGGGGGGGGGGCACTAGATGTGTTACATATATAAATGTGGAGGAATGTGGACCCTCCACGTGAAAAACTTGCCTACGACTCTGAATCTAACCAAAGTAGGTTCAAAAAATGTGGTTGGCCACAGGCAGTTCGCCACATGTGTGTCACCACAACATCTTGCCCACATGAGCAGGCAGCTCGCCACATGTGCGTCACCACAACGTCACCACAACATCCTGCCTACATGAAGGGCTTCAGTCAGCTCTCACAGAAAAAAATGTTTTAAATCAAATCCCTCTCCTCCCTATATTCCCCCCCCCCAGCAAATTTTGTTCATCAGGCCACTGCTCGCCTCCAATTAATTACGCCGTATTTACATTTTTATCCCTAATTTGTGCCACGTGACACGTGTTTGTTAAATCAAGATGGCGGCCAAAGCCATGCTTGACGACAGCAAAAATTGTCCATGTATGTGTGTTTGTGTTCAGAGAGTGAGAGAGACTTGGAGAGATCTCTACTACAGATGCGAGTCTCGAAGAGAGAGCCACCCAGTCGGTTAACACCTTCTAGTCCTGGCAAGTGTAGAAGTTCTCGACCACAAAAAAATCTGGCCAACTTTATCGATCTGCCGGTTTGTGACCAAACGGTCCATGAATATTTAATGGTAATTCTGGGGTTCGATACAGGTCATTGCTGGGGTACCCACACACCACTTGATGCCCTTACACGACACCTACCCCTCCCACACTCTCACACATCACACCCGATATTCTTCCTTTTTTCTTCCAAATATCAGTAAGAAAATTAAAATCTAACGTTTTCATAACATGAAACTTCAACACCAGTTTTTCACTATAAACTCATTTCAATACAAATTTTCCAAACGTGGTTTCTGCGTGGTCAAAATTCATAAAACAAGGGTTTTTTTCAGGATACAACCAATGCTCTATCCTGGTACAAAACACAGGAAATATGGGCAAAATGTGAAAATGGCTGTTGGCCACATTAAACGGAGATTGTTGGCCAAGAAACAAGGATGGTATTTACTCAGTAAAGGAAAATTATGGGGTATATAAGGAGGAAAGATTAATCAGATTTACCGATAATTTCAGGTAGTGTACAAGAGATTATGTTGGATTAAATGCAAGAAATATTGGTTAAGACAGTCTGCACCAAACACTTTTTTAAACATACATTCAAACCTGTGTTTTCTTACAGCGGAGGTGGGTGTGCTAAACACGATTCTAATTTGATAACTTACAACATTTGGACAACCTACTATAACAAACACGTGTATCCACATGTTGACGTCATACGACTAACACGTGTATCCACATGTTGACGTCATACGACTAACACGTGTATCCACATGTTGACGTCATACGACTAACACGTGTATCCACATGTTGACGTCATACGACTAACACGTGTATCCACATGTTGACGTCATACGACTAACACGTGTATCCACATGTTGACGTCATACAACTAACAAGTTTATCCGCATGTATCTAGCTACAGGCAACCTTCCATGTTGTTTTATCACTCTTGAGAGACGTGTCAAAATCATAAACCACAACGTGAAAAATTCATCAACTTGATTTGACGCCACAGTCCTGAAGTAAGGACCCATCCATCAGTAGGACAAACAGACCCGTCTACGGCTGACCCGGCTAGGCCCCGGATTGGCTGGCTCCAGACCGTATCGTGTCAGGATGTGACCCACTCCAATAGACAGCCAATCAAACTAAGCCAGACATCCTTCCTTACCCAGCAAATCCACTTAACGACGACCTATCAGTACTAATTAAATTTGATTGTGTCTTCGTTGAAGTGCGCTGATTTGTGTTTGTGGTTTGTGACATCTGATGTTGGTTTGTGTTTGTTGTTTGTGTTTGTCGTTTGTGTTTGTGGTTTTGACATCCGATGCTGAAGCTACTCTACCACAAACTTGAACGCTTACAAACAACATCTTGTGAACAACATCGCCACAACAGTCTATTGTTATGTTTGGTCACCTTGTCTAACAATTACTAATTCAAGTAGTTCGTAGTTAGATTTAGAGTTAAAAGTCTAGTCACCAGTCATGACCATGAGTGTAACAAAGTGATTAGTAGTTGAAGTAGGATGGCGGCAGTGAGTAAAGCCAACACTGAATATAAGATAGAGCGACAACTTAAATAAAAATAAGGACCCATAGATGTGTGTATGTAATGGGATTTCAGGTAGTTGATATTGCAGAGCATGTTTGCAACTAGCGATCTAATAATCCTAAAAATTAAGACTTGGTTGGACCACCGCGCCAACACCCACAGATTTTAAATAGAGAAACAAAAATAAATATATTATGAGGCGAGAAGATGTTTAAGTTAAACACATACGTATACATGTATGGCTAATAAGGGATACATACATGGCTAATAACGTATACATGTATAGCTACATGCGTATGTGTATGGCCACACACGTATATGTTAGGCCACATACGTATATGTTAGGCTACATACATAAATATGTATGTATGGCCACATACGTATATGTTGAAGGCTACGTCCCAGCCTGAAGCACAATTAAAGAAAACGCCAGAACTTGACCGAAAGCTGCTTGAGTGGTTCCGGAAGTTGCTGTGTCGTGCGCATGCACACTAAGGCTGGAAGTAGAACAGAAGCAAGTGGTTGGAACCCGCCAAGAAGATCTGTCGTACGGAGGCTGACGATCGTTCACCAAACGATGTCCGTATTTCTCCCGCCAAAAATTTCTCAGGAATGTAATCAGTTCATTGATGACGTGTCACAAGCACGTAAAACGGATTTCTCTCCCCTCGTTAGATGGCGCCACCCGACTGTCCAATAATAACCTTAGACGAGTTGAAATGACACAAAGATGGCGTCAAATTAGCCAGGGCTTTTAATTAAGCTGCACGCAAGGCGAACATATTGTTCAGGGGCTTTTTTAAGCTCAGACAATTTGAGTCTTGAAACTGAGGTAATGACTCCTGGAAAACAATTACACTCGCTGCAGTTTTATGTTGAACACTCAACTCAACAGGAAGGTTCTAGTTATACATCGATTCAACAGGGCTGTTCTTGTAGGCTGTGTACAGCCGAAAGCTCGGTCAGTATAGTAGCTGTACAAGTATTATAGCTGGACAAGTGTTATAGTCGAACAAGTGATATAGTTGGATAGTTGGTTATAAAGTAGCAGGATAAATAATATAGCTAAAAATGTAACCATATCCATAAACCTCGCTAACTAATGGTCAAAAAACTGTAAAGCTAACGAACACTATATGAACTTGAAGCACTATAAGAACTTCTATATGCTACAAAATTAGGAAGGTTAAGGTTCATATATCTTAGTTAACATACTGACTTACTAGTCCAGAACTTTAGATTTTTATTCTGCGTGCAGACGTTAAAACTGGGCGGACACTGAGGGACAATTTAAACTTTAATCCCCAGGATTAACGGAGCTCAGACCATCGGATTATCTTCCCCTCAATTTTCGCTCTTTCACTTCGTCGGTAAAAAAAAAACCTGGCTAAACACCCCCCCGCTTCTTACTTGATCTAAACCCACCTTTCATGTCTCCCCATCCCTCCCTACCCCCACCACCCCTCACTGCCTCCCCACCCCTCCCCCACCCGCCCCACTGGCAACTGTGGTCGATGAGGCTCTATGGGGAGAAGCCAGCCCATAATCCCCTCCTCCAGGAACTGGAAACCAGACCCCTTGAGTCACAGAATTCCACGTGACATCATTAGCGCACCCTCATTGGTCATTCACACCGGAAGTAACACCGCTGTTGTGTGAGGCGGTGTAGTCTTATTGTGTGGGGTTTTTTTTTGTGTGGCCTCGCTGATTTTGGTGGCAAGAAGCAACCGACTTCCTGTCAACTAATGGAGTGTTGACATGTGAGATGTCAGCTTTTGATGTCAAGTGTGATGTCAGCTTCTGATGTCATGTGAGATGTCAGCTTCTGATGTCATGTGTGATGTCAGCATCTGCTGTCATGTGAAATGTCAACATGTTGTCATGTGTGATGTCAGCTTCTGATGTCATGTGAATTGTCAAAATCTGCTGTCATGTAAAATGTCAACATTTGTCGTCATGATCATATGTGATTGTAACATTGTTACAAAACTTTATAGTTGTATTATAAGCCTTGTAACGCCATTGGCGCAGCGCACAGACCCAAAGGCTTGGTTTGTTAGATACCTGCATGGTGGAACCTTTTTGGATGATGTTGAGAAATGATGTTGGAACATATTTTGATGATGTTGAGAAAGGATGTTGGACCATATTTTGATGTTGAGAAATGATGTTGGAACATATTTTGATGATGTTGAGAAATGATGTTGGACCATATTTTGATGATATTGAGAAATGATGTTGGACCATATTTTGATGATGTTGAGAAATGATGTTGGACCATATTTTGATGATGTTGAGAAAGGATGTTGGACCATATTTTGATGTTGAGAAATGATGTTGGAACATATTTTGATGATGTTGAGAAATGATGTTGGAACATCGGAAATCGGCTTGTGTACTATCAAGAGGGGGGGGGGAGGGGCTGTTACACTTTCAAACATTTTATGTCGTTACCCGCTCTATGCCTCTTCTCTGCCCCTTCTCTGTCCATTCCGCCTTCCCACTCTCAAACCCCGCTGACATTTGTTATAAAACCGTGACGCTCCAAATGTTTACTTTTAGACTTTTGCACACAGCCTCGCCATTTTACAATATTCTAGAAGCTTCTAGAAATCGCCAATTAAAAACATACTATGTTCTAAGCGATCTCAAGCCAAGTGAACCACCCAAACATCTCCCCTGGAGCGTCAAAAATAGAATTGGAAAATGTCACGTCACATATCAATTAATTTCATGGGATTTGGTTCTGTCAAAGCCTGGCTAATTAGCATGACCTAATTCACTGACAAATGGGCAGGGCAGATAATTTCGACATTGATGTAGAGTTGAGTTCTTTTTATAAGGTGGATAAGTCAGACTACATCACCTGCTCAGGATTAGTCAGACTATTTCACCTGGTCAGGATTAGTCAGACTTTATCACCTGCTCAGGATTAGTCAGACTATAGGTTGAGGTGTTTGTACATGCGACTGTGTGTGCTCGTGTGTTTAAGTGTGTCTTTGTTGAATTATTAACTCTGCAGCTGCTAGTGCTAAGCTATGAAAAAATCAGATCGATCACACAAAAAATATCCACACAATTTCAGGAACCGGAAATAATGTTTCACTTTCGATTTCAAATCTGTACAGCCTACTTTCTTTCAACTGGACAATTTCACATAGCAATGCCAATACATTTTTTGTTGTTGTTCAAGTAAAATAAAATTACGTGAATTGTTTAACTGAGACAATCGTGTACTACGACACTGACGTACATAGTCTGTGTACACGTTTGTCTTCATGTTATTGAAAACGAGAGACTATTAGACTAAAGTGCTTTGTTGGAAAATATATATGTAATGACGTCATCATATTAGGTGTATTATGGAGCACTACTCAGAGCCGTTAAGAAAACAAACATGCCAAAATAATGTCAACAAGATTTGCATGTTGAGTCAATAAAGACGCGCTGTCTAAGCGTGAAATGTTGACTTGTCTGATGTTACATGACATCTTCCAGCAGGATGTGCACATCAATATTTGAAAGTCAACATCATTAAGCAAACATGACGTCAAGTAATGGTGGCAGAGGTGTTTACGGTGTTAGTAAAATTAGTGAGATTGTGGTGTCACATTTAGTGGCATTGTTGTGTCACATTTGGTGGCATTGTGGTGTCACATTTAGTGGCATTGTGGTGTCACATTTAGTGGCATTGTGGTGTCACATTTAGTGGCATTGTGGTGTCACATTTGGTGGCATTGTGGTGTCACATTTGGTGGCATTGTGGTGTCACATTTGGTGGCATTGTGGTGTCACATTTAGTGGCATTGTGGTGTCACATTTAGTGGCATTGTGGTGTCACATTTAGTGGCATTGTGGTGTCACATTTAGTGGCATTGTGGTGTCACATTTAGTGGCATTGTGGTGTCACATTTAGTGGCATTGTGGTGTCACATTTAGTGGCATTGTGGTGTCACATTTAGTGGCATTGTGGTGTCACATTTAGTGGCATTGTGGTGTCACATTTAGTGGCATTGTGGTGTCACATTTAGTGGCATTGTGGTGTCACATTTAGTGGCATTGTGGTGTCACATTTAGTGGCATTGTTGTGTCACATTTAGTGGCATTGTTGTGTCAGTTTAGAGAAACGGTGCTGTCATGCTAACACGTAGGGGTGTTATCGTCTACTGACCACCACTGGCCGCCACTGGCCGCCACTGACTAACAATGACCGCCACTGATCGCCACTGACCGCCTCTGACCACTACAGTATAGTTTGATCATTCCTGTGTTGTCATGTGAATTTTCACAACCAGGACATTCAGTGTGTAGATCTTAGTGTGTCAGTGTGTAGATCTTAGTGTGTCAGTGTGTAGATCTTAGTGTGTCAGTGTGTAGATTTTAGTGTGTCAGTGTGTAGATCTTAGTGTGTCAGTGTATAGATCTTAGGGTGTCAGTGTGTACTTCTTGTTGTGTTCATGAGTAGGCCTACAATTCGTTGTGTACGTGTGTCAGTCTTGCTGTGTCCGTGTGTCAATCTTGCTGTATCAGTGTGTAAAACGAAACATAACATTTTATGTTTCAGTGTAGTCATTTAAATGCCTAACCTTAATTACCAATCGATTTTTCTGTTTTCAACGAAGTTTTTTTTTTAACTTGACCCTTTAACATACATTCTGAAATCTCAACATACATTCTGAAATCTCAACATACATTTTGACGTTACGACACACATTCTGACGTGTACGCTGCAATTATTGTCCCAGGGGCCAAGTTTGCTTCTTTATGTGGCAGGGGTAGGGGGGGGGGTATAATAGCAAACATTCCTGAATCCATCTGAATGGAATACGACCTAACCAAATGTGTTCCTGAGTTCCCAACACGAATATGAAGAAATAGTTTTTAGCATGAACAATAGACATTACACAGGGGAAGCAAATCCTAATGATATGTACGAGGCAGTAATTTTAAATTCGCGACGTGTATCCTTATAACAGGGTTAGCTAAGGCTCGGGTCCTTGATTACAGCATTCAGCTTTCTGATAACCAAACTTACCTGTGTTCTACTGACAGTCAAATAAGTAGCCACTGGTCTGTCTACAGCCAACAGGCTACTAACAGCCTAATAAGTAGCCACTGGTCTGTCTACAGCCAACAGGCTACTGACAGCCTAAAAAGCAGCCACTGGTCTGTCTACAGCTAACAGGCTACTGACAGCCTAATAAGCAGCCACTGGTCTGTCTACAGCCAACAGGCTACTGACAGCCTAATAAACAGCCACTGGACTGTCTACAGCTAACAGGCTACTGACAGCCTAATAAACAGCGATCTGGTCTGCCTACAACTAACAGGCTACTGACAGCAAAGAAACAAGGGATGTGACTTGTTGACATTTGACGATGATGCATTTTTCATTAGCACCTATCGTATTGATTGGCCAAGCTGTTTACTGGCCAAACGCCAGGTACGGAGTGTAGGGCACAGGTCTGGTGTGTAGGTCAGAGGTGTGTAGGTCACAGGTCTGGTGTGTAGGTCACAGGTCTGGTGTGTAGGTCACAGGTCTGGTATGTGGGTCACAGGTCTGGTGTGTAGGTCACAGGTCTGGTGTGTAGGTCAGAGGTGTATAGGTCACAGGTCTGGTGTGTAGGTCGCAGGTCTGGTGTGTAGGTCGCAGGTCTGGTGTGTGGGTCAGAGGTGTGTAGGTCACAGGTCTGGTGTGTAGGTCAAGGGTCTGGTGTATAGGTCACGGGTCTGTGTCACAGGTCTGGTGTGTAGGTCACAGGTCTGGTGTGTAGGTCACAGGTCTGGTGTGTGGGTCACAGGTCTGGTGTGTAGGTCGCAGGTCTGGTGTGTAGGTCACAGGTCTGGGGTGTAGGTCACAGGTCTGGTGTGTAGGTCACAGGTCTGGTGTGTAGGTCACAGGTCTGGTGTGTAGGTCACAGGTCTGGTGTGTAGGTCACAGGTCTGGTGTGTAGGTCACAGGTCTGGTGTGTGGGTCACAGGTCTGGTGTGTGGGTCGGGGGTCTGGTGTGTAGGTCACAGGTCTGGTGTGTAGGTCACGGGTCTTGTGTGTAGGTCAGAGGTGTGTAGGTCACGGGTCTGGTGTGTGGGTCACAGGTCTGGTGTGTAGGTCACGGGTCTGGTGTGTAGGTCACAGGTCTGGTGTGTAGGTCACGGGTCTGGTGTGTAGGTCACAGGTCTGGTGTGTAGGTCACAGGTCTGGTGTGTAGGTCACAGGTCTGGTGTGTAGGTCACAGGTCTGGTGTGTAGGTCACAGGTCTGGTGTGTAGGTCAGAGGTCTGGTGTGTAGGTCACAGGTCTGGTGTGTAGGTCGCAGGTCTGGTGTGTAGGTCGCAGGTCTGGTGTGTAGGTCAGAGGTGTGTAGGTCACAGGTCTGGTGTGTAGGTCAAGGGTCTGGTGTGTAGGTCACGGGTCTGGTGTGTAGGTCACAGGTCTGGTGTGTAGGTCACAGGTCTGGTGTGTAGGTCAGGGGTCTGGTGTGTAGGTCGCAGGTCTGGTGTGTAGGTCACAGGTCTGGTGTGTAGGTCACAGGTCTGGTGTGTAGGTCACAGGTCTGGTGTGTAGGTCACAGGTCTGGTGTGTAGGTCACAGGTCTGGTATGTGGGTCACAGGTCTGTAGGTCACGGGTCTGGTGTGTAGGTCACAGGTCTGCTATGTAGGTCACAGGTCTGGTGTGTGGGTCACAGGTCTGGTGTGTGGGTCACAGGTCTGGTGTGTAGGTCACAGGTCTGGTGTGTAGGTCGCAGGTCTGGTGTGTAGGTCGCAGGTCTGGTGTGTAGGTCAGAGGTGTGCAGGTCACAGGTCTGGTGTGTAGGTCACAGGTCTGGTATGTGGGTCACAGGTCTGTAGGTCACGGGTCTGGTGTGTAGGTCACAGGTCTGGTATGTAGGTCACAGGTCTGGTGTGTGGGTCACAGGTCTGGTGTGTGGGTCACAGATCTGGTGTGTAGGTCACAGGTCTGGTGTGTAGGTCGCAGGTCTGGTGTGTAGGTCACAGGTCTGGGGTGTAGGTCACAGGTCTGGTGTGTAGGTCACAGGTCTGGTGTGTAGGTCACAGGTCTGGTGTGTAGGTCACAGGTCTGGTGTGTAGGTCACAGGTCTGGTGTGTAGGTCGCAGGTCTGGTGTGTAGGTCAGAGGTGTGTAGGTCACAGGTCTGGTGTGTAGGTCAAGGGTCTGGTGTGTAGGTCACGGGTCTGGTGTGTAGGTCACAGGTCTGGTGTGTAGGTCGCAGGTCTGGTGTGTAGGTCACAGGTCTGGGGTGTAGGTCACAGGTCTGGTGTGTAGGTCACAGGTCTGGTGTGTAGGTCACTGGTCTGGTGTGTAGGTCACAGGTCTGGTGTGTAGGTCACAGGTCTGGTGTGTAGGTCACAGGTCTGGTATGTGGGTCACAGGTCTGTAGGTCACGGGTCTGGTGTGTAGGTCACAGGTCTGGTATGTAGGTCACAGGTCTGGTGTGTGGGTCACAGGTCTGGCGTGTGGGTCACAGATCTGGTGTGTAGGTCACAGGTCTGGTGTGTAGGTCGCAGGTCTGGTGTGTAGGTCACAGGTCTGGGGTGTAGGTCACAGGTCTGGTGTGTAGGTCACAGGTCTGGTGTGTAGGTCACAGGTCTGGTGTGTAGGTCACAGGTCTGGTGTGTAGGTCACAGGTCTGGTGTGTGGGTCACAGGTCTGGTGTGTAGGTCACAGGTCTGTGTCACAGGTCTGGTGTGTGGGTCGGGGGTCTGGTGTGTAGGTCAGAGGTGTGGTGTGTAGGTCACATGTCTGGTGTGTAGGTCAGAGGTGTGGTGTGTAGGTCACAGGTCTGGTGTGTAGGTCACAGGTCTGGTGTGTAGGTCACAGGTCTGGTGTGTGGGTCACAGGTCTGGTGTGTAGGTCACAGGTCTGGTGTGTAGGTCACAGGTCTGGTGTTCATTGTCCGACAATTATTTTAACATCAAAATTCAACTTTACTTTAAAAAGAATACATTTTAATAGCAAAATATTATGTCATTTTTTTTTAATTTTTTTTTTAAAGTTAGATAATGTTTGAAATAACTGCGCTCAAGATCTCAGTACTTCCCAAAAAAATGTTATGTCATCATGTAGATTCACATTTCTTCTTTTATCCGATCATTTATTTCTTTAACTTTGTTTTTCGATAGTTGCTCTAAACTTTATGTTAAAACGCTGTTTATGGAAAGTTGAAATTAGATTTTTTAAAATTATAGACAATTCAATTTTGGTTCAGAATCAAATTTTCGACCGTTTACACTAAATTATCAAAGAAAAAATGTTGTCCATCTTGTGACAAGGGTGACAACCACGTACAGAGCTTGTTTTATTTTAATGCTGGCTTCAGTTAGAGTAACCGCCCCGTAATGTAGTTTTATCATTAGCGTAACCAGTTGAGTTAATAGCTAATGGTTGTTAAATAAGTTAGTGAAGCGCAAACATTAGCGGGAGGGTGTGTTGAGAAAGAGGAGGGGGGTGATGGGTTGAGACTAAATAGCCTATAGATTTGAGCACATCCAAATAGCTTGTAGATTTCAGTATATCTGAATAGATTTCTGTACACCCACATAGCCCAGAGATTTGAGTACGCTCACATAGCCTAGAGATTTGAGTACACCCACATAGCCTACACCCACATAGCCTACACCCACATAGCCTACACCCACATAGCCTACACCCACATAGCCTACACCCACATAGCCTATAGATTTAAGTACACCCACATAGCCTACACCCACATAGCCTACACCCACATAGCCTACACCCACATAGCCCAGAGATTTGAGTACGTCCACATAGCCTACACCCACATAGCCTAGAGATTTGAATACACCCACATAGCCTAGAGATTTGAATACACCCACATAGCCTAGAGATTTGAGTACACCCACATAGCCTAGAGATTTGAGTACACCCACATAGCCTAGAGATTTGAGTACACCCACATAGCCTAGAGATTTGAGTACACCCACATAGCCTAGAGATTTGAGTACACCCACATAGCCTAGAGATTTGAGTACACCCACATAGCCTAGAGATTTGAGTACACCCACATAGCCTAGAGATTTGAGTACACCCACATAGCCTAGAGATTTGAGTACGCCCACATAGCCTAGAGATTTGAGTACACCCACATAGCCTAGAGATTTGAGTACACCCACATAGCCTAGAGATTTGAGTACACCCACATAGCCTACACCCACATAGCCTACAACCACATAGCCTACACCCACATAGCCTAGAGATTTGCGTACGCCCACATAGCCTAGAGATTTGAGTACACCCACATAGCCTAGAGATTTGAGTACACCCACATAGCCTAGAGATTTGAGTACACCCACATAGCCTAGAGATTTGAGTACACCCACATAGCCTAGAGATTTGAGTACACCCACATAGCCTAGAGATTTGAGTACACCCACATAGCCTAGAGATTTGAGTACACCCACATAGCCTAGAGATTTGCGTACGCCCACATAGCCTAGAGATTTGCGTACGCCCACATAGTCCAGAGATTTAAATCATTGGACGCCACCTACATTTCCTGCACCGTGTGACACCAGACCTAGTGACGTCACTGATCGATATTAACTTGTAAGTAAATATGTGCGTCACGTGACAGCGTACTATAGACATCACGTGATTTTGTTGACCAACACACGAGTTCCTCAACCTACGGTGCTGAGGAAACTTTCGCCCACAAAATTTTATCCGGGGAGATTTTTTTATTCTTTCAATCTTTCCTTCACTCGTGGACAGGCCCGGACACAATACAAGCAAGCAGCGATGCTTTAACACAATGAAGGTATCGATAACACAATATAAGGGCTCAGGATTGAAAAGATTTACCGATCAATCGCCTGTATCGATCCCCACAACCACTTCTGAAAAGACGGGAAATTTTCTCATGAACGATGCTGGTTATGTGCATAAAGCGAGGGGGTTTTATTTTCGTGAATCGCACATTTAATCCTTTCTTGGGTAATAAAAAGAAAAACTTTAAATGGTCTCTATGACAGGGGATAGAATTCTATTTCCCAGGATAAAAGTTGGGTGTAGTTGTAGTGCAGAATGGGGGTGGAGTTGGGGAGGGGGGAGGGACATAAACTGCTGTTAGCTCAACTAAAGGGTGATAAGTTAACTGGCAGGAGCAGGGCAGACTTACCTTTAGTGCTGATACAAGTTGAGAAAAACACCGCAAGAAGACACGTGACCACTGCGGCTTGTTTCATTGGTCGTGACGTCATTCCCAGGGTAGATAACTTGGCGAGGTACTCCATAGAATTTGGGTTTTAAGGCAACTTGCAGCCAGATGATTGGCTCATGGCTGGTGGTAGAAGAAGTTCATGCATAAATTAACTTTGTTTTTAATTTGTTTTTAACGTCAAATAATATTTATAGTTAGTCATTGTTTTTAAAATGTATCGTGTTTTTTTTTTAATTGAATTTTTTTTTTCGCAAGTGAAAAAAAAAAACATTCCCCTAGTGATTCATTGGGCAGATGAAGTAGAGTTCATATATTTCTTAAACCTCGGTATTTGAATAAAATATGAAGGGATGGTGTAGTCAGCACTAAACCCAGTCGACTTTAATTTCCCCAGCTGGGTGGACTCAGGGACGTCTTACAGTCACAAGTCCGAACCGAGACCCGCACTCGCTACCTTCCGGAGAGCACCTAACTGCCCTACCATTCGACAATGCCGTCCCACATTAGCTACAAGCACTGTTGTTTTAAAAGTAATGAAATGATTGGGCAAGACATCCAATGACTGATGGTTGGAGGAGATGCCTGATTAGTGTTCTATTTTTGGTCGCGATTGACCATTGTTCATTGACTGACCACACATCTGACATCACACACAAACACACACACACTTACACTGCACGCTTCGTCTTTTTTTCTTGCTCTGTTACTGTCCCCCCCCCCCCCCACTCCACATTAGCTAACACCTCAAATTTAATCACCACATAGCCCAACTCATATTTTCTACCACATCCCACCCTACCCCACCACTACACCCCTCTCCACACCTAGTTACCCACCCCCAACACACACCACCACTACTACCTAACTACCTACCCATCAACAGTTTCCACCAAGCCTCCCCACCCACCCCGAATTTACTCCCCTCCCCTTTTACCACCCCACCCATTGTTTTTTTTCTTCATAAAACGTGTCAAATCTCTTACCGTTTCTCTAGCCCGTCTAGAGAGTATTAAAATCTCGATATTTCCCAAATGTCGAAGTTTTAAAGAGCAACGAAAATAAAATGATGCCAGATAATGCCTCAAGCGACCCTGGTGGAGTTTACAGAGCCGCTTCACTCCCCTCCCGTCCCCGGGGGGTCGGGGAGTTTTGTGTTTGTCTGATATATAATTAATGGACGCAGCTCGGGGTGCATATGACGTGACCACTCACAATTTTTTAATGTGTGGGAGTGTGTGGGGATATCAGGCTCTAGACAATATTTGGAAGTGGGGAGGGGGAGTGAGGAGGGTGTTAACAATGACATCCTTGGAAAACAATGACATCTGATGACATTAATCTAGGCAAACAATGACATCTGATGACATTAATCTAGGCAAACAATGACATCTGATGACATTAATCTAGGCAAACAATGACATCTGATGGCATCAACCTAGGCTAACAATGACATCTGATGACATTAATCTAGGCAAACAATGACATCTGATGACATCAACCTAAGCAAACAATGACATCTGATGACATTAATCTAGGCAAACAATGACATCTGATGACATCAACCTAGGCTAACAATGACATCTGATGACATTAATCTAGGCAGACAATGACATCTGATGGCATCAACCTAGGCTAACAATGACATCTGATGACATCAACCTAGGCCAACAATGACATCTGATGACATCAACCTAGGAAAACTATGACATCTGATGACATCAACCTAGGCCAACAATGACATCTGATGACATCAACCTAGGAAAACTATGATATCTGATGACATCTACCTAGACCAACAACACCACCTGATGTAAATAAAAGATGAGACAAAACGAGCGATCAGGTAGAAACGAAACAATAGACCTTTGAAACCTTTGAAAGAGAATAGTAAAACACAGCGAACTAAACATCGAAATTATATTTGTTTTAAAGTAGCGAATCCTTCGTGAAACAATCAATTCAGATTGTGCTGTGTGAATGACACACAGAACATCCAGATTGTGTTGTGTGAATTATATGTGTGAATCACACACGGAACATTAAGTTATGACTGTGTGAATCATGGACTGAACATATCATTTTTAAATCCAACTCTTGTTATAAACCAATATATTGTTGCCGTATCTTAATGCACATACAAAGGGAGACCCATGACCCTAGTTACCAAAAATTGAGACCCATGTCCCTAGTTACCAAAAATTGAGACCCATGTCTCTAGTTACCAAAATTGAGACCCATGTCCCTAGTTACCAAAAATTGAGACCCATGTCCCTAGTTACCAAAAATTGAGACCCATGTCCCTAGTTACCAAAAATTGAGACCCATGTCCCTAGTTACCAAAAATTTGGACCCATACCTCTTATCACCTAACATTGAGATCTATATCATCCAAAGTAACCAGAATTTAAAACTGTACCCCAGCGAAGAGATCTGCTGGTTTCTAGATCTATATAGAGCTGTCCCTATACAAATGTTATAACCATGGTCAGCAACCTTGCCAACATTGTCAATGTCACCCTGCCCCCGCTTCTCCCAGTAAAATTGTTACATTCAAGGATCACTTTGTCCTAATCATCCAACGCTCGTCTAAAACAGCTCTACCTCTAAGATGCATTGAAATGTTATTTCAAATAGCATTTCATTTTCTGAGTTTTGTTTTACAGAATCTCGGCTGAGAAATCTAGCAGCACTGAATGGCGACGAGGATTTAAGTGGGTGGAGATTGATGTGCTACGAGGTGGGGGCGTGATCACACATTAACATTCATTGGCGAAACACAGAGAAACACGTACACGGGTTGCCAGATTTTTTGACGAGCTGTCGGCCAAGACTGGGTTGCCAGTTGCGCGATCACGGAATGGCGTTCAGCATTAATGTCAATTTTAATGCCTTTTTTTAAACACCCGAGTCAGCAATGTATTTTATTTCGTTAAAATTTCCTTTGTCTGTGTCCTCTTAGGTCCTTACAACAGTCGGTATGATCTAATTTTTGTCTGATGTAGCCGTTGGTTATTTTAACTTACAAGATGTTCATGTGTATGAGGTAGTAACGTTGTGTTATAAAGAACACTCGCAAATGAAAATAGTGGTCAAATTAACTATTATCATTAAACTACGGTACTTGTCAACCTGTATTTCACTAGTCCATGTTGTGGGCGGGGTTCACTCGAGTATGATGTGGGCGTGGTTCGCATGTTGTGGGCGTGGCTTATAACCCTATGCTAGATGGCCGGGGGGGGGGAGGTAGTTCCCAAACGAATGATTGTCGAGTGAGCGTTGTGGAGGTGTAGCCAGCCTATATTGTAGGCGTGGCCTACAAGCCCACGATGGGCGTGGTTTAACGTCGATGAGTGTTGAAAGGCTCCCAACAATCGCCAATACCGGAATGTCTTTGTTCCATGGCTGCAAATATTTGATTTCCCTGCCAAGTGGACAAAAACTCCAGAACTTGTCGATTTGTTGTGTGTCAAAATATTATCAATCGGAGACATGAGCTCAGTGGGATCAGGTCGAGCGGGTTACGGCGGGAGTACGGGCGTCACGTGATGTAAACATTTTATTGTTTTGACAACAGTCCGGGGTTGGGTCGGTCGATGACGAAGAGACAATAGGGTTGAAAGGTATGGGGTTCGAATCCCAGTTGAGTCAAGTTGTTTTTCTAGTCCTGTCCTTGGGGTCACGATTTATAGGTAAACAAAGCTCATTGAGCTAAGGACGCCATCACGATTTAAAAGGAAACAAAGTTTATTGAGCTAAGGTCGCCATCACGATTTAAAAGGAAACAAAGTTTATTGAGCTAAGGTCGCCATCACCATTTAAAGGTAAACAAAGCTTGACTCCATCAATGCCACAAGACGCCACGAGACATGAAATAATGGTCAAGCGGTCACTCGTTTCACCACATGAGTCACTTTTGGGTGTGTCTGAGTAAAGACCAGACACTATACGATCTCGTTAAAAGTACTCAAATTAAAATAATAAAATCCTTTATGTTTTATTAAACTATCAGCCCATTTAGTAGAGTAATGTTCTTCACATCAAAGTTCGTCGCCATATAATTTAAAATATAATAAATATTATAAAAACTAATTAATTACATCACTAATTAATTACAGCACAAGTTAATGCAGCCTAGATAATTACAACACACGTTAATTAATACATTGACAGCAATCAATTCGATCTAAGTGGAGGCGGCCGGTAGCAGAAGCCGGAGAAACGTCTGAGCCGGAAGTTACGTCACACCTATAGCAGCAGTTGGCCTAGTTGAGAGGATTGTAAGAGAAGAATGGCGGTACGAAAAAAATCGATTTTCTGTTGACAAAAAAATCCACTAACCACGTTAATGTTTTTCATGTTTGAAATTATTTTTAAAAATGTTTACAGATAACTTTTTACGTGTCGAAATTATCAAATTTAAAATAAATATCGTTAAATCTAGTCAACCATGACATTATTATACATCTATTTTTTTTGAAAATGCGATAAATATTTGTGGAAAATGAAAAAAAAAATCGATAAACTGCAGTGCGCATGCGCAGGCCAGTGTTTTCCGACATACGAGTAAAACAAAATCCCCTCCCGCCCTTATTTTCATATTTTTTTAAGTGCTGGAGCGCCGTGTACTCGACAAACGCATTAGAAGGAAAACAAACGAGACGTCTGGCGAGAGTTGCTCTAGCTGAGTGGGGTCAATAGAACAAGTCAAATCCCAGTCACACTGGTCAATAGAACAAGTCAAATCCCAGTCACACTGGTCAATAGAACAAGTCAAATCCCAGTCACACTGGTCAATAGAACAAGTCAAATCCCAGTCACACTGGTCAATAGAACAAGTCAAATCCCAGTCACACTGTCAATAGAACAAGTCAAATCCCAGTCACACTGGTCAATAGAACAAGTCAAATCCCAGTCACACTGGTCAATAGAACAAGTCAAATCCCAGTCACACTGGTCAATAGAACAAGTCAAATCCCAGTCACACTGGTCAGTAGAACAAGTCAAATCCCAGTCACACTGGTCAATAGAACAAGTCAAATCCCAGTCACACTGGTCAGTAGAACAAGTCAAATCCCAGTCACACTGGTCAATAGAACAAGTCAAATCCCAGTCACACTGGTCAGTAGAACAAGTCAAATCCCAGTCAAACTGGTCAATAGAACAAGTCAAATCCCAGTCACACTGGTCAGTAGAACAAGTCAAATCCCAGTCACACTGGTCAATAGAACAAGTCAAATCCCAGTCACACTGGTCAGTAGAACAAGTCAAATCCCAGTCACATTGGTCAATAGAACAAGTCAAATCCCAGTCACACTGGTCAGTAGAACAAGTCAAATCCCAGTCACACTGGTCAATAGAACAAGTCAAATCCCAGTCACACTGGTCAGTAGAACAAGTCAAATCCCAGTCACACTGGTCATTAGAACAAGTCAAATCCCAGTCACACTGGTCAGTAGAACAAGTCAAATCCCAGTCACACTGGTCAATAGAACAAGTCAAATCCCAGTCACACTGGTCAGTAGAACAAGTCAAATCCCAGTCACACTGGTCAATAGAACAAGTCAAATCCCAGTCACACTGGTCAGTAGAACAAGTCAAATCCCAGTCACACTGGTCAATAGAACAAGTCAAATCCCAGTCACACTGGTCAGTAGAACAAGTCAAATCCCAGTCACACTGGTCAATAGAACAAGTCAAATCCCAGTCACACTGGTCAGTAGAACAAGTCAAATCCCAGTCACACTGGTCAATAGAACAAGTCAAATCCCAGTCACACTGGTCAATAGAACAAGTCGAATCCCAGTCACATTGGTCAATAGAACAAGTCAAATCCCAGTCACACTGATCAATAGAACAAGTCAAATCCCAGTCACACTGGTCAATAGAAGAAGTCAAATCCCAGTCACACTGGTCAATAGAACAAGTCAAATCCCAGTCACACTAGTCAATAGAAGAAGTCAAATCCCAGTCACACTGGTCAATAGAACAAGTTAAATCCCAGTCTCATTGGTCAATAGAACAAGTCAAATCCCAATCACACTGGTCAATAGAACAAGTCAAATCCCAGTCTCATTGGTCAATAGAACAAGTCAAATCCCAGTCATACTGGTCAATAGAACAAGTCAAATCCCAGTCACACTGTCAATAGAACAAGTCAAATCCCAGTCACACTGGTCAATAGAACAAGTCAAATCCCGGTCACACTGTCAATAGAACAAGTCAAATCCCAGTCACACTGGTCAATAGAACAAGTCAAATACCAGTCATACTGGTCAATAGAACAAGTCAAATCCCAGTCACACTGGTCAATAGAACATGTCAAATCCCAATGACACTGGTCAATATAACAAGTCAAATCCCAGTCACATTGGTCAATAGAACAAGTCAAATCACACTGGTCAATAGAACAAGTCAAATCCCAGTCATACTGGTCAATAGAACAAGTCAAATCCCAGTCACACTGGTCAATAGAAGAAGTCAAATCCCAGTCACACTGGTCAATAGAACAAGTCAAATCCCAGTCACACTGGTCAATAGAACAAGTCAAATCCCAGTCACACTGGTCAATAGAAGAAGTCAAATCCCAGTCACACTGATCAATAGAACAAGTCAAATCCCAGTCACACTGGTCAATAGAACAAGTCAAATCCCAGTCTCATTGGTCAATAGAACAAGTCAAATCCCAGTCATACTGGTCAATAGAACAAGTCAAATCCCAGTCACACTGTCAATAGAACAAGTCAAATCCCAGTCACACTGGTCGATAGAACAAGTCAAATCCAAGTCACACTGTCAATAGAACAAGTCAAATCCCAGTCACACTGGTCAATAGAACAAGTCAAATCCCAGTCACACTGGTCAATAGAACAAGTCAAATCCCAGTCACATTGGTCAATAGAACAAGACAAATCCTAGTCACACTGGTCAATAGAACAAGTCAAATCCCAGTCACATTGGTCAATAGAACAAGTCAAATCACATTGGTCAATAGAACAAGTCAAATCCCAGTCACACTGTCAATAGAACAAGTCAAATCCCAGTCACACTGGTCAATATAACAAGTCAAATCCCAGTCACACTGGTCAATAGAACAAGTCAAATCCCAGTCACATTGGTCAATAGAAAAAGACAAATCCTAGTCACACTGGTCAATAGAACAAGTCAAATCCCAGTCACACTGGTCAATAGAACAAGTCAAATACCAGTCATACTGGTCAATAGAACAAGTCAAATCCCAGTCACACTGGTCAATAGAACATGTCAAATCCCAATGACACTGGTCAATATAACAAGTCAAATCCCAGTCACATTGGTCAATAGAACAAGTCAAATCACACTGGTCAATAGAACAAGTCAAATCCCAGTCATACTGGTCAATAGAACAAGTCAAATCCCAGTCAAACGAGTCAATAGAACAAGTCAAATCCCAGTCACACTGGTCAATAGAACAAGTCAAATCCCAGTCTCATTGGTCAATAGAACAAGTCAAATCCCAGTCATACTGGTCAATAGAACAAGTCAAATCCCAGTCACACTGTCAATAGAACAAGTCAAATCCCAATCACACTGTCAATAGAACAAGTCAAATCACACTGGTCAATAGAACAAGTCAAATCCCAGTCATACTGGTCAATAGAACAAGTCAAATCCCAGTCAAACGAGTCAATAGAACAAGTCAAATCCCAGTCACACTGGTCAATAGAACAAGTCAAATCCCAGTCTCATTGGTCAATAGAACAAGTCAAATCCCAGTCATACTGGTCAATAGAACAAGTCAAATCCCAGTCACACTGGTCAATAGAACAAGTCAAATCCCAGTCACACTGTTCAATAGAACAAGTCAAATCCCAATCACACTGTCAATAGAACAAGTCAAATCCCAGTCACACTGGTCAATAGAACAAGTCAAATCCCAGTCACATTGGTCAATAGAACAAGTCAAATCCCAGTCACACTGGTCAATAGAACAAGTCAAATCCCAGTCACACCGGTCAATAGAACAAGTCAAATCCCAGTCAAACGAGTCAATAGAACAAGTCAAATCCCAGTCACACTGGTCAATAGAACAAGTCAAATCCCAGTCTCATTGGTCAATAGAACAAGTCAAATCCCAGTCATACTGGTCAATAGAACAAGTCAAATCCCAGTCACACTGGTCAATAGAACAAGTCAAATCCCAGTCACACTGTTCAATAGAACAAGTCAAATCCCAATCACACTGTCAATAGAACAAGTCAAATCCCAGTCACACTGGTCAATAGAACAAGTCAAATCCCAGTCACACTGTCAATAGAACAAGTCAAATCCCAGTCACACTGGTCAATAGAACAAGTCAAATCCCAGTCACACTGGTCAATAGAACAAGTCAAATCCCAGTCACATTGGTCAATAGAACAAGTCAAATCACATTGGTCAATAGAACAAGTCAAATCCCAGTCACACTGTCAATAGAACAAGTCAAATCCCAGTCACACTGGTCAATAGAACAAGTCAAATCCCAGTCACACTGGTCAATAGAACAAGTCAAATCCCAGTCACATTGGTCAATAGAAAAAGACAAATCCTAGTCACACTGGTCAATAGAACAAGTCAAATCCCAGTCACATTGGTCAATAGAACAAGTCAAATCCAGTCATACTGGTCAATAGAACAAGTCAAATCCCAGTCACACTGGTCAATAGAACATGTCAAATCCCAATGACACTGGTCAATATAACAAGTCAAATCCCAGTCACATTGGTCAATAGAACAAGTCAAATCCCAGTCACACTGGTCAATAGAACAAGTCAAATTGACCAGTCATACTGGTCAATAGAACAAGTCAAATCCCAGTCAAACGAGTCAATAGAACAAGTCAAATCCCAGTCACACTGGTCAATAGAACAAGTCAAATCCCAGTCACACTGGTCAATAGAACAAGTCAAATCCCAATCACACTGGGCTTTTATCAATGCGGTGGCTACTACTTGTATTCAGGACATCTTGTTTAGACCCCTTCAACCGGTCCCCTAAACAAAAACTCAATCCCCCTATCCCTAAACAACCCCGCCCCTCTCAACACCCAACCCCTAACGAACGTGATTCATCTCAAATAATGCAGTCTACTTTCTGCTAGATAGCCACTGCTATAGGCAGTCTACTCTCGGCTAGGTAGCCGCTACTATAGACACTCTCAGCTAGATAGCCGCTGCTATAGACACTCGGCTAGGTAGCCGCTGCTATAGACACTCTCGGCTAGTTAGCCGCTGCTATAGACACTCTTGGCTAGGTAGCCGCTGCTATAGGCAGTCTACTCTCGGCTAGGTAGCCGCTACTATAGACACTCTCAGCTAGATAGCCGCTGCTATAGACACTCGGCTAGGTAGCCGCTGCTATAGACACTCTCGGCTAGGTAGCCGCTGCTATAGACACTCTCGGCTAGTTAGCCGCTGCTATAGACACTCTTGGCTAGGTAGCCGCTGCTATAGGCAGTCTACTCTCGGCTAGGTAGCCGCTACTATAGACACTCTCAGCTAGATAGCCGCTGCTATAGACACTCGGCTAGGTAGCCGCTGCTATAGACACTCGGCTAGGTAGCCGCTGCTATAGACAGTCGGCTAGGTAGCCGCTGCTATAGGCAGTCTACTCTCGGCTAGGTAGCCGCTGCTATAGACACTCGGCTAGGTAGCCGCTGCTTTAGACACTCGGCTAGGTAGCCGCTGCTATAGACACTCGGCTAGGTAGCCGCTGCTATAGGCAGTCTACTCTCGGCTAGGTAGCCGCTGTTATAGACACTCTCGGCTAGGTAGCCGCTGCTATAGACACTCGGCTAGGTAGCCGCTGCTATAGACAGTCGGCTAGGTAGCCGCTGCTATAGGCGGTCTACTCTCGGCTAGGTAGCCGCTGCTATAGACACTCGGCTAGGTAGCCGCTGCTATAGACACTCGGCTAGGTAGCCGCTGCTATAGACACTCGGCTAGGTAGCCGCTGCTATAGACACTCGGCTAGGTAGCCGCTGCTATAGGCAGTCTACTCTCGGCTAGGTAGCCGCTGCTATGGTAATCGTGTGTTTCCTGCTGATTGTGGAGTGACTCCCCACCCCTCCTTACCCCTCTCCATCCCTCCCCACCCCTCCACCTTAATTAAAGGGCCCTAACCAGCCCTCCTATGATTCCACTAATACCAGCGCTTGCAATCAAAGTCATTTCCTGTACAGCCGGGGAGGGGGGAGAGGGGGGGGGGCTTTTTGTTTTGGTTGTCTGGGACATACACACCAGTCCACCCCTACCCCCACACGTCACTACCACCCACAATTACTCTACATACACAACGCAAGCACTCACAGACGCTATTACTGCAGTTTCCCCCTCCCCACAATTCTCTTATGTCAGTTACCTTATTATAAACTTGGAGCAAAGTCAAAACTAAATCCATGTAATACTAAGCCCTTAATCCAGCTATACTTAACACCCACCCCACTCACACACACACACCATATTTACAGTGCATTAAAACCCCTACACACACACACGCACAAACCCACCCACCCACCCACCCACCCACACACACACACACACACACACACACACAGAGTACAAGCATTACGGCAATGCGACGATGAGAAGAGAAATAAAAACATGGAATCCATTAAAATATATTTTTTTTATCTAAAACAAACTCCCTAGCTCATTAGTCCCGCGAGAGTTCACCAAGGGTCATCTACTATTGACGTCACACAATCCTAGTCGATTTGTCTCACACACCCTCCCCCAACCCACCACGACACTAAAATAACAAGTTTTACTCAAATTTAAAATATTTTCTTCATTTCATTTTTTTTTGTTATTATGTACATTATATGGAGCGAGTACAATTTATTTTTCGAAGGTGGTCTTCACTTTTTTACTCCACGTAATGTCATAAGCATACATGACTATTTATGTTTTATGTGATCCAACTTACATTGAGCTTCCGTAAATAACGTTACAGTTCTGGGAGATGGTGTCGAGGGTGGGGATTTGGGGTGAGGTGGGGATGTGGAGTGGGGGGCAATGGGGTATGGGAGATGGGTGGTTCAAAGGAAAGTTTAAATAACGGTCGATAACGCATGTAGATCGATCAAAAATGTTATGTTTTAGTTGTATAACATGTGCATTGTTCCTAACATCAAACTACCCACAATGTGTTTCGTTAACCTCCACGTCATAAATGTTTGTGTATCTAGGAATAGTAGTTTGAAAAGTAAAGTTTCCCTTTCAAAACTGACGGTCTATGGGGCAAGTGAAGTAGAGTTCACTTTACCTTTACTCTCCCTAACGTGAGTTAGGTACCCATCAGACTTGGGTGGACTCAGGGACTGTTTACTGATTTGAACCCGGATTCGAAATCGAGACTTACGGGTTAGCAGTCCAGCTCTCTACCGCTAGACCACTCCGTCCCATAGTATTTTGAAAGCACACGATTAATTAAATTACTTACGCTAATATCCACACGAACACATTAACACTAGCCCTATTATATTCACTGGTTACAGGATTTATCCACAAGCTTATCCACATTTAGGTGTTACCCACACAAAGAGCCAGCCATCTACAGACTAGACTGAAGGATGAACTCTCTAACCAAGTTCCCACTCTAGAACAGTGACGTCACCAGATGAGTGACGAAACTATGACGAACCAAGTGATCAGTGGTTCATACTAGTGTGACGAACCAGACTTGGACCTTTCGTCGTCATTAGACGTTCTTTAGTACCGGTCATTTGGTCAGCTAAAAACGACGTGTATACTCTAAAGTAAGTAACCATTCGCTATAATGTAATCACATCACTTGTTTACGTTTGAACACTAGATCTAGGTTGTCACAATGCGTATTGATATATTGTGACTTGTCACAATACGACTGGTCACAATTTGACTGATGACAATGTCACAGTGTTACAATGTGACATGTCACAGTATGTCTTGTCACAATATGACGTATTTACTTAAGAAAGTACTGAGGCCGTGTACAAGCGAAGATGGCCCTGTCAGCTAGTGGTAACCTTTACAATGCCAAGAGACAGATCACCCTACCTTTCACAACAGTCTCTTTACCCACCAGCGCTAGTCCCTCCGTCCAGTAGTGCTCACCACTACCCCGTCCGCCCGCCCCCAGTAAACACAGTAACTCTAACAACGGTTTCGGTCTCAGAACAAACGTGACGTCACCCCCGGACACAACACCAACACAGTTTCGTGTTTCAAGGAAAGACAACTCTACTCACCAAGTGTGCGCGTGCTAGTGCCGTGGAATGAATCAGCTGGGAGCTGGCCTGGCCGCGCCTCCAATACGGGAGGATGTGTCGACTCACAGACACCGGCCTGTAAAAATACCTCCAGATCGATACTCGCTATTTGCCCGTCTACCTCATTCCTTTACTCCCACCAGAAACCACACAACTCGGTATCGATACTAACATTGATTTCCGATACATTAAAACCCCGACAAATCAACCCCGTGGAATTATTTCTGTAAAAAAATGTAATTAAATTTACAATACTGTTGGTATGTTATTGATTGGAGAAGTGTGGACGATTTCCGGCTGGCGAGGTGCCAGCGGTGATGAGTAATCGATTACTGTAGTTGTGCGAAAACAACAACAAGTCCCCTGTCGTCTGCCTGTGTTCTGGAATTGGTTGGATCACAAACAGGCTGGCTCAGGGTGGACCGACCGGCCGACGCCATCTCCTACCCCCCCCCCCCCTCCTACCCCCACCCATTCGTGTTGTATGACGACAAATCACGCACAATCATAGGAAATCGATTCTATCAATTTATGTTACTATCATCATTATTAAACCAAAAATTTTCGTTTTGACATTCAATATGTCTCGAATTTTAAAACAAATTGTTGATATTTTATTTTTGTGAAAGGTTAGACATGCGTAATTTAATTTATTGATTAATAATTAATGATAAAACTAGAACACAGAGAGATGGTTGGGCGTGGCTCCACAACTGATTTCAATGTTTCTGTATTTGATGGCGTTATAACAGGAAATCTTACGTGGCTCGAGAAAATAAAAAAAAACGCGAGATACGGAAGACTCAGTTAATTGAATTCTCAGTGCGCTGGTGCCTGAAGAATTGGCTGCGTATGTGACGGTTGATGGAAGCCGCAGGAACTGTGTGTGGGTGGGGGGGGGGGGGTGTGGAGGACATGGTCACGTGATCTACGATATGCTAATCTTCGTCAAAAATAATTATACGTATTATGTTTACACTCTCAGTACAAGGTAATATCTTACTGCACTCACATCATTTCTAGTTATTGTTTCACTTAGTTCCTCAAGGTTGGTGAAATGTATTGATGAAACACTTGATGAATTATAACGATAGCAAAGCAGAAAAATTATAACAAGTCTACTGGATACTCACTCTACCTGATGCCCACAGAATCCAACATTAACACACATGCACTAAGTGAATCACATAAAGGATAGACTTTACAGTGGTCCTACGGTAGAGCGCGATACTAATAACGTGAAAGTCTCGAGTTCGGATCCCGGACTTGTCCACCCACTACCTGCCTCACGCTATGAGGCTGGTTATACAAATGACCACACTATTCCCTCATGTGCCGAGGTCACAGAGTCAGGTAAACTCTACTCCGTTAGAATAAAGTGAATGGCTTGACGCAGTTGCTTAAAACCTTGCTGCTGTATTTAATACACATTTGGATTCGGATTTTCTGTGTGGATGTTTTATGCACGTATTCTCATGAACAAACAACCTCTCTGCTCTTTAAATTGTCACAACTAGTCTAAATTGTCACACCTAGTCAAAATTGTCACACCTAGTCTAAATTGTCCCACCTAGTCTAAATTGTCACACCTAGTCTAAATTGTCACACCTAGTCTAAAGTGTCACACCTAGTCTAAAATGTCCCACCTAGTCTAAATTGTCAAACCTAGTCTAAAATGTCACACTTTTAAACATTAGCAGAAGTAAAGACAAGATCTTGCTGGCTCAGACGAGTCGTCTGCTAGATGCGGTTTGCGGGATAATTAATGCTTACCCATAATACACTTGGCTAAGTCGTGTGGCGAAATAACCGCGTTGCTGTCCTTCCCTCCCCGAAATGACCACCCGGTGAGCCCCTCCATTGGACTAAGAGCTTTAAATTACACGTGCTGATGCCCTCACCTCATTAGTTTGGAGTTTACGGGAGTTAACCCACTTTTCACTCAGGCTGGAGTCATCTCCCTTGCAGACCTACCAATAATTCAGGGTTTTAGAAGGACTTGATTCAATTTCATGGGACATCATCTTCAGTCATTTTCTAAAACATCAACTTTACAGTCAACTTTCTAAAATATCAACTTTACAGTCGTTTTCTAAAACATAACTTTTACAGTTAATTTTCTGTAACATCAAACTTTAAAGGCAACTTTCTAATTAATGTATTTTACTTTCTCGTAAGCGGAGTATACAGGATATAGTGAATGAATGAAGGGGGTGAATGGGGGTGAATGTTATTTATACTTTGTACCCTGTCCCCTTCGTCCCTGTTCAATCCTTGTGTTGTGAGTTGTGACAGTCCGGTTTGTACCTATTTGTCTACGGGTATGTAAGGTGTGTGAGTACGTGTGTGATTCACCTCAGCGTCAGTTTAGTCCAGTTCTCCCATAAGGTTAGTGTAGGTTAGTTCTGTACTGTTAGTTAGCCACTGTATCTTAGTTTGTGTAGGTTAGTTCTGTACTGTTAGATAGCCACTGTATCTTAGTTTGTGTAGGTTAGTTCTGTACTGTTAGTTAGCCACTGTATCTTAGTTTGTGTAGGTTAGTTCTGTACTGTTAGATAGCCACTGTATCTTAGTTTGTGTAGGTTAGTTCTCTACTGTTAGATAGCCACTGTATCTTAGTTTGTGTAGGTTAGTTCTGTACTGTTAGATAGCCACGGTATCTTTGTTTGTGTAGGTTAGTTCTGTACTGTTAGATAGCCACTGTATCTTAGTTTTTGTAGGCTAGTTCTGTAGTGTTAGATAGTCACTGTATCTTAGTTTGTGTACTAGCTTATGTATGTATATTTAGAACAGACTGTGTTGTGTAGATGGTGTAGATAGCATTAAACTCTTTTAGTGTTAACGAGCCTTTGTTTTATTTAGTCTTATTTTGTAACCCGTTTGCTGCTGTTCGTCTTATATGTTGCATGACGCACTGGATCACCAGTAAAGGCGTGTTCGTGTTCACAACAGATGAAGTATTGTAATCGTGCAAAAAAATTGAAATCGAGATTTTAACGAATCTTGCCGTTTTACACCTTCCTGAGTCCAAAAAAACAAATCTTGTCTGTGTGTGTTTGTGTATGTAAACACGATAGTTTTAGTACCGTTACAGTTAGGTTAACCAAATGTCGCATATAAGTATAATATTCAATTTATTTTTTCTTTAAGCTATTGAACAATCTCTGATTACTGGAAGTAATACTTATAAAATACCGATAACGTGTGTAATAATTCTCCAGTTAGTTGGACGAAATTACACGTAAGTTTCCGTCAATTTTTAACCATTTTCGGCAAACGGAAAGGTTACTTCGGACTGGTCACTTCTAAAAGTCTATCGAAGTTTTCCCAAAGATAACATTGTTTTTTTTTTGTGGGGTTTGTAAGTAGGATTTTTTTTTCGATATATAGCTCATAAAGATCAACTTGTTATGCGCCATATAGGCAGTTGATTCCAATGTCAGTTTGCTTCTCTTTGCTTCCATAGCCTTTGTCCAAAAAAGAAGAAACTACAAGGCAGCAGTTGTTTGATTTTGGAGTTGTCTCTCCTAGAAGAGTTGCTGTCTCCAGCAATCGAGCCTCTTCTGCCCGAGGGTTCGAGCTCGTAACAATTCGGTTCTGCAACTATGAGCTTTACCGACTCGACCACGCCGAATTAGAACGAGCTAGATCAGGGTACTGTTCACCCATTCCTTTTCAATATGTATTATTTCAAAAACAATTCGCTTTCGCGATTTTTCTCTTGTTTTTACTAGATGTACTTGATGTATTTTTTTTAAGTAGGCTATGAGCTCTCCCTAAAGTCTTAACCAAGTATTTTAATACCCTAATCATATATTAAAGGGAGAGCGCTGAAGTCTAGTTATCAATGTAGACAGTAGGGTAGGCCTATTTGGTAGTAGAATAAAGATCTGTCTAAACGTGAACACCCAGGTACTTAGTCACATGAACATGTAAATTCAAACATTCTCCGTCTCAGACACTTTAAAGAAAGTCAGATACAACACACAAATAGGATAACATTTACCAGCTGCGTTAGCACCTTTCTCTAGAAATGTTCTTCTTTCTGATATCTTTTTTCTGCTCTCCATCAAATTGCCGTCCTGCTGTCCTGTTAAAAAGGGCTACAGATGCAATGTTTCCGGTCAAACAGCTACAGATGCAATGTTTCCTGTCAAACAGCTACAGATGCAATGTTTCCTGTCAAACAGCAACAGATGCAATGTTTCCTGTCAAACAGCAACAGATGCAATGTTGATTGTTGCTCTCATTCCTCCTGATCTTAATACTATAGTCCGTGATGTTCCTGGAACAGTTCCATCTTGAAATGGGCCACTAGGATGCTAGCATTATATACTCGTTTAGGAAGCAGATGTGATAGTGGCATGAAAGTGTGCATCAGAAAAATGTAGAAGAGGAATTAGACTGGAATCACCTATTATTATTGGTATGAAATCTATGAAATAGTAAGGTTGCTAGTACTTTATTCCTTGTAAAAAATAACGTAGTAAAACAAAATTGTCGGGTCTCCGGATGCCCGATTTATTTACTTTAAAAAAAACCAACTGCTTCAAACAATCCTTTGAACACTTCTGATTTTCATTTTTTAATACATTTCGGCTCCTTAAATCCTAACTTGAGTTGTTGTTTTTTTTAAAACTCAAGCCCTGACAATCCAGCCTTACCCACCTCTCTTTCAAACGATCTCTTTGGTGACTTTTTTCATCTTTCTTTCAAACGGTCTCTTTCGTGGCTTTTTTGTACTCCAATTTCTCCCGTGGATTCTGCCTAGTGGTGTTATTAACTGTCTTTCCGAGGGTGTGTCTTATTCATCACCTGTTTCTGTTTTCTAGGCCCCTTCGTGGAACCAGAAATCAGGTACCGATGCCAACAACAAGACTAGTTCCCTTCATTAGGCCTCACCACTGTCAGCAAGAATGTACAGGTGCCTCAATTTCACATTCATTAATTTAGTCAAATCATCAATGATTTATTCTAGCTTGCTTTAATTTATTTTTATTTTCCAAAAAAAAGGCGCCACTGTCATAAAAAAACAAAATGCTCGTTGGATGAGTAGCTGTAAATATTTGTTGCACACTTTCTGTGGTGGATACTGTGCACCTCCTTCAGAAGGATATGGTGCACCATCATTAGAATACGGTGCGAGACAAAAAGATAATTTTGTATTGGGTTAATAATTATGATTACTGAGGTTGTTGAAATGTAGAACTTTCTTGATGAAATAATATATTACCTATATTTCACCAGGATACTTTCACATAGGTTATTACTAACTGTGTTGACGAAAGATTTACATATAGGTTTAGATAAGCGGAAGCAGCATAGCATTTCCGATAACCGGAAGTTGAACTTTTTCTACTTTGAATTTTTCAAAAGCCTATAACTTGAGTACTATTTCAGATAGAAAAATGAAATTTCACATGTAAGTAAAAGATCTAATTTTCTGTCGTCTGTCAAATTTTGAGTAATTTCCGTATACCGGAAATAGTAATTTTCACTATTTCCGATTGGTGCGCAATTCTTTTTCGATGAGATTCTATTCTATTTTTAAAAGTTTAACTATTTAAAATGGATTAAAAATGATAACTATATCCCGAGTTCCCATCCCCTGTTGTATTATATAAGAATATTCGAGAAAGTTTAATGGAGATCACTGCCGGTTTATTTATATATAAAAAAAACGTTTTAATAACAAGCTTTTATGTAATAATGCACTACAAGGTAGAAAATAAATGACTTTCTTTAAATCTATCGAATTAGCGTCTCTTTAACAGGTAAAACTGTAAACCCTTACTATGACATTTACGTAAAAAAATATTTGTACTCACGTGCAGACATTTCCATTATAATTGGCTATTTAAAATTTATGTTAGTTGATCTTTCTAAAAAAAAACCTTTACATGCTTTTAAATGTTTGAAAATGTTTTTTTTTACAACGAAATTACAAGAATACACCAAACTTAACCGTCGTAATCTTGCCATTAATTAGTGTAGCTGCGCCTGAATAGCTAAATGAATTTCCTAGAAATCCGATTCTTAAAAAAAAATAGGTCAAGCGACATATTGCTAGACTAATATGACTTGTTATATTTAGAAGCAGAGATACGGGCTTATCGATATGAAGTGTGTGTCTCTCTGCGATAATAAAGTGACCCACGCTTTTCTTTATATTTAAATAGTAGTGTAGTATTATATATTTAAAGAAAATCATTTATTTTCAAATTTTTAGTGCATTATTACAAAATAGCTCATTACTAAAACTTTTGTTTTGTGATTTTTAAAAAATTAATTTTCATACCTGTTTGAGAACAATGTAGTATAAATTTTAAAGAAGTTTTTCCTTTTATCCAAATGTTTTTTTTCCGTTTATTTATTTATTTTGTGCACACAAAGAATGGTGAAAATTAAAATGTTGAACTGACACAGTTAATCTGGATATCTCTTTACCAAATATCAAGTTTTTGTCGCATCTGCAACTGGTCTATCTAAGTATATTCAAGTATATATATATATATATATATATATATATATATATATATATATATATATATATATATATATATATATATATATATAGTTTATATAAGGCCGCTGTCAGTCTAGGTCAGTTTTTGGTCACTTCAAACTCGACATTGAGATGGGGTTTAATTTTCCCTTTAAAATTTGAGTGAACATTAAACTTTGTCAAGGACAATTTCCCAGCAACTTCTCTTTTTGTACCTGATGAAATAGGTTTGAGGAACAAACAAACAACCCCCAACTTGCTTTTATAGAAATAGAATCAGTTTTTCTCCCAGGCTTTTTCGGAGATTAATTCAAATAAAATTAAAAGTTCCAACTGCTACAAAGAAAAACACTCAACCGCAAACTTGAAATTGTTAACAAATATATTTCCAAGGACACAATTACTCCAAGTAAATACTTAATATTTTTTTTATTTCAGCGCATGCACACCTTGGCTTCTTGTAAGCGTCAGGTAAGAAGAAGGCGCCTTTTTCTATCAAGTCAGTCCTGAGATCCCAGCAACGCGCAAATGGTACTTATATCGGTAAGGTTTGGGATGGCATGCCCAGTGCAATCGTTTTGTAGAAATATAGAAATTTGTGACGAAACTGTTAGTTTTTTTTTTTTTTTTTTTTTTTTTGAAAAAAACCATAGTTGACAATGTTTTTATAGTTATTTAAATAGTAATGTATTATAGGTTTTAAAAATCATTTATTTTCACCTTGTTAGGGCATTAATACATTAAAAGTTTGTTATTAAAACGATTATTATGCTATTTCAGTACTTTAAAATTTGTAATTTGTTTCAAATCGTTTGAAAACTATATTATCTACCCCTAATAGCCTTCGCCAATTCGACCCAGCTCTACTATTGTTAACATTCGGCGTGAACTAAAGCTCACCAGACTGTTCTGGTGATAGCTTCTATATAGTTATCTCCCCTTCTGTTACTGAATTTATAGTTATCGTTAGCATTTAATCTTGTTATGCCCCCTTAGTTTCGAAAACGTGTAATTAGATGTCACTGAATAATTTAACATCTAACTAATTTTTTTTAAATAAATTTATGTGTTGCCCTCTAAGACGAAGTTTTCTGGAAAATTTGAACGAAATCGCTGCATTAGAAGGTGGTCAAAATTGAGCTACAAGATTTTTCCATAAACCCGAGACAAGAAAACTGAAATCTTGTGAAAAGCCCTTATGAGCCATTCACCAGATTATGTCATACCCGACATAATTGGGAAATCCCACTGAATCTGGTACCCTACAGCCGACAAGACGGTGAGATAAAAGAAACATCTGAAGCGGCCCTCGAGTCTCAATGTGGTTCTGATAACCACACTGTTATCGTCTGATACCCCTTGAAGTCCAAACGTTGCCTTGACATCTTGAGTGATAATTCTTCCTTCAGTTTTGACAGGTTTGAAGCATGACATTTTGTAATGACTAAAATGCATGATATTAATAATAACAAGCATTTCGGGGTATTTTTTTTTGTTTGTATCAACATAGATAACGCGTATTGAGTAGTTTTTTCTCAGCCGGTATGGTTGTTAAAATTTTAGTAAAAATTAACGACGAAAGATAGGTTCAAGGACACACACATACACTCCTAAACCGATACTCATACACACACTGAAATACACATACTCATACGCATACACACACATTCTCACACACATATTCACACACAACCTCACACACTCTTACACACTAGTTAGAATTGTATTGTTCATCTTACAAGGGTATCATCCACCGAGGCAATGTCTGTTGAAGGTTCCATCTTGTTGCACGTAGACTGCTCTCGATTTTTTTCTTTATTGATTACTAGCGATCCCGTCCCGCGCGCTGCTGCGGGCTGACGCCATGCTTGAAGAAGATTACATCACTGTGTTAATAATGTGTAATTTTAGACACGTGACCTTGTTGTCTAAAACAGAGTTATTTAAATGTAAAGAAAGCAGAACTATGTTTCTTGGATCTGAGCTGTTATGGCGTTGGTTTGTCCATGTTACTGCCCATACGCCTAATTTTGTGCTATATGAAAATCGTTTTTTTTTATATATATAGCAACGATATCTTTTTATCGATAAAGCGGAATAAACTTCAAACAAAACAGGAATGGTGGAACTGGACACGAATTTATTTATTTTTTAAAACGGAACAGTTCTGCTTTTGGCATGTCTGTATAATGTATTTGAAAAAGTGACCTTTCATTTTGTAAGCATCCATCCTCAGGCTTGAGACGGAATAAAAATGCACTACAAAAAAATTTCAGTTGGGACTGACAGGTTTTTATTTATTTCCGGAGCCGCTTAGACACAGCCAGACCACTCATGAACAAGTCTTTCCGCAAAACCAGTCAAAACAGTTAAAAGTAAATTGTGCCCCAGCCATTTGGCTTTCACTCATTTAAAAAGTCTAGTTTAAGTAAGAATCAAAATACTTTTAGGATGGAAAAATGTAAAAAAAAAAAAAACCACTTAATGACCAAAACTACTATCTACTAATATTTGCTATGTTTGTATGAATTCTAATTCAGACAGCTGTAGATATTTAAAAATATTGTAAGCATCTTTTTGCTATACCTGAGAACTTTAAATACATTTGAAGCAGTTGTATGAAAACTCCACTAAATAAACTAGCTAGCACTTGTAATTATTATAATAAGGATGTAGGTAATAATGCCCAGCACAACACTGATGATGACCATACTTCTGGCAGTTCTTGAGTAGACTTGGGCAGACGTTAAGTCCCCCTGGGCCAGGGCAGTTCGTGCCTGGAACAAATCAGGTCAGTTTATTACTTTCTTGTATGCAAAGTATACATGAAGTATTGTAATCTTGCACAAAAATCACATGAAATTTTGACAGTTTTCGTCAAATTACACCTCAGTACTTCATCATATACGGAGTATAGGGGACTTATTTTAATTGGGCAAAATTAATAAATGCAGATTTATCAAAATTTCAGCGTTCTATACGTAATCGACTCGGGAAAACTGGGCTTTGCAATTCTGTCCGTGTGTCTGTCTGTGTGTGTGAGAGTGTGTGAGTGTATGTGTCTGTACACACGATTACTTAGGTACCGTTACAGCTAGGTTGATAAAATTTGATATATAAGTATCACATCAATTTGCAGTTCTCTATCAACTTTTCAGTGATTTCTGGTAAACGTTAGTGGAACTTATTCTACTTTTGGTTTTTCAAAAGCCTATAACTTGACTACTATTTCAGATAGATAAACGAAATTTCACAAATTTGTAAAAATCTAATTCTCTGCCTTGTGTCAAATATTGAGTAATTTCCGTTGGCCAGAATTAGTAATTTACGCTATTTCCGATATCTCAAAAAGTACCACAAAATTCAAAATGGAACATTAAAATTGTTTTTAACCCTTTTTTTTATACTTAATAGGCCTACTTACTTCCGTGTGCCAAACATGTTAAAAGTATTCAAAAGGCTTTTTTTCTGTTTTTACAATTTAAGATCTAAAGCTTTTTGAATACTTTTAACATGTAGGTCTATAATATGCTTTACATTGTTCAGTTTTACTCATGTTTGTAAATTTGGATTGTGTTGTATACATATTTGAAAGTACAAGGTTAATTAGAGTAATTGAAAGTGCAATATTTAAAAAGCTGGTACATACATTACTGGCCCTCAAGATGGCCACAATTCCAGTTGGCCAGAAACAGCATAAGGTGACAAATATGGCCGCACACATTTGATCAGGGGGCACAGGGACGGTTACAACTGTATTCTTTGCTGGCTCGTTTGCTGTAGGCATCACAACCTAAAGTAAGAAACAGAGTTGGACGTCTTAATTAGAAGTACTTTGTAATAAAGATATGAACGTCTTTTGTACATGGACATGTTGAATAGAAGAACATCTATAAAATATAGATGAACATTTCAAATAATTTAACATTTTTAAGGAAAAGATTTCATGTGAATTTCAATTCTATATAAATAATTTAGGACAAATTTACCTAACAAATTTTCCCTGTAATATTCACTTTTTGTTTTGGAAACAACTATTATACACATATTTGGAAACAACTATTATAGCTACATTTTTAAAAAAGTCTATCATAACCGCACTCCACCAAATTTGACAATTTTTGGCCAGAACAAACTATTTCATTATTCAATGTGATTTTTTTTTTAATTTAACAACTTTCTTTGACACATTAATAAACCAAACATTTATCTTTTTGTATTAAGGTAAATTTATCTTATATAAATGTTAACCTTTCTCTGTGACAGTCATAAAATTGTTATTTGGTTAATTGATGTACTTACCACAACTTAAAGTTGACTTATCATAACATTGTTAGCTGGTCTATTGATGTAGGTCTACTTACACTTACCACAACAGTGTTCGATGTCTGCTGGCTCGGTCCCTGTTGAACTCCCACGGGGATATAAGGATAATTAGGATATGTCGTTCCTCCTGCTGGATAGGCTTGAAGTGGATATTGTGAACCTCCTTGAGGGAGATACACTGTACCTCCTTGTGGGGGATATAGTGAACCTCCTTGTGGGGGATATAGTGCACCTTTCTGTGGTGGATACTGTGCACCTCCTTCAGAAGGATAAGGTGCACCATCATTAGAATACGGTGCACCTCCCATGGGAGTCTCACTATAAACTGGTGGGGGGTCATTATCATTGCTTAGCTGGGCTTTTTCTTCTGAAGGTAAATGTGTGTTAGAAGGTTCACAGATTTTTATTATCAGACAAAAAGATCATTTTGTATTTGTTTTATAATAATGATTAATTAGGTTTTAAAATGTAGAACTTTCTTGATGAAAAAATATAATACATATATTTCACCAGAATACTTTCACTTAGGTAATTACTAACTGTGTTGACGCAAGATTTAAATAAAGGTTTATATAAGCGGAGGCAGCATAGCGTTGGTATGTATCAGTATGTTTAGATATTATTACAGCCATCTAAAAACTGACGCTATGTTCACTCTGAGTTGTTTATCCCCCAGACGCCACCTCGCCTCAACAACTAAATGGGACATGCCGTAATTGTGTAGAGCGACATTAATGTCATACCTAGGTATATTCTGGGTAAGATTATAGACCTGTGACCGCACCGAGTGAATGAAGTTGAACCCCTGGGATTGTGTGGCATCACAGTTGATGTTCTCATAATTTTCTGCAATCTTCGTCCGTCTTCTGCTGAGTTATGTAATTCTGTAATGTGCAGCCTAGTCTACTCCTGGGTGTCCTCCTTCCTCGTCTTTGTCTTCTTCATCTGCTCCCTCCTGGCACTTTGTATGATAACTCTGGGAGTCGGTGTAAACATCTCTTCTCTGGTCTTGGATCTGTCGCTGGATATCGGCATTGAGGGTCATTGCCTCGCATCGATACAGCAAGAAAGACATGACCAATGACCGCTTGAGTTTTGTGCCAAAATAGATCTTTTATTCACGCCAAATACTCCTTAACGTGCTCAGGCAGGCTTGGGTTGTATGGGCAGAACATAGGCAAATTACCTTTATGGGTCATTCATAAATGGCGTCACACTCGCAGGGGTGGGATGTCAGGTACGGGGTGTGATGAGGCTTATATATATATATACTTTTCTGTTGGGGGTGGGGAGGAGACACCACGAAGTGCAGCACCGGGTGACATCCGACCTAACGACGCCAATGATACACCGTCATTGCAATCAATCGCAAAGACTAACGTTTAATTAATAAAGCGGGAGTGATCTCCCCTAAGCTTTCTCGAATATTCTTATACAACACTATGGAGGATGGCAACTCTGGATATAGATATGATTTTAATCCATTTTTTATTACTTAAACTTTTTAAAATAGAATAGAATCTCGTTGAATTTCTGACGCAGTTTTATCCCCTTAAATGGGTAAAATTGAGTGGTTTATTTTACAAGCTTTTACTTAACTTTCTTTCTCTGTCTGTCGTCAGTTTGTCGAGAGCCTGTCTGTCGTCAAAGATTGAAACGCTCGAGTGAAATTTCGGGCACTTCTAACTGATAGATTCGTTTCAAAGTTGTGTCAAGTTTTAGGCTGTCTTCTCCAACTGTTCCCACTATCATACGCGCGTTATCATGTTCATTAGGTGCGCAATTGTAATTAGTCATGAAACTTTATTGTAAATTTAAAACAAAATAAACCGGTAGTGATCTCCCCTAAACTTTCTCGAATATTCTTATATAAAACAACAGGGGATGGTAAATGGGGATATAATTATGATTTTTAATCCATTTTAAATACTTAAACTTTTAAAAATAGAATAGAATCTCATAAAAAAACAATTGCGCACCAAGCGAACGCCAAATAAAATGTGTATGATAGTGCGGAATATTATTAGTACTCTAAAAATTTACATTCGTTTTTTTTTTTTTGATAAATCGAAAATAGCGTAAATCACTACTTCCGGTCAACGGAAATTACTCACAATTTAATAAAAGGAAGAGAATTAGATCTTTTACTAACGTGTGAAATTTCATTTATCTATCTGAAATAGTACTCAAGTTATAGGCTTTTTGTAATATAGTGAGACTTGTGAAGTCAAGGGAACTCACTCTTCTTGTATTAGTATTATATTTATACTGTTATCTTGAGTGATGTCCGTTACATGTATATATATCTTTGTCTCTCGTCACTTCCGCCCTCTCTCGTTATCATCATGTAGTTGAAGGCCAATAAACGTTTTATATACAACCACATGCTTCTATCGTCAATCCATTACACTTTTGAAAAATTCAAAGTAGAAAAAGTACCACTTCCAGTTATCGTAAATCGCTCAAAAGTTGAAACGGATCTACGATTTTGATAAAATACTTATATATGAAATTTCATCAACCTAGCTGTAACGGTACTCAAGTAATCGTGTTTACACACAGACAGACAGACAGACACACACACACAGACATACGGACAAGATTGCAAAATTATGTTTTTCCGTATCAGTGAGGTGTAAAACGTCGAGATTTGCAAAAATCTCGATTATTTTTTTTTGCACGATTACAAGACTTTTTCTATACTTCGTATATACGAGAAAGTAAAAATTAAAGCTTTGAACAATGAAATTCATAAAAAAACGTTTTAATAACAAGCATTTATGTAATAATGCACTAAAAAGTAGAAAATAAATATTTTTTTAAATATATAACAACACTACTATTTAAATTAATAAAAAGAAAGCTTATTATTAAAACGTTTTTTAATGAATGTTCTTAACAAGTTATTTAACTTGCTTGCTCTTCCAGTCTGTCTAATTTCTAACTGACAGATTCGTTTCAAAGTTGGTATGTGGGTCAAGGCATGAAGACAATGCAACATTACATTAAGTTTCACTTAATTGGTTGCCTAATTAATTCTTTATAAACTAATTAATATTGTGTCCAAGTTAGTAGGCTGTTTCATCAAATTATTCCGCGCTATTAAACACGCGCCATCACTTTCAATAGGTGCGCAATGGTTTTTAGTCATGCAACTTTAATATAAATTTTAAACATTTAAGATAAAGTACTGACAAAAAATTCATTAAAAAACGTTTCAATATCAAGCTTTTATGTAATAATGCATTTAAAAATTACAAAATAAATTAAACGCTTTTATTTAAATAACTATAAAGGAAAGCGTGGGTCTCTTCTTAAATATCATTAAAGGTATCCAATAGATACTAAAGTGACCTACGCTTTTCTTTATAGTTATTTAAATAGTAGCGCATACTTTTTTTTTTACCTTTTAAATGCATCATTACATAAAAGCTTGATATTAAAACGTTTTTTATGAAAAAAAAATTAACTTATTTCCTCTGTCTGTCGTCAGTCTGTCGTCAGTCTGTCGTCAGTCTGTCGTCAGTCTGTCGTCAGTCTGTCTAGATAGAAACGCCCGAGCGAAATTTTGGACACTTCTAACTTACAGATTTATTTCAACGTTAGCACATGGGTCAAGACATGAAGACAATGTAACATGACATTAGATTTGACGTAACTGGTTGCCTAATTAATTTTGTTATGAATTAATTCAAATTTTGACCAAATTAGTAGGCAGTCTTGCCCAACAATTTCGCACTATTATACACGCGTCATCACGTTCATTAAGTGCGCAATGGTTTTTAGTCATGCATTTCCATTGTAAATTTTTTTTTTATTTAAAGTACTGAAAAAAAAATTCATAGAAATACGTTTTTAATAAACCGGGAGTGATCTCCCCTAAACTTTCTCGAATATTCTTATATAACATGGAATATAGACATGATTTTTAATTACTTAAACTTCTAAAAATAGAATAAAATCTCATAGAAAAAAGAATTTCGCACCAAGCGAACGCCAAAACAAAATGTGCATAATAGAGCGCAATATTATTAGTACCTTATAAATTTACATGCGTTTTTTTTTTGAGAAATCGGAAATAGCGTAAATTAGTACTTCCGGTCGACGGAAATAACTCACAATTTAATAAAAGGAAGAGAATTAGATCTTTTACTCACATATGAAATTTCATTTATCTATCTGAAATAGTACTCAAAATATAGGCTTTTGAAAAATTCAAAGTAGAAAAAGTACTACTTCCGGTTATCGGAAATCGCTCAAAAGTTGATACGGATCTACGATTTTGATAAAATACTTATATATGAAATTTCATCAACCTAGCTGTAATGGTACTCAAGTTATCGTGTTTACACACACACACACACACACACAGACAGACAGACACACAGACACACACACAGACATACGGACAAGATTGCAAAATTATGTTTTTCCGTATCAGTGAGATGTAAAACGTCGAGATTTGTAAAAATCTCGATTTTTTTTTTGCACGATTACAATACTTTCCCTATACTTCGTATATACGAGAAAGTAAAAAAGCTTTTATGTAATAATGCACTAAAAAGTAGAAAATAAATTATACACTACTATTCAAATAACTATAAAGAAAAGCGTGGGTCACTTAAGGTTTCTTTTGGATACCTTAACTAATATTTAGGAAGAGACCCACGATTTTCTTTATAGTTATTTAAATAGTAGTAAACAAATTATTTTCTACTTTTAGTGCATTATTACATAAAAGCTTTTTGTTAAAGCTTTTATTATGAATTTTGTGTGTGTGTGTGTGTGTGTGTGTGTGTGTGTGTGTGTGTGTGTGTGTGTGTGTGTGTGTGTGTGTGTGTGTGTGTGTGTGTGTGTGTGTGTGTGTGTAAATGAACGGGAAAATTTTAAAAGTTTACATGACGCAGTTACGTCTCTTTAACAGGTAAAATTGTAAACCCTTATTATGACATTTATGAGAAAAAAAATCAAATTTGTACTCACGTGCAGATTTTTCCATTATAATTGGCTATTTAAAACTTATGTTAGTTGATCACTATATAAAAAAAAACCTTCATAGGCTTTTAAATGTTTGAAAATGTTTTTTTACAATGAAATAACAAGCATACGAGTAAATAGTCTACACCTAACTTAACCGTCCTAACGTTGCTGTTAGTTAGTGTAACTGCGCCAGATTAAATAAATGAATTTCCTAGAAATCCGTTTCTTTTTTTAAAAAATGCCATGCGACATATTGCTAGGCTAATACTGGTTGTTATATTTAGAAGCAGATGTACGGGCTTATCGATTTGAAGTGTGTGTCTCTCTCTCTGTGATAATAAAGGGACCCACGCTTTTCTTTATACTAATTTAAATAGTTGTGTAGTATTATATCATTAAAGAAAGTCATTTATTTTCTAATTTTGTGTGCATTATTACATAAAAGCTTGTTACTAAAACGCTGGGTTTTTTTTGTGATTTTTTAAAAATTAATTTTCATACCTGTTTGAAAACAATTTAGTATAAATTTTAACAGTCTTGCTTTTATCTAAAAGTTTTCTTCATTTATTTATTTATTTTGTTGTAGTCGATGAACGGGGAAAATTTAAAAGTTTTTCAGGGGGGGGGGGGGGTTATTGGGAGATTAATTCAAATAAAATTAAAAGTTCCAACTGTTACAAAGAAAAACACTCACACTCAACCGCAAACTTGAAATTGTCAACAAATATATTTCCAAGGACACAATTACTCCAAGTAATAGTTTCATGTCAGCGCATGCACATCTTGACTTCTTGTAAACGTCAGGTAAGAAGAAAACTTCTCTTTCCATCAAGTCACTCCACGCTGGTGATGGGCCTTTAAGTTTAACAATATATTATATTGTTATTAAGTCTCATTTCCGCTTGCTTTTCCATCTCATATATATAGCGTGCGTGCGCGTGTGCGTCTGAGTATTCGAGTGCTTTTGCGTCTGCGTGTGTGAGTGTGTGTGACACTACTTAACAAACAGATGAACTAACCAAATTTTATCAAAAACAAACTTTAATAATAAAACAAATAAAATTATTTCAGGAAGTTTAGAATGCTATCCTTTGTTAGTTAGTAAAAAAATTACATTAATAAAGTTATTATTTTATAAACATTTATTGGTGGTTTAATTCTACTAATAGACTACAAAAATAAAATTTGTACTCCCGTGCAGATTTTTCCATTATAATTGGCTATTTTAAATTTATGTTAGCTAATCACTCTAAAAAAACACCTTTATAGGCTTTAAAATGTTTGAAAATGTTTTTGTTTTTTTTACAATGAAATTACTAGCATACGAGTATATAGTCTACACCCAACTTAACCGTCCTAACTTTGCTATTAGTTAATGTAGCTACGCCTGAATAGCTAAATAAATTTCCTAGAAATCCGATTCTTTAAAAAAAAAATGCGACATATTGCTAGGCTAATACTGGTTGTAATATTTAGAAGCAGATGTACGGGCTTATCGATATGAAGCGTGTATCGCAAAATTGTGTATTGCGTCGACGCTTTTCCTTATAATTTCAATTGTGGTGTATTAAAATATATTTAAAGAAAATGGTTTTCTTTTCCTTTTTAGTGGATTAAAATAAAGCAGGAGTGATCTCCCCTAAAATTTCACTGTTTTACCTTTATTGATTACATCTTTCATGCAAACTACCAGAGTGTCCTTCGTAGCCCAACCAGTCACGTGACCAGGTGCACCCCGAGCCCCCCCCCCCCCCCCCCAATAGCACTTTGGTATCTATATTTGTTTTCAACTGCGCGGCACACGAGTGCTTTATTTAATGTATTTTTACGGCTACTAGATCTATGAAGTTTGACAAAAACACGTTGTTCGTCCAGCTGCACCAAAAAAGTAGACCTTGTCTATGTTCATCTTACGTATCAAAATTGCCCCGTGTTCTGCCACTGGTATCCGTTGTACTAAGAGCTTTAAATTACACGTTCTGTTGCCATAAGGTTATTTATTTTGTATTTTCGGGAGATAACCGCCTGTCACTTAGGCTTGAGTCATCTCTTTTGCCGACCTACCAACGAATGATTCATGGGTATTAGATTTAGAAGGGGTTTGATTCAATTTCATGAAACATCAACTTTACAGTCACCTTTCTAACACATCAATTTTACAATATACTTTTTTAGGAAAAAAATTTTGTTTCTATATCTAGTTTTTTTTTTTTGTTGATGTTGTTCTTTAGCACTGCTTTGATGTCTCCAATTTTTTAACCGAAAAAATTATTTGAAGGTGTTCATTTTGAGTACAGCAGGACTTCTCAATGTTCGTTCAATTAAACTTCAATTAAATGTATAAATCTGTAGATCTAGGTATATATTAACAATCTTAAACAATAACAACTTTACTTGAGAAAAAACGATTTTATGTATTAGTGTATTTACAGTTGCAACTATTAGGTGATAGCTAGTAAGTGGACAGACAACCTGGTTCATTGAAGGCAAACACAAATCGTAAGCCTAAATAGTTAATTCGTTTGATACCTTTTACAAGCCCGTTTGTTCGTTAGTTTTTTAACACAGAATTTTTTTTTTAAATGGCTTGTTTTTTTGTGCTTACAGGTTAAGATACTGGGCAGGATAAAAACTTGGCTGGCGTCAATTACTTGCGAACCCTATGCTACAATTAACCATTAACTGAGACTCTTAGGTGGTGATGAAAAAAATAATGAGATGTGGAGTCAACAGCGTGGAGATAGACTTCCACTACAATCAGGTTCTAGAAATATTTTTTTATTAAAAACTTTTACACTTAATATTTTTAAATAGAATGGAATCGAACGTAAACAACGTGTGCGTCATTGAGCGGAAAATTAGTGATGTATGTAAGCCCTCCTGGGGGGGGGGTGACTACTATCTACTTCCCTAGGTTCCCTAGGTTAAATAAACTGTCCGGTCAGTGCAAGTCCGGCTAAACCCAGACTGGTTAAAATCTTAACCTTAGAGTAGACGAGATACAAAACACAAAAAATAAATAAGCTTATAGTTTTATTTACATTTAAAAATGGAACCAACAATAAAAAACGTAAACATTATATCAAATCCAAAACATCTTAATCAAATTACTAAACAAACACTAAACAAACAAAACACACAACGCTCGATGGAATATTATGTAGCTTCGATGCCTCGGATAGTCTAGGCTCTGAACACACAGACAACCATCCTATCCCTTACGGCAACCGAAACGCCATCTAATATCCGCACCAATCACACGTCATATAGACAAAACAACAACAAAACAATACATACAAAACACCCAGCCAAGTTGCAAAGCAACCTCACTCCTCGCAAGAGGTGCGCCAAGCGCCCACATAGAAAGTGACCAGATCTACATTCTCGACTCGGGTCAAAAGAAAAAAATATCCGAGCGGTCAGTCGGTTTGTATACCCGCTTTGGCCGGAAGGGGAACCCCCGTAGCCGCTTTCCAGTTGACCATTCACGCATAGATTCGCACACAAAAATATAATAGAAAATAAATCATCCATTCACCCGCTCACGTTTATAAAGGAAACATCAATTTATTTTTGTAAAGTTAATTAAACATCTAATTAAGTCACATTTGATGTCAAAGTGCATTGTCATCGAGTCTTTACCTGCGTGAAAAATTTGAAACAAATGGATCCGGTAGAAGTAAACTTTTTTTTAGAGAAATAGGAAATAGCGTCAAGTACTACTTCCGGTCTTCAATAATCACCAAAAAATTTCAAAATCAAGAGAATAAGATATTTTTTACTTATGTATACAAATTATTGCGCTCACCAAATTGAAAGGTTTCTCAAATTATCGATATTTTAGAAACCAGATAAAAATAAAGTAACACTTCATTTTATCGGAAGTCACTCAAAATTAAAATTGAGTCTTATTCTTATAGGTGAAATTTTGTCTACTTAACTGAAACTAGTGCTCAAGTTATTGTGTTTACGCTGATATAAGTACCAGCTCCAGTTACAGGAAATCGTTCAAAAGTTGAAAGAAATCTGCGCATACATTGTAATATTTACATACGATATTGCGTCCACCTAACTTAAACAATGCTCTAGTTATTGACATTTGAGAAAGTATAGTTAGTAGCCTGCCACTTTCGGTTAATGTAAAACGTCCAAAAGTTGTTGGAAAAAAAACCTAGAAATTTAAAATAATAATTACATATGAAATATCGTCAACTTAAATTAAACGGTACTTAAAATATCGTGTTTACAATTACACACACACACAGACACACACACACACACACACATACTCACACAGACAAACAAACATACACACAAAGAGAGAGAGGGGCGGCATTGCAAAACTAAGTTTTTCCGACTCCAAAAGGTTGAAAACATCAAACTTTGTCAAAAATCTCGATTTAGATTGTGTACAATTACAACGCATTCTTTTTTCTCCGTATAGGTATGATAAAGTAGGGAGGTGTAAAACGGCGAAAACTTTCAAATTTTTTCTGTCAGTTGAGGTTAGTAGCAATGTATGATTTTATTTAGATTTGTTTTTTCATGTTTTTAATTTTGCAAAAAAATTAATACGTTCTTTGAGATCCATTTAAGCTGCTTCTGTATGTTCGATACTAAGAATGGCCAAGTTACTGACCCAAAAGGCATATCTACAATTTGTTCCCGATCACCACGGAATGTTAAAGAATTTGATACGGAACTTGCGTAGACGTCAGCGTTGCTGCGACTTAGTCCCATATACCAGGGTGACAAAAAATTTATAAGGGTTTTATGAATGTGATACCAATTGTGTATTTTTATTTTCTAAAACTGAGATAGTTAAAATGTAAACGACACAGGTGCTATATTTCTCGGATCTTTGTTGCTGGGCTCCCCACAATACCCACAATACCGCTCAGATGACATTGGGCGTGCTGTATGAAATCCTTGAGTTTACGTTAATTATCCTCCGTATGAGTGAGGTTGAACACCTTTCGGCGACGGCCCTGGTGTCAGGAGAAACGCGGAAGTGACCGGTTACACAACCGTATGTAGCCGGGCGCAACCCCTGTTTCGGTTTAATCATCGAATGTAGAGGCTAACCGTTTCCGTAGTGTAGGGTACTCTTGTGTCTAGTGTCATTACTAAGCCAGGGCCGTCGAAGGCCGCCCCTGTTTCAGTATGGCCGTTGAATAAAGTAATACACCTGATTCAATCAACGGATCCCGTGCATTAAGGTAGCCGCTGGGTAACTCAGGGCGCTAACCTTTGACTGCCGAGGTGCAATAGGACACCTTAGTCGATTTAGTAGTAGCCTTCCTATAAGTCGAACTCAAATGACACGGAATACCGGCTCAGGAGTTGGACTCCCATAAGCCAGGCAGGCCTCGACTTTTTTTTAAAAAATGGTGTTTGGTTATTGGCGTCATAAGGTCGCGTGCTAACCTGTGCGTATACTGGAGCTGTCACCCCATCGTCCACTTCCTCCAATAATTTAGCGCTTTTGGTGGGGTGTCACCCCACGCTCCTTATTTTTAAAACTATCTTAACTAGATAGAACGTACTTTTGACCGAACTTCTCCCGCCTTGTGACATTACTGTGTTTAGTTACTTTTATATTACAGGCTTACAGTTAATTTCCTTCTTTTTACATACTAGTGATATAAAATCAAATACACTTTACGTTACGGGGTAGTACATAATAACACAGTACGGTATACATACTCAATCAGGACGTGTACAATACATAATGTGCAGATTAGTTATTTTATTGGAAAAACTCCTCCCTCGCAAGTTGCAGTCGATTTCTAACGAAGGGGCCCATTGATAATTTTTGCAATAGGGGCCCGAAAATCCTAGCTACGCCAATCCTGTAATCAAAATCACCAACAAAATGATTACAGCAACTATGCCAATCACAACACTGATGATGATCAAACTTCTGGCAGATCTTGAGTCAACTTCAGCAGACGCTAGGTCTCCACGAGCCAGGGCATTTCTTGCCTGGAACCAATCAGGTCAAGGATATTTATAGAAGTTGGTCAGGTCAATAAAATACAGAATAGGTGGAAGAGAGTGACATGACAAAAAGTATTTATATAACAACATGTAGCAGTACGATCTTAAGTAAATGTTAAGCCTAAGACTAATTAGTATTAGTGAAAGTACAACAGACAGATTAAAAAAGCAAACAAAGCTAGTACATACGTCAATGGCCTTAATAATGGCCACAATTCCAGTTGGCCAGAAACAGCAGAAGGTGACAATTATGGCCGCACACATATGATCTGTTGGCGCAGGGACAGTTACTACTGAATCATTTCCTGTAGGCTGCGTCACCTAAAGCCAGAAATAGAGTTGGACGTCTTAAACATCGACAGCTTTAATATACACGTTAAACAGATGGTCATCTTAAATAGATGGACATCTTTAATAAATGGACATCTTTAACAGATGGTCGAGTTAAACACAGGTAGATCTTGAAAAGTTCAAATGCCTGCATTCCTTTTAATCAAAGACAATATTCCCGAATGGACGTTTGATCGAATACGATAAAAGCCCAAATGGACGTTTCTCCGATTTCCGACAAATGCCTAAAACACATGCCCGATGGCCGTTTGACCGAAAACAATAACAGTAAAAAAAAATTTAAAGAATTTCTTGATGAATTATTATTTAACAATACAATAATAAACACAATCCTTAGAAATCGGGAAAACGTACGTTCGGGAAATCGGTCATACGCAAATTTAAAATTGACTTACAATGAAAAGGTTGATTGATTGATGTACTCACCACAACAGTGTTTGATGTCTGTTGAGACTGTCCCTGTTGAGACCCAATGGGGTAATTGGGGTAATTGGGGTAATTTGGGTAATTGGGGTAATTTGAGTAATTTGCGTAATTGGGGTATGTTGTTTCTCCAGCTGGATAGGCTTGAGGGGGGTATTGCGCACCTTCTTGAGGGGGGTATTGCGCACCTTCTTGAGGGGGGTACTGCGCACCTTCTTGAGGGGGGTATTGCGCACCTTCTTGAGGGGGGTATTGCGCACCTTCTTGAGGGGGGTATTGCGCACCTTCTTGAGGGGGGTATTGCGCACCTTCTTGAGGGGGGTATTGCGCACCTTCTTGAGGGGGGTATTGCGCACCTTCTTGAGGGGGGTACTGCGCACCTTCTTGAGGGGGGTACTGCGCACCTTCTTGAGGGGGGTGATGTGCATCTTCTTGAGGGGTGTGCTGTGCACCTTCTTGAGGGGTGTGCTGTGCACCTTTTTGTTGGGGATATGGTACATCTCCTCTTGGTACATCATTATCAGCAAGTGGTGGACCACAATAATTACCTGGCTGGTCTGTTTCACCTGGGGTTAAGCCTGTGTTGAAAGACACACATCTTTTTTTTTTATTTCACAGTGGTTCAATGTAATAAATAATTAACGGAATGGATCGGCAGACTCATCATTGTTGTCAATATGCAGATCTATAAAACAACAACTTATCTTTCAGCTATACTGTACAACATAACAGAAATGGATAACAAAATATTTACGTTTATCACTTCCTAAACACACCCAGGACTTTATTAGACACATAAACATACATAATATATAATCAGTGGTTTAGGCAATTGACACCAACAATGTAAGTTATCTCTTAATGACAGTTACTAATTAACTTATTTTAAAACAAAGAACTGCTTGAACTATCATGATTTTATTTTAAGTCACATGACTAGGTTATACTGAGCAAGAGTAAGTAAAAAGTAAATAAAGCTCTGGAACCTGGCGGCTTAAGGGGCTGATGAAGTAAAGCTCATAAATGATAAAAAAATGTTAAGGTGAATCACTTACATAAAGTCACACACATAAACTCATCAGATACAGAACACTCACACTATAGTGCAAATGTTGAAAGTTGGTAGGTTGGTGGTAGTTCCCTTCGAGTAGCACAAAATTATATATATATATATATATATATATATATATATATATATATATATATATATATATATATATATATATATATATATATATATATATATATATATATATATATATATATATATATATATATATATATATATATATATATATATACATATATACATATATATATATTTTTTTTTTTATTTTTTTGTTTGGGGGGGGGGCTTTATCCCCAATATATATATATATATATATATATATATATATATATATATATATATATATATATATATATATATATATATATATATATATATATATATATATATATATATATATATATATATATATATATATATATATATATATATATATTGGGGATAAAGCCCCCCCCCCCAAACAAAAAAATAAAAAATACCAAGAGAAGAGCTAAGTTAAATACTAAATGATTTAAAATACACCTATCTGTGGCTCGATTTAATTTTGTTTATCAAACAAATGAGCAGATGTACAGAAGTGTTATGCCAAACTTTAATAAGAATGATGTTAAATATTAGTTCATGAATATTTGATTTTCCATTCTTAGTTATTTAGTAAAATTATTATTCAATTAATATTCTAAACTTGCAAACACTGATTTATGAATCTACTATAATAAGCCAAGAAATAAGAAATTTGTACTCACGTCCAGATTTTTCCATTTTAATTTGTTAATTTAACATTGTGTTGGCTAATCACTCTAAATAAACTCCGTAATTTCCTTTTAATGTTTGGAAATATGTTTGCTTAGTGTGAAATTGCATGTCTAAATACTCCAAATCTAAGTTAACCGCCGATAGTTAGGCATTTGAGCTTGAATATACAAATCTATACGGATAATCCTGATTTTTAAAGTAACATATTGCTAGGCCCCTATTGGTTATTATATTTAGACTACATACATGGCCCGTTGAGGGAGAAATAGTAGGGGTCAATAGTGTTGTCTTTTTCTCTAAACCGAAACCAAAACCAAAATCACCACCTCAACTCCAACCAACTTTTAAATTGATCTGAAAATAAATAAACTTTATGACTTAAAATTAGAATTTGCTTTTTCACCAAGTATTAACAAATGCTCCCTAAGTGAACAATTCGATTATGTACGAGATGAGCAGGGGGGGGGGGGCATTGTCCCCTTTATCTGAAAGAACTTTTGATGACGAGATATGGTTTAACTTAATGCCTGAATTATGTTCCAAGCGTGTAAACAATTATTTGTGCTGATTTTCTCTCATCTACCTAACACTGAATTTGAGGTATATAGTTATTTTTAAATTTGGACTTATTTTTTATGCTAATTACGGTATGTCGCGAATTTGCGACAACAGGCACTTATGGACAAAACAGTAATTTTTTTTTAATTTAGTCAGGGTCATTTTACTATTTTTACTGACACGTGTTTCTCTAAATATCCACGCACAAAAAATAGAATATCACAAACTAAACATACGGAAATGAAAGGAGATGTAGACTCACTTGTAAAATTCATGAAAACTATAGTTTATTAGCTCAGGCATAGAGTTACATAACTCACTGACTAACTCTTAAGAATAGGTATTTTGAAGCCTTGCTGTCGTGATTCTACTACACTGCAGTAACACTCTGCATATGAAAGGGCTTTCTTAAATAGGTAGTGCCTTAGTTGTCCCCGGTTACGTCATTTTCGTGAACTCCTATTCAAGGTTAACTAATAAAGACGCGTATTTCTCATTTGACCTATATTTGCTATACACACAAACAACCTGAACAAATACTGTCAAATAATGACAGTGTTCAGCAATTGTATATTCTTCCATGCTCAATGCAGCTGCTGTGGGTACTTGGTGTCACTCTGTGGTTACTCACTGCTATTGTTGATGGTACCCAATATTTCTGATATTTGTACTACATGTTACTGCTGTACGTACTCAAATGATACTGCTATGGATTACTAATGACAGTGCTATAGCTACATATTGCCACTGCTGCTATGACTACTTAGTGCTGAAACAGTGGGTACTGAGTGTTGAAGCCATGTGTACTGAGTGCTGAAGTTGTGGGTACTCACTGTTGAAGCTGTGGGTACCCAGTGTTACTGCAGTCTGTTCTTGGTGTAACTGCTGTGGGTACTCAGCGCTGGCGCTGTTGGTAATCGATAACGTTGCTGTGGGTACTCAGTATCACTACTGTGGGTACTTAGTGCTGAATTTGTGGTTGCTCAGTATCACTACTGTGGTACTTAGTGCTGAAGATGTGGGTACGCAATAACACTGCTGTCGGTACTAAATGCCAGTATAATGCCACTGATATAGGTATTCAATAACACTGCAATGGGTAGTTTTTGTCAGTATCCCTCACAGCAGTTATTACGAGGTGTAGGTCTATGTTCAAGTGTTATTGTTGTCATGGTCATTGTGAAGACCTATATTTGGGGTTATCCAGGATAGTAGTCCACCACCTCACTTCCTGTTGTCTATTCATTTTTATAATGCTCTCCTAATATTTTACAATGCTATTTCAAAGCTAAATTCGTTATGTTATACCCAGCAGCATGTTCACGTTATTTCAGAATCGTCCACTCTCCATATGAACATATGAAACATAAACTAGTCTAAATCCGTCAGGAAACGAAGAAATGACTAGACCCATTTGGCAAATGCAAGTAAAAATTAGCTCAATTAGTCTAGCGACGCTTTTGTCGAACATGTCTAGGTAGGAGTGTGTTTAAACGTTTAATGGAATTAAAAACATAACTATTAGGCTTTCGAAACATACATGAGAATAATATTCAATTACAACTTCTATTAGATTCTACTTGAGGAGTATAAATCCAGGATAAATCATAAACGTGTTACAACGTTGATATTACAATTACAGTAGGCCTACTTTTTAAATCGTGCTTGATTATGACTTATCTTTTCACAATCGTAACTATACGAAAATTTGGTTCAGATAACAAAATATGAAAACATCTCTCCATACCTTTTTTTAATGGGTCTACTGTTGTAAACATGTTAGAGTTATAGTGCTGCTTGTCTAGAGCCAATGGAAGACACAATATGATTATAATAATAGATATAGAATCTATCACTTTATATTATTTGAGTATGTGTGCTCAGTCCACTACACATACGCAGATCTGACAAAGTAAGCAAGGGATGTAATATACTTACTGGTCGTATTTTATAGGCTAAGCAAGATCAATCAGGAACATATTTATTATTTTAGGGAGAGCTCACATTAAATAAACATTGACATGAGGCGATGACAGGTACAGCTTGCACCGTAGAGCGTGGGTGTTGACGTCCGGCTAAGGGACAAACGTATAATTTCATGGTGGAAAAAAAATCTCATACTTACTTATTTGTAAATTTAGAGGGAGAAAAGCTTATGGTTTTGAAATTTAGATTGTACGAAACAAATAAAAATCAACAGGAAAATTATTTTTACTGTTGTTGTTTTAAGAGAAAATTTTGGAGCCCCCGAAATTTGGGGTCTCATGTTCAACTCCTTAATCCGCCACTGTCGATGAGCTATGGCCTTAGAACAAAATTTTCTATACTATAGAGATAAACCTTGCAAAATCGTTTGTAGCTCCCTCCTGCCGTCTAGTTTCGGTTTTAATTCTCATTAATTCGGCAAATAAAGTAATTATACTAACATACCTTTCACATAAATAACTAATATTCAAAACAGGCTACAGGCTACTTCCTGCCCTTTAAAAACGTTTGGATTAAAGCGTCATTTGTAAGCCGTTAGACGGATCATTCAAACAATCACATGGTGTAGTAAGACATGTTTTTCTAGCCTGTTTTGTTAAGATTCTGTGTTTTATTTACTGAAAATATGTGATCAACCGAGTTGTATGCCAGAAATAAAATGTATAATTTTTTAGGGAGTATCGCTTTATGCAAATGGTTTCCGAGCAGAAAGCGATGACAGCTGATGAGTGGTGGGGCGTTTTGAAGTTTTTCCATGGTAAGCAACCCAAATTGTTGTGGCCTTTGTTTGGTAAATACAATGGCTTGCCATTTTAACACAATTTAAAGACGGTCAGGAATTTTTCCGTTGATTGCTAAGGTTCAGAGTTTCTTCCAGGTATCTCTTCGGGGGGGCGAACCCCCCCCCCCCCCCCCCCGAAAAATTGTTACTGCCCCCCCCCCCCCCGAACGAAATGAAATTTATATAATTTATATTGAAAATATATACTTTTAACAGTGTCCGCCCCCCCCCCCCCCCCGAAGAAAGTCTACCCCCCCCCCCCCCCGAAAATTTCAAGTGCCCCCCCCCCCCCGGAGAAAAAAGTCTGGAAGAAACACTGCTAAGGTTAGCTTATAACGCTGGTTGTCTGAATGCTTGCTATTGAGTACTAATTCACTATGTAGACCCCATACAGTATTATATTTTATATATTTTTGTTACCACCGCGCATGCGATCTGATGCTATCGGACGAAATTACTTTTAATTGATGGTTTTTTTTTAAAAAGGTATCACAAATCGGCTGCTGTTTTTGTTTTTAACTCTAAAATCAACTAATTTTAGTGACACAAGATATCACTGCATGGACCAGACTGTTATTTTAGCCTAAGCAGTAAATTTGGGGGCCCCTAAAAATCGGGGGCCCCTGACTTCAAACACAGCATTTTAACAATATAGGTGTGATGACGCAAGATTACGCCAGACATGTTTAGCAGATATAGTTTAGCAGAAACAGACTATAGGCCTAGTTGGTTGGTTAGAGAGACCAATGGGCGCACAGGGCTGACCGGTCACGTGGGAAGGTCAGCTGACCACTGAGGCGTGGGGCAGTAGAGCGATAGGCCAGGAGTTGTTAGGTAGCGGCAGAGACGGCCGAGAATGTAGATAGTTAGGAGATCATGATTAGCTAGCGAAGGTAGAAGGTGTTAGGTTGTAGAATGTAGAGAACAGTTAGTGTTAGGATTGGTCATGGGAGTGCGTAGTAGTAGGTAGCATGTAGTATGAACAGTCAGTAGTAGAAGTAAATAGAACATATATATCATTTTAATAAAGAACAATTATAGTTGAACTTGAACTGTGTGTTGTTGGATTCATTCGTTCCGGCCTCTCTTAAAAATCCCCACCCTCACATCTGGTGGAGCGCGGGTCGAGGACGGGAAAGAAAGTATATCGGTTTACTCATGACGGAGTATGACTTGTGTACTGCTTTCTCTAACTCATCACAAAGCGGACTTCTTCAGTCGGAACGAGTTTGGAATACAAGGGAACTGTCACCATATTCACAAAGATAAGTACCTTCCAACATTTTTTTTAAACGTTTGGGTTTATACCCGTGCTGGATAGTTTGTGCCAGCGGTTTTTCTGCCTTATACATTCTATTGTTACGCCCTGTTGCCTTAGTTTTGTTTACTTTCCTCTACACACACACATACACATACACAACCATGGAGGCAGAGTTTCAATGCTATAAACGAGGCATACCATTAGACAAGACAGAAGAAGAATTTGAAACATCTTTAGAGAATAAGTTAGAAAACAAGATAGTCAAGATAGTAAGACATGTCAAGAACAAAAGCAGAGTTAGCGTTAGAATTAGTGAAACGGAAAGTACAGCACATAGATAACACGCAACTGCCCAAGAACATCAACCCCATGACCAAGAATATGACCCGGACCGTCCCCATAAATGATTTTGAACAACGGACAAAAGTGAAGTCAAGTCGAGTTTTGTGTTGATCTGAAATCTAAGTAGTCGAGAAAATCGGCGTGAAGTCGATATAGTTGAAGTCGAAGTCAGTGTAGTCAATCTGAAGTCAATAGTGTTATTGAAGTCAGTGAAGTATAAGTCAGAACTGAAGTCAAAGAAGTTATTTGAAGTCAGTCAAGTCAGTCAATAAGTTGTTGAAGTCGTAGTTATGGTCATAGAGACGTAGTTGAAGTCATGTTGCAGTCAAAGAAAAGTCTTTGAAGTTATATTACAGTCGCTGAGGTCATTGTGAAGAAGTGAAATCGTCGAAATTATAGTGAAGTCTTTGAAATCAGAGTGATGTCGTTGAAATCATTGAAGTCAAAGTTAAAGTCTTTGAAGTCATATTGAAATTGTTGAAGTCAAAGTGAAGTCTTTGAAGTCATATTGAAATTGTTGAAGTCAAAGTGAAGTCTTTGAAGTCATATTGAAGTCGTTGAAGTCAAAGTTAAAGTCTTTGAAGTCATATTGAAATTGTTGAAGTCAAAGTGAAGTCTTTGAAGTCATATTGAAGTCGTTGAAGTCAAAGTGAAGTCATATTGAAGTCGTTAAAGTCAAAGTGAAGTCTTTGAAGTCATATTGAAGTCGTTGAAGTCAAAGAAAAAGTCTTTGAAGTCAAAGAGAAGTCTTCGAAGTCATATTAAAGTCGTTGATGTCAAAGTGAAGACGTTTAAGTCGTCGAAGTTTAAGTCGGTCAGTGAAGTCTTTTAAGTTGAATTGAAGTGAAGTCGTCGAGGTCAAGTTAGTCTTCAAAGTGACGTTAGTCGTCAAGTTGAAGTAATTGAAGTCGTCAAAGTGGAATCAGTCGTTAATTTGAAGTCAGTCGAGTTGATGAAGTCGAAGTGAAATAAGTCAAGTTACTGAAGTCAGTCAAGTTACTGAAGTCATAAGTGAAGTCAGTCATTAAGTCAAGCTAGCCAGTTTTTTGTCAGAATTCAGATAGTGAGAGCTGCTCCACTATATGATTACGTATTCAAATGTTGATTTGAAACGGCACGATTAATTATATACACTTACATGTCTATTCTTTTTGTGAAGCTATTTCTAAGCTCTAGTAGTGTTTACGTCTATTGAGTTTATTAGGCTTTACAGATTGTTGTTAGCTTAGAGTGTACTGATTTTTTTGTATTTGGTTATTTTTTGTAATGTTATATTTGTAATGTTATTTTTTTAATGTCTGTTATACCGCCAGACAAGTGTTCAGCACGTTTAAATTTGGGATTGAGGTTTTTTTTAAATGGAAGGTACCTCTGTCTGAATACTTGTCTGCGCGGACACTAAATTGGTCACGTAAAACCATTGCTCATGGTCTCGTAATACAATTTTCAGACCATCAACGCTTACATTGAATGAGACGAGATGTAGCCGACACTTCAAAGAGTGCCGCCACATGAAGCCCCTGATTACGTTGAATTACCTGGACAGCGAACAGCCCTGCTGAACAGAGAATTTCCCTGGTCAATACAGCGGACGCATCGCCACCGCTTCGCCCCCCCCCCCCCCCCCCCCCCCGCACTGGAGTTGAATAACAGACCGCCAGCTACGTACACCTACGTCGGCACATACAAAGGGTAGAAGACCCATCGTCCAAGTTCCCAGCGACAGAATGTTACGTCATTGTTCACCAGCGCATCAGACAGCTCCAGTTCATCGTATAACCACTCTACGTGGACGTCTCAACCAGCGTTGAGATGAGATTGTTGCGTCATCACATTGACCAACGAAGTTACGCCTACACCCGCCTCACGGGAGATTACATCAAAACTCGCCACAACCCACTCACCACAGAGGAACGCCAGCAATTACATAACACTTACACATACACTTACACTGCTCGCAGAGACCGTTCAACCAGTTACACATTCTACTAAGATTAGCTCAAGGCCAGTACACGACAACCTAGCCAGAACTGAGTTTCACATGATTGAATTCACAGATACCATAACATAGACATACATTAGCAAGCAGAGACACCAGTCACACCACAAGATTTCAGGAACTAGAACAATGACATTTCTTCAAGAACACAGACACAAGAGTTATGTTTTTGTAAACTGTGCTGTCCCATTTTTTATTTGATTTATATGATTGATGTTAGGGATAGAATAGAGTAGTAAGATAGATAGTTGTTGATGTATTAGATTAGTAGTAGACGCTGAAAAATATAATTTGTCAGCTACAGAAAGGGAGGGAGATATGTGATGACGCAAGATTACGCCAGACATGTTTAGCAGATATAGTTTAGCAGAAACAGACTATAGGCCTAGTTGGTTGGTTAGAGAGACCAATGGGCGCACAGGGCTGACCGGTCACGTGGGAAGGTCAGCTGACCACTGAGGCGTGGGGCAGTAGAGCGATAGGCCAGGAGTTGTTAGGTAGCGGCAGAGACGGCCGAGAATGTAGATAGTTAGGAGATCATGATTAGCTAGCGAAGGTAGAAGGTGTTAGGTTGTAGAATGTAGAGAACAGTTAGTGTTAGGATTGGTCATGGGAGTGCGTAGTAGTAGGTAGCATGTAGTATGAACAGTCAGTAGTAGAAGTAAATAGAACATATATATCATTTTAATAAAGAACAATTATAGTTGAACTTGAACTGTGTGTTGTTGGATTCATTCGTTCCGCCTTCGTAAAATCCCCACCCTCACAACTGGTTCAACTAGAGGAACCTCAAACTAAGATCATTTCGTACCCTCACAATAGGCCTATTTTCTAGGAAATGTATTTTTGTGTTTCTATATCTAGTTTGTTTTGTTGATGTTGTTCTGCAGCACTGCCTTGATATCTCAAATTTTTAACCGAGAAAATTATTCGAATGTGTTCATTTCGATTACAGCAGGACTTCTCAATGTTCGTTCAATAAAATTTCAATTTAAATATATACATCTGTAGATCTAGGTATATATTAACAATCTTAAACAACAACTTTACTTGAGAAAAAACGTTTTTATTTATTAGTGTATTTACAGTTGCAACTATTAGGCGATAGCTAGTAAGTGGACAGACAACCTAGTTCATTGAAGGCAAACACAAATCGTAAGCCTAAATAGTTAATTCGTTTGATCCCTTTTACTTTTAACCAAGCCCGTTTGTTTATTTTTTAACAAAAAAAAATAAAATAAAAAAACATCTGGCTTGTTTTAGTGCTTATGTGTTCAAGTATTGGGCAGGATTTTAAAAAGTGGCTGACGTAATTTACGTGCGAACCCTATGCTACAATTAACCATTAACTGCCAGTCTAGTGAGTCTAGGCTAATAATTACAACACAAAAAAAATAATGAGATGTGGAATCACGTGTGTGGAGAGGAGGAAGCAAATAAATATAAAGCATCACATGATGATCAAAAAATGGCGGCTATAGAACAAAACTTTAATTAGATTTAAATCACAGTTAAGTCCCCTGTAAGTGTGTGATGTGAATGTTGAACTGAGTTCTGCATCATCACAGGGGTCATCCATAAATGACGTCACACTCGTAGGGGGGAGGGGGGGTCCGTAATTTTGTGACGATGTGTGATGAGGGGGAGGGGGGGGGGTCAGATGTTGCGACGTCACATTTTTGCATTATAAAAAAGCAATGTTAGAAAACGAATTTTAGACGTTATTTCGCGTTTTAGATAACTGTTTTAATAAATTGTAATAGTTTAGACAAGATTTTGAAAAAATATCAATGTTTAAAAAAAATTCAACTGCAATTTTGAGGGGGGTTGTAGGTTGAGGTGTGACGTCATTTTAGGGGGGGGGTCTGGCTTCTCTAGTGTGAGTGTGACGGAGGGGAGGGGGGGAGGTAAAAATCGTCAAAAAAAGCGTGACGTCATTTATGGATGACCCCACACATAGATTCTAAGTAGATCTAGACTCTAGTCTAGAGAATCTATATTAGGCAAACAAACAAAAAGTAACATGCAACGGATGATGTTTCAACCTAAAACCTTTGTCAATTGGAAAAATGATAGTAAATAATATTTCTTTCGGCAACCATAAAAATCTTGATCTAGATCATTCTAGATCAATCATTTTAAATTTTAGCAAAAACAACCAGTTGTCATAGTCACCATAGGTCAGGCCATAGACTCTTGGTCTAGGATAGTTTAATATTAATTTAAATTTATATTTCATAAGCCTAAGTATAAAATATCAGTTTGCACATTTAAATGAAAATTCTAAACTTTTGACACAAATTTGCTCACTAAAATAAAAATAATGTGCTTTTAACAACATTGTTTTATTTAAAGTAAAATATCACTCTAGTAAATTTAATTAAAATATAGATCTAAGCATAGTAAAATGTAAAAATAGCCATCTCAACAATCATATTGACTAGACTAGGTTGACCATTTGGTGTGTAAGGATCAGCAGCCCAAAAATTGTAGTAAAATCTCTCAGATGTAAATTACTAAATTTGATTTAAAAGAATTTTAACAAAATCGAGCTTAACATTGTAGTAAAAAAACATTCACACCATGAAACAAATTAATGAAGTTTTAAAACTTGAGATACAATATAAGTTTAAAATACACTCATGGGAGAGCACACATTCAACACCAAAATATATTTTTAAAAGTAAACAATATAAAGTGTATAATATTTTTTACAACTTGAATTTTTTTTAAATATATAGAAACCTAAATATTTTTGGACACAATAAAAATATTCACACAAAAAACTTTTATTGCAACAGCAGTAGATGTGTAAATAAATTCTTTGGACCAGACTGTAAGGCCAAAGTTTTTTTTAGCAGCAGTAAAATATGATTTTTAAAAAAAAATTTGTCATTTTTTAAAATATTCAACCAATAATGCTAGTAACAATACTGGTCATAGTACTGTTGTGTGTCTAACGGTTGAGAATGTTGGAAGTAAGCAAAATATAAACATATTATATTACATCAAGAGGTTTGAAGTAAACTAAATATAAACATATTACATCCATGTCTAGGCACATGATATTTTTAAACTGGTAAGAAAAACAGTTGAATAAAATACAGGTGTCTAAATTTGAAAACACCAAAAGATCCAGGTAACAATCTTTTTAATGGCCAGGTTTGTTGACAGTTTATTTTTAAAACAAGACTCTTCTGTCATTTGCTCAGATTGGATAGATTTTATTTTGGAAAAAAAAAATAACTTCACATTAAACCAACATAGGAATAATGGTAGGCCTACATTTTAGTATTCAAGTCAATTACAATTTAAAAAATAAATTGTAATTTTAAAACACTAAGATATATATAATATGTACAAACCCAATGTTACATTTTAACACACTTTAAAAAAATATTTAAAAACCCCCAAGGCATAGAAAATATACAGGAAACTTAAATCACACTCTACATTTATAAAATTAACTAGTTTCCTTAAAGAAAAATGGGTTATGCTAATTGAATGAATGGGTTTCAGACAATAAGACACTCAATAAGTACAAAACTAGGAGTGTAAATTATTTAAGTAAACAACTATTAGATCAGTTTTAAATGCAGTTTAAAAATGAATCAAGACAAAAGAAAATTGGCAAAGCTTTGGAAGTAGCATTATAGCTTGTTGCTATGGCCTCTTGTCAATAATGAGCAGCTAACATAAACTATTATCTAAAATTTAAAATCATTTAACTAACATCAGTTGTCAATTTAATTTTTTGGGTTATGTCTATTTTAGACCTGATGGTCAAGTAGAGTATATTTGTTTTTGTTACCAGGGCATAGGAAAGGACAGTGAGGTCAATACTACATCCACCTACTTTCACTCTTCCAGACCCAGGTATCCATTAGAGCTGAGTGAACTCAGAGATGTTCTACAGGCTCTAGCTCAGGAACTGAGCATGTGACTTTTGTGTCAGCAATCAAGCGCTCACCCATCCATCCATTCATGCAGTCCGAATGCCGACCTGTCCACTCTACCCCACACCACCACCCCACCCCATTGTGACCATACTGTCCAAGTGCCCACCCTTCCATTCTAACCCAAAGGTGGTATAAACTATCAAACTGGATGAGCAGGTCTTAATTAAAGATTTCAATAATCTTTCTAGGTTAACCAACTTTTCACTAAATTTTTAAAAGCAGGTAAATATTTGTTTCTTACCAATTCAGTAAGAAATTAATCAAACCAACAATTTTTTTTTGTTTTAGCAAAGAACAAAAATATTTATCCTGCATTTAAAATTAAAAAGAGAATATGAGATTCTTGAGGGACGAGAATAGCCATAGAACCTACAGAAAATTTGGCTTGAGCTTTGCCCAGCATAAAGTTTTAAAAAAAATATAACAGCAAAAATTGATAATTCAACAAATTAAAAATGAAAACATTTAAAATTGGCCAAGTCTTAATACATGTGTCATTATAGTAAAGTTAATTATGCAATATAATAAAACAAATTTAAATACATGAAAAAAGAATTTTTCATAGAGTTTCATATTAAATTTTAAATCACTATGTAAACAAACTTTTTTTTCAGACACAATCAGAATATAGTGAGGCAAAAGTTTGTTCTCATAAATAATTTATGAGGCAAAAGTTTGTTCTCATAAATAATTTATGCAAAAACAACAATGCTTACATTTGAAAAAAAATTAACAGAGAATACATTGTTTGTTAAATAGTTACATCTTAAGACAGACAAAAATTTAGTCAAAACAGTTTAAAAACCACACAATGTGGTCAACCAGTAATTTAAAACAAAGTCTCGTTAAACTCAAAATTGATATCCTTATACAGAAATATTTTCAGTTTACTTACTGGTATCTGCTATTGTTGTATGACTTCTAATCTTGAAGCTTAAAACACACCAATATCAGCAAAAACATGTCTAACCTCTTGTTGAACCTACTAGCCCCGACTATTATAAGTACTGTACGAGGAATTGACTGCAAGACCAACATAGACGCCAATAATAATTGCAGCAACGACGAAGGCAATGATGCCGATCACAACACTGATGATGACCATACTTCTGGCAGATCTTGAGTGAACTTGAGCAGACGCTAGGTCTCCACGAGCCAGGGCATTTCTTGCCTGGAACCAATCAGGTCAAGAATATTTATAGAAGTGGGTCAGGTCAATAAAATACAGGATAGGTTGTATGTGTGTGATAAGAAAGTGTTAAGTCTCAGTTTAATCAGAATAAGGTTAACTAGTGTAGGTGTTAAGTCTACAGTTAACTAGTGTTGGTGTTAAGTCTTTGGTTAACTAGTGTGGGTGTTAAGTCTACAGTTGACTAGTGTAGATGTGAAGTTGAAAGTTAACTAGTGTAAGTTTAATAACTAGACAGATTAAAAACCCAAACAAAACTGGTACATACATCACTGGCCCTCATGATGGCCACAATTCCAGTTGGCCAGAAACAGCATAAGGTGACAAATATGGCCGCACACATTTGATCTGGGGGCGCAGGCCCAGTTACAACTGGATAGTTTCCTGTAGGCTGTGTCACCTAAAGCAGGAAATAGAGTTGGACATCTTAAACATCTTAAACAGATGGACATTTTAAATAAAGGGACATCTTGATTACAAATTACTAATAAGTACTTAATAGATAATTAAGAAGTGCTAAGATTTTTAATAATAGATTTACCCTGTAATACTATATGTGACATAGAACTGCACAGATTTTTTTAAAATTAGGGGTTGCTCATAACTGACAATAAAGACATCAATGGTACTAGAGGTGATGTTGTGGAAGGGGTGAGGAATTAAATAGTTTTTTTTTCTTCAAATTTTCAAATTAATCTTAAAAATAGCTGATACAGTACTTCAGACTTTTAAGTATGAAAATAAATAATTCACCCATAAAAATATTGATCATAAGCACACCCCATCTTGTTTGCCAATTTAAGGCTAACAAACTTTTTTTGTTCAAGGTGCATATAAAATGTAATAAAAATATTAGCTGGTTGATTGATGTACTTTTACAACCTAAATATTGATTGATGTACTTACACAACCTAAAGATGACTTACCATGAAAATGTTGGTTGATTGATTGATGTACTTACACAACCTAAAGATGACTTACCATGAAAATGTTGGTTGATTGATTGATGTACTTACCACAACAGTGTTTGATGTCTGTTGATACTGTCCCTGTTGATAGCCCATGGGGTAATTGGGATAACTGGGGTATGTTGTTCCTCCAGCAGGATAGCCTTGAGGGGGGTACTGTGTAGGATATGGTGCACCCCCTTGAGGGGGGTACTGCGCACCTCCTTGAGGGGGGTACTGCGCACCTCCTTGAGGGGGGTACTGTGCACCTCCTTGAGCAGGATATGGTGCACCTCCCACTGGGGCATCATTATAAGCAGGTGGGGGTCCATAATAATTGCCTTGGTCCTTTTCACCAGGTGGTAAATCTGCATTGAAAGTTTCACTTTTATTAGAGAAAGATGTAATTTTTCAGTGGTTTACAGTAATGACTAAACAACAACATGAAGAGGCCATCACATCACTGGTGACAAACTGTAGATCTATGTCTTGATGAAATCATGTATCTCTCACCAGAACATTTTCACAGTGCTGATAATAATGATTGTATTGGGACTGCTAAAACCTGCATCATCTCAATTCTAGTCACATGACTAGGCCATACTGTGTACGTTAAATAATGTAATTCACTTCCCCAAGCTCAGAATAACTTATTAGTCAACTCATCAGACACATACACATAAGCCTACACACTGTTACATGTATCATAATATGCTCTATATGCAATAGATGCCTAAATAAAATCTAATATTGTAACCCACATTATATGAATTAGATTATGGGCCTATTGGCCTTTATATGAGTCTATATATATAGGCATATATATATATATAGGCCTATATATATATATATATATATATATATATATATACACGCAGGGGCGTAGCGAGGGGGGGGGGGCGGGGGGGGGGGGTGCAGACCGCACCGGGTGACACCATTTATGGGGGTGACACCAAGGCAAAAAATAGCAAAATATATAGAGAAAAACTTGATGGGGGGGGGGGGGGGGGGGGGGGGGGTGCAAATCATAAACTTGAAAGTTTGTCCCCAGGAAGGGTCGCTATGCCTCTGGGGGGTGACACCATTAAGTGTCGCACCGGGTGACCCCCAACCTCGCTACGCCACTGATATATAGGCCCTAGGGCCTATATGTATATATATATATATATATATATATATATATATATATATATATATATATATTATAAGGCTAAACTAAACAGTTATAAACTATATAAATTTTAGATCTAGATCTAGAATCTATAAATGATTTCAGATAATGAATAATGGCATCTAGATCTAGATCTAGTTTTACTTGCCTAACTTATTAACTAGATCTACAACTAGTAACTAGATCTACTAGCAAACTGATTTAGGAGATTTTTATTCCCGTCCTCAGATTTAGAATCTAGTGTAATTACTAATTATCATTATTATAAATATATAATGGTTTAGAATAAATAAATAAAATAAAGTAAGATTCTAATCTAAATTATTATTACTAATACTAATAAAATTACTAAATTACTAAAATTAGTTAATTAATAATTAGACTAGAGTACTCACGTGCAGATTTTTCCATTTTAATATTTTAATAATTAATTGGCTAACTAAATATTGTGTTGGCTAATCACTCTAAATCAATGCTTGAAGTAATTTTATTTAGGCCCACAGTGAATAGCAAGCCTAAATACTAGATCTCTAAATAGTCTACCCGTAACTAGTCTAAACAACAAATAACAACCTAACCGCCCTGTCGTTACAGTTAGCTGAGCCTGGGTAAATGGGTCTACTAGGAAAACAAGAACTTCATAAGACCGTCCAGCAACATTTCGCTATTGGTAGCTATTTTTAGAAGCAGGATGTATGGAGAAGAAATAGGAAAAAATGGGTCATGAAAACCCCGCTCATTAAACATAGGCATACACGGTCAACGTTGCGTAGTTTTTGATGTGGGCCATTGGGGATCGGATCATATCACATTTGTATGACATTAGGGGGTGTGGTTTATTATTGTGTTACCTTGTGTTATACGAAGTAGAAGGTGGTAGGAAAATGGTATAGGCCTTTCGTTTCACGTAGGCCTCGGTGTGTTTATTACATTTATACCGGCAGTGTTTCTTCCAGACTTTTTTCTCCGGGGGGGCACTTGAAATCTTCGGGGGGGCGGTAAACTTTCTTCGGGGGGGGGGGGGCGGACACTGTTAAAAGTATATATTTTCTATATAAATGATACAAATTTCATTTCGTTCGGGGGTGGGGCGGTAAAAAATTTTCGGGGGGGGGGGGGGGGCGAACGGTACTTATTTATAGTGAGCTATCTTTCCAGGATGCTTGGTAGATCATAGTCCATGAGATGAAGGAAAAACTTCAAGTAAACAATGACTTACCACTTGTTGATAACAACAAGCCTACACTGTGAGGACTAATAGATCACGGGTTCCCAACCTATGGGGTGCGACCCCCAATTTGGATTTTATAATGGGTTGCCAACTTATAGTCTACAATGAACTTTTTTTTAATTCGCCTTTACTAACTTGACTAACAATGGAAGAGAGAAGCAACATTGCGAAATGTGCAGTAGTTCTTTGTCAGAAGCCTATGAAACCCTCAAACAAACGTCACTTAGCTGAAACATTCAGAACATACAAAGTCACGGGTTCCCAACCCAAGGGTGTCGTGAAGGGTTCCCAATCCAAGGGTGTCGTGAAGGCTAAGGGTCCCAATCGAAGGGTATCGTGAAGGGTCCCAATCCAAAGGTGTCGTGAAGGGTTCCCAATCCAAGGGTGTCGTGAAGGCTAAGGGTCCCAATCGAAGGGTATCGTGAAGGGTCCCAATCCAAAGGTGTCGTGAAGGGTTCCCAATCCAAGGGTGTCATGAAGGCTAAGGGTCCCAATCGAAGGGTATCGTGAAGGATTCCCAATCCAAAGGTGTCGTGAAGGGTTCCCAATCCAAGGGTGTCGTGAAGGGTTCCCAATCCAAGGGTGTCGTGAAGGGTTCCCAATCCAAGGGTGTCGTGAAGGGTTCCCAATCGAAGGGTATCGTGAAGGATTCCCAATCCAAAGGTGTCGTGAAGGGTTCCCAATCCAAGGGTGTCGTGAAGGGTTCCCAATCCAAGGGTGTCGTGAATGGTCCCAATCAAAAGGTGTCGTGAAGGTGTTTCAAGGGTCGCAAACTTGTTTGGAGACCTATGCACTAAGTTATCTGGGATTTATTCTTACACATAGAGGCAAACATGGCATACTTTTAACCAGTAACGTTTTTAGTTAGATAGCACATTAGTACAAGCAAGCTTCAAATTAATTCACATTGACAAGTCGAAAAGCCTCTATCAACTATCCACTGGAAAAAAGGTACTTGATTCGATGATTAAAAATGTGTTGATTACATCGGCGAAAAGAAATGGCGTGAATCATGGCTTTGAATTGTAAGATGAAAGCATCTTTCTCTAATAAGTTATGAATCACATCCAAGCATGACGATGCTTGCCTTTTAAGTTTTAGTTTCTTTTGTGTTCACAAACAATTCCTCGTTTAAAAATAAAACGAATTAATCAATCAAATATTTAGAAGAACATCATATTGGCTTTAACTTTTAACAAATAAGCTTACTTACCAGCGAACTTTTGATACATCGCATTTATTTATTTATTTTAAAGTATACTTAAACTATTGTCGTTGTGATTTTATTGCCTTACTTAAATGTTTTAATTCCATTAGGACGCGGTTCACTTGGCTGTACAGAAAGGGGTCGTCACGAAAAGGATTGGGAACCTGTGTACTAGATTCTACATCCTGTTGTTTCATACTTTGCTCTTTCGACTTGCATTGCCTACGGCTATCCTGTAGTAGTGCAATGCATGATGCGAACACTACCTGTTCATTAACTGTGGTTAGATAGTTATCGAAGCGTGCAAGACCTTCAATTCAACCTGCACAGGAATGTTTCTGCATGCTGCTGCCGAATGTTAGTGAATCAATTGTTCCACCTGCCGAATGTTAGTGAATCAATCATCTCCCACCTGCCGAATGTTAGTGAATCAAAATTCACCTGTTGTACACCTGAGACGAGCAAAATTCACCTGTTGTACACCTGAAACGAGCAAAATTCACCTGTTGTACACCTGAGACGAGCAAAATTCACCTGCTGTACACATGACGAGCAAAATTCACCTGTTATACACATGAGACAAGCCACCTGTTGTACACCTGTGACGAGCCACCTGTTGTACACCTGAGACGAGCTATCTGTTGTACACCTGAGACGAGCAAAATTCACCTGTTGTATACCTGAGACGAGCAAAATTCACATGTTGTACACCTGAGACGAGCAAAATTCACCTGTTGTACAGATGACGAGCAAAATTCACCTGTTGTACACCTGAGACGAGCAAAATTCACATGTTGTACACCTGAGACGAACAAAATTCACCTGTTGTACAGATGACGAGCAAAATTCACCTGTTGTACACCTGAGACGAACAAAATTTACCTGTTGTACACCTGAGACGAACAAAATTCACCTGTTGTACACCTGAGACGAACAAAATTCACCTGTTGTACACCTGAGACGAACAAAATTCACCTGTTGTACACCTGAGACGAGCAAAATGTACCTGTTGTACACCTGAGACGAGCCACCAGTCGTACGCCTGAGACGAGCAAAATTCACCTGTCGTACACCTGAGACAAACAAAATTCACCTGTTGTACATCTGATACGAGTAAAATTCACCTGTTGTACACCTGAGCAAAATTCACCTGTTGTACACATGAGCAAAATTCACCTGTTTTACACCTGAGACGAGCAAAATTCACATGTTGTACACCTGAGACGAGCAAAATTCACATGTGTCTCTAAAGGTCTTGATTAATGTCGGACTAAATTTTTACATCTTTAATAAACTTCATCAACGTAGCCAGTAATGGGGGGGGGGGGGGTAAGAGCGTTGAGGCTATTTTTGTTTTTCTAGACAGTGAATTACATTAATACATGACAGGAGATGTAATTAGGGTTAATGAAGGCGCTCATCTGAAGTCACCACATCCATGTTGGTTGATAATAAGGACGCCATCTTGAGCTCAATCTGCACCTCACTAAAGGCGTCAATTTTTTTTAGTCAACTTGAAACTACATGACAGACTGCACATTCAAATGTATATTATTATGTTGTTGGCTATGGTAGAAGCATTTAGTCAGCTATTAGCATACTTAACAGACATAGCCCAGCTAGTCAGCACATTCGACTGTATATGGTGTTGAATATGATAGAAGTTTGTGTTCGTCACTAGTAAGTCACATAGACGCACCCCAGATACACAATCCCATTATGTTTACTCAGTTGGATCTTTTTATAATGTAATCAAAGGTGCGAACTGAGAAATGGGGGAGGGGGGCGATATTTAGTCTGTTGTGGAACAAGAGGCGTTAGTTTACATTCTTGACTGCATTACCATTATAAGCGCTCATCTTTTTTTTCTGTGATACTAGAGGTAGCAACAGCTTTCAAAGTGGGGTCTATACCGTGTTTAAACTATCGATCTCATTTTTATCGATAAAGTTGGAGTGGAATATTTGCTAAATTTTGACGTAGCCAGGGCACGATTTGTATTGATTCTCAGCTTGTGGTTGTCTTGCGGTTAGCAAAGCGTCTGGTTGATAATGATGTTGAATTTGTTCTCGTGACTATTTGCTATCAGCAATCAATATATGCTTTACCCGCTAGTTTCTGTGTACATGATTTTTAAAAGGTTTAGTTACCAGCCCCATGTGTAACACTGCTGTCTTTTTTAAAGACGGGCAGTAGGATGAAAGACACTTTTGCAGACTTCTGATGACTTTCGATGAGAGAGACTTCTCCTATAGATAGGCAGTTTGTTGAAAGAGACTAATAGAGGGTTAATGGAGTCTTAAATACGTTTACAAGTGGACATTGTTCTTTGAGATCGAGTGACACGGATGTAAAGTCTGCGTTTCCATACCAAAAGCAAAGCTAGATGGTATATATCTGATATATATATCTGATATATATATCTGATATATATATATATATATATATATATATATATATATATATATATATATATATATATATATATATATATATATTCATTTATTTATTTTGTAATTTCCGGTCCCTCACCACAAAAAATATGAATACCTTTAAATCTCATTTGTAATATATTGATTCGCTGTATTCTAGTTAGATTAGTCAGTGTTTAGACTAGTTAGATTAGTGTAGGGTTTAGACTAGTTAGATTTGTAGGGCTTAGGCGAGTTAGATTTGACCGTGTTTGTTAGTTATCAGTAGTATAGATAGTTCATCAACCTTTATTTATACAAAAAGCCCTTCTTCTCTCTGTTAGCCCTAGTGTTTTGTTACCTATTGGAGGTTGTGTTGACTTCTGTGAAACGCTTGACTGCACACAAGCTGTGTGACTGCATTTCCTCGACCCATTGTTGCAATTGTTTTTTTTTGTCTAGCCAATGTATACACCTCGTCAAATCTTTACTTCTATTCGTAACAGAAAATGTTGTAGATATGGTTTACATTGGAGTGAGGCAAGCCTACGTTTATAGATACAGTTTACATTGGAGTGAGCCAAGCCTACGTTTATAGATACTGTTTACATTGGAGTGAGGCAAGCCTACGTTGATAGATACTGTTTACATTGGAGTGATGCCAGCCTACGACCAGGACGATAGATATAGATACCTCTGTCGATACGCTGACCTCAATCAGCTGTGTGTTGGACACCTCGCCACTGCAAGCACATCCCAGAGCCATTTGACACGGGTCCATTAACCATTGTTCGACACCACCCCACCGCAAGGCGTAGACACACGAAAGGACCTGCTCACGATCATGTGCGTAACAAAAAGATTCCCTGAACCCATCCCATTGCGTTCTGTGACTTTTGTGACGTAAAGATTCAGTCGGAAAAATACCCGGATCTGAATAACACCTACGCAAATTGTACCTGGGAAATTTGGGTCTATATTTAGGGGTCACTCTCTTACTTTCTGGGGCTAAATCCTAACCAAAGTTTGAGTGTGTCGAAATCTGTTCTCGTCTAGAGAAAAGACGCTCCATTGCAAACATAGGCGGTTTGTTGATTTAGAATTTTGATGCAGTCTGTGTCTACACGACAATCCTTTCATGTCGACAGGTGACCTATTTTATCGCGTCCTGTGACGTATGTGAAGCATGACGGGATGGATAAAAGACGACACGACAACCGGAAGGGAATGTTGTAATCCAAGTAACAAAAGACTTTAAAGAAGGGAGAAGTCGGGTCATTTTCAATGTAAATAGGCCTACACTTTATAAAAGAGTTTATTTCTTTGTATTATCCTATTTTTTGTTATTAAACAATATTTGTGATGTATTTAATTTAAAAAAACACGGACCAAAAACAGCTGTGGTAGCATTTTATAGTATTTCACAATTTCAATAGAGAAAATTGCTTTGAGATACGAGCAATTTGACAAACTAGCATAGTTAAATACGAAACGAGTTAGGCTTCTCTTCCGCTGTGCCCCTTTCTCCGCTACCCCCCCCCCCCCCCCCCATTGAACGAAATATAATTTTTATATAAAACACGTACTATTACCAGTGTTCGCCCGCCCCCCCCCCCCCCCCCACACGGAAGATTTAGTCCGCCGCCACTTCCGAAAGCTTCAAATGCCCTCCCCCACCCGCCGTAGAAAAAAGGAACACTGGCCATAAACCCCAAGAATGTCAACCCTCCAGGTTTTTTGCTACGTGTTTTTTAATTCGAAATGTGAATTTTAAAATGAAAAACATGTTTTAAATACACTGCTGCTGCAAAAAATCTAAGCGAATTCTGTTTTAAAAATACCTTTTAAAATGCAGAAGTCATACCTCCCCCCCTCCCCCCACCCACACCTCATCGCCACACATTACACTACTACGTGGATTGCACAAAGTGCAGGTAAGCTTTGAAATTTCTAGCGCTAGATACCGCCTCAGCTTTAGAGACAGAAACAAAGTGGCACCAAAGTTAAATGAGCAAACGTTTGTTGTTTCCTGGTCAGTCTGATGGTATCGTGCTCCGTGCTAAGTAGAGCCTTCAAAAATTTACCCACATTTTTTCCCTCTGTCGGTGTAAATTTTCATTTAACAATAATTTGTATATTGATTAAAAAATCTTATACTAAACCATGCATTAGAATCACAAAAAGGCATACATTGACATCATTATTTCAAGTGCCCAAACAACAACAGAACTTGATAGATTAAGAAACATCGGGCGTGACAAAGAGACTTCTATTAGCACTAAGTTAACTCCTGCGGTCACTGGTCATGTCTGTCTACATGTATGGGTGAGAGACATGGACCCTCAACACTCAACACATACCTTCCAAGAAGGGTCCAAGTCCTGGAAATGAGATTTCTATTTTTACGCAGATTCCTAGAAATCTCATACAGAGATCAGATAACTAATAAAAGTCAGTGAAAGAATCACTAATGCGATTGGTCCCTTCTTAGAGTCTACTGAGAATAGTCATAACAAGAAAACTGAGTTGGTGACACACGAGCCTGTCCTGAACCATAATGCCTGGGCACGGTGCCTGGAGGAAGAAACATTGGAAGGTAAAGACGTCATTGGGTGGATGACATCAAAGATTTGATTGTTGCTCGTTGGGGAACTACCCAGGTCAGACCTTGACAGATGGCGAAAAACTATGTGAAAATCAACTGTGGTGTGCTATAGACACCAAGTAGGGGATAAGGGACGATTGATTTATTAATTTATATTGCAGACAACATTAAGTGACCCTTATCAATAAGTCATGTATTGACCCCTGAAGTCATGTATTGACTCCTATCAATAAGTCATGTATTGACCCCTATCAATAAGTCATGTATTGACCCCTATCAATAAGTCATGTATTGACCCCTATCAATAAGTCATGTATTGACCCCTATCAATAAGTCATGTATTGACCCCTATCAATAAGTCATGTATTGACCCATGAAGTCATGTATTGACCCATGAAGTCATGTATTGACTCCTATCAATAAGTCATGTATTGACCCATGAAGTCATGTATTGACTCCTATCAATAAGTCATGTATTGACCTCTATCAATAAGTCATGTATTGACCCCTATCAATAAGTCATGTATTGACCCCTATCAATAAGTCATGTATTGACCCCTATCAATAAGTCATGTATTGACCCCTATCAATAAGTCATGTATTGTCCCCTATCAATAAGTCATGTATTAACCCCTATCAATAAGTCATGTATTGACCCCTATCAATAAGTCATGATTGTATTGACCCCTATCAATAAGTGATAACCTGTGGATTAGCTATTGGGCCCTGGTACGAGCCAGATACTAACTTTGTTTATTCGTTTACAGTTGGCGTTAGATTGTTACAATGTTAAAATAATTGTTTTAGCTAATCTGATTTTAAATATAAAGACAACGTAAAAATGTTTTAAAACATAAATTTCACGAATTACGTTTTTAAAGTTTGGATTAAGCACTGACATATATTGTGTGAAATGTTTTCCCCATGTGCAGTTGTTTATTTATTCTTGTAATGCAAATCATGGATTTATTTTATGGAACACCTACAAGATCTTTAAACTTGATTTGTATTTGTATAGGCAAGTATATTTGCCACATTGGCCTTTTCATGTATTCTCTGAATCTTCCAGCCAAAATTCAGCTTGTTTCTTTTTCTAATCCAACTCTACCCACCTTGAGTAGCCTTAGAGAGACTGCGGTCAATACATCATGACCATTACTCTCTGACGCGACCAGATTGGCCATACTTCATGGCAGTCATTTCTTAAAACGTTTAATTAAAAAAAATTATTAAAATCCATGAAAACCTGCAAGGGTAGCCATGTAGGCATGTAGCTATGTAGGCAGCCATTTTGTAGCCCGACGTCTATCTAGTTGTAGATAAAATACACACCTCTCCACTCGCGCTTCTAATTATCTCGTCTCTAATCAACGTTCACTGTTTTTGTTCAGATTCTTTACAAATGTAAACCAAGAAACAATAGTTACGGTGTATTTAATTTCTAGTTATTATAGACCCGCTTATACGCCCTTGATTTATATTTATCCGCTGTTGAGTTTTAAAAACTTAGCCGCCAGGTTTAGGTTAGACTAAAACTTAACGTTTTATTAAAATTTAATTAAATGATGTTGATTAGTACATAATAAGTAATAATTTAAAAAAAATTAAGTTGCCATATCTGATCTGACGGCCAGTAGTGTTTATCTGCTGAAGGTGTGGTCATCTCTATGACCCACTCTTACTGACCCGAATGGGAAAGTGCTACTGCCTCACGTTTATCACTCGGCCACACCTATGCCAACAAGACATATAGAACATTAATGTATTTTAAACTCCAAGGGAAGCGAGTTTACTTTATTGCCTGTGCCCTAAAGAAAAAATAAATCATAGGTTGCATGTATCTGATTACATGGTATGTGAACAGAACTGACATTAGGAATACTACTTTTATTTCCTCAGCCTTAGGCTCAACAGTAGGCTCAACAATAGACTCAACAATAGGCTCAACTTTAGGCTCCACCATAGGCTCCACGCAAGACATCCTGGGTGAGACATACTCATCAGTACACAACATCATCAGTACACAACATCAGTACACAACATCATACGTACACAACATCACCAGTACATAACATCATCAGTATCCAACACCATCAGTAAACAACATCATCAGTACACAACATCAGTACACAGCATCATCAGTACACAACATCAGTACACAACATCATCAGTACACAACATCATCAGTACACAACATCAGTACACAACATCATCAGTACACAACATCATCAGTACACAACATCAGTACACAAAATCATCAGTACACAACATCACCAGTACATAACATCATCAGTATCCAACACCATCAGTAAAAAACATCATCAGTACACAACATCAGTACACAGCATCATCAGTACACAACATCAGTACACAACATCATCAGTACACAACATCATCAGTACACAACATCAGTACACAACATCATCAGTACACAACATCATCAGTACACAACATCAGTACACAACATCATCAGTACACAACATCATCAGTACACAACATCATCAGTATCCAACATCATCAGTACATAACATCATCAGTACACAACATCATCAGTACACAACATCATCAGTACACAACATCATCAGTACACAACATCATCAGTACACAACATCATCAGTACACAACACCATCAGTACACAACATCATCAGTACACAACATCATTAGTACACAACATCATCAGTACACAACATCATCAGTACACAACACCATCAGTACACAACATCATCAGTACACAACATCATCAGTACACAACATCATCAGTACACAACATCATCAGTACACAACATCATCAGTACACAACATCATCAGTACACAACATCATCAGTACACAACATCATCAGTACACAACATCATCAGTACACAACATCAGTACACATCATCATCAGTAAACAACATCATCATTACACAACATCATCTGTACACAACATCATCAGCACACAACATCATCAGTACATAACATCACCAGCACACCACATCATCAGTACATAACATCACCAGTACACAACATCACCAGTACATAACATCAGTATGCAACATCATCAGTACACCACATCATCAGTACGCAACATTATCAAAGCAATATTACCCTGAATACATAAGCTTCAGCAATTATAATATTAAACAACTTTTAAGGTGAGCGTGGTTGTTACAATACTTGTTTAGTTATAGATTTGGGGGGGGGGGTGAAGTTTGTCACATAATTCTAGAATGGGGATCATTGGGGGGGGGGGGGGGCACTCTCTTTATATAATAACTGGTTGGTGTGGTGGGTAGACAACATTCGACTAAAATTATTTTAGTTTTTTTTTTCTTGGTTTTTTACAAATTGTTTTTGTTCATGTAAGAGTGTGTTTACATAAAAAACAAAACTGAGAAAATGCCTTGCTGTCTGCACTCTGTTTCTGTGTCTGTCTGTTGGTCTGTTGTGTCTCGTACGTTCCTAAAAGATGATGAATCAGACTGTTACCGTGAATATCCCAGGAGGTTGCAGCTTTGAAAGCGACATCTGTTGGTGGCAGACGAGCGGCTGGTCACGGTACCCAGGCCCCAACCGTCCAGTTCCGTATGCACCCCTGAGTGACCACTCAACGAACTCGTCGGATGGACATTTCCTGGTAGCCGACCTCGCGAGTGGCCAGGCAAATGTCGCGAGCTTTTACAACCAGGTAGGGGAGCTTATCTCAAGATTTAACTATCTTGATGGTGATTCGGTTAGTTAATCATTTATGATTTGGGAACAAACAAACAAAAATTTAAAAAACGACCAGAAAGAAAGTTAATTTTTGGACGTCGCTAAACCATAAATCCCTATCTATCTATACCATATAAGCAAGGTTGTGTTATTTCGTATTTTGTTTCATACATTTCATTCTCAAGTAAGTCAAGTGTTGAATTTGCAATCGATTTAAGTAATGTTTGGCGTTAGGATTTAAAGGGTGCAGTTGTGTGTTGAAGGAGGGGAGTTAATCCCCCACTGGTATCCGCTGTGTGCGTCTGTGAGAAATCTTACCAGAACTACACACTAGTATTAGCAGTGGGACTAAATTGCCCCTGTACGAAGAACGGTTTAGTCTAAAGCGTTCTTCGTACAGGGGCAAGTTAAACACACAGCCCACACGTAAACCTATGTTAAATATCTAACGGCAGTATTGTATACTATTCAAATAACATTGACCCAGCACAAATCTTGCAGCATGTGCCAGCGACATCAAACAAATCCCAGTGCCTGACCTTTTGGTACTACCTGTTTGCTCAAGATCGACAACTCGGCTACCTACGGGTCATAGCGGGAAACAGTTTTGAAAATGAAACTATCGAAAGGTATACAACACGGTTTACTCTAGGAATCGGGCATACAATTATTTTTTTCACGCACGTTAATTAAAATAACATTTCTGTTGGCACCACCCCTCTAATTATATATTTCTAAGGACTCCACCCCACACCCCAACCCCAACGGTACAAGTAGGCCTGCTAGCTCGTCATGAGTGGTAATCTATTTTTTTTAATATGGGAATTTGTGTAAGCCTACAATATTATAAGGAAAACTGCTGGTATCTTCAATAGAAATAATTGTTATCCAATATGAAATCAACATAATAATAAATATTGTTTTAATTGTATCACTTTTTTATGAATAAATAATTACAACCTTAAAAATTCGAAATATCAAAAATAAAAAGTAAGAGTCATGTTATATTTTCAGTTTTGCTAATAGTCTAAAGTCTAAACAAACAAGTCCGAACAAATAGTTTACTAAACAATAGATTCTAGGATCTAGATCTCTAGATCTAGATCTAGAATCTAGATCTAAATCTAGATCTACATGTATTTAGAAAATTAGTTTTTTTAAAGGTGTAGACTAACCACAAATCCTTAATAATTAATAAGTTCATTTAATAATTTAGTTTTGAAAAGAAACAAAGTATCGGACTGCTATTCGACAGCTGTCTGCTAAAACAAAATCAAAGGCGTAGGCTAACAACAGTAACAACAAGGCTAGCAGACAGCAGTTACTAGATTTCTAATTTCAAGATCTATCTATTCTAACTTTCTAAGTCATCTAGATTCTCTGTCTAGATCCTCGAGATTCTAGTGTTTAATTAATTAGGCCAACACTTCACTACTTTATCAATCGTCATTTCTGCCATGTTTTATCACCACCACTCACCACATTTTTACTTACCGCTTAACGCAGTAGTACGGCAACCCACTGTGACTGTATAGAGATTAGATCTATTCTAGAATCTAAATCTATTTATTATAATTTTATGGTAGGTTTTCATTTGGCAGGTCAAGTAGGCTCTGCTTATTTGAGAAATAAAAATGTATAATTATTAATTACAGCAACACAATATTGTGGCAGTTGAAAGGTCAATCAGACAACAAGTGGCATTTTGCTCAGGTCAACATCAGCAGGATGTACACAACCAGGTCATATAAGGTAATACAACTTGACCTCAACAACTTGGATATTCAGAACTTCAATAACAAGACTAAAAGAACTTCAAACTCATATGACCATGTCTTGTAGTTTTAAATGACATTTTTTAGTAAATTAAGGCCTTTGGCATGTGAGCTGAAATTTTGGTTTTACTGAGCAAATAAAACTTAAAACTCAAAACTACCTCGATTCTAGATTCTATCCAGTAGATTTAGATTTAGATCTAGATCTATAGGTAGGGCCAATTTTTTTTTAAAATAGGCAGATGTGATTGGCACCAAGGTTCAATCTTTTAGGTTTTCAGATGATTATTATACATAAAAAGTTACAGTTTCCATCACATTGTTTTTAATGGCTACTTTAAAAAACTACTGCAGTTAATATTTGAGACCAACATTGTTTGTAATGGTTACTTTAAAAAACTACTGCAGTTAATATTTGAGACCAAAATTGTTTTTAATGGCTACTTTAAAAAACTACTGCAGTTAATATTTGAGACCAACATTGTTTGTAATGGTTACTTTAAAAAACTACTGCAGTTAATATTTGAGACCAAAATTGTTTTTAATGGCTACTTTAAAAAACTACTGCAGTTAATATTTGAGACCAACATTGTTTTTAATGGCTACTTTAAAAAAACTACTGCAGTTAATATTTGAGACCAACATTGTTTTTAATGGCTACTTTAAAAAACTACTGCAGTTAATATTTGAGACCAACATGTTTTTAATGGCTACTTTAAAAAACTACTGCAGTTAATATTTGAGACCAACATTGTTTTTAATGGCTACTTTAAAAAAACTACTGCAGTTAATATTTGAGACCAACATGTTTTTAATGGCTACTTTAAAAAAACTACTGCAGTTAATATTTGAGACCAACATTGTTTTTAATGGCTACTTTAAAAAAACTACTGCAGTTAATATTTGAGACCAACATTGTTTTTAATGGCTACTTTAAAAAACTACTGCAGTTAATATTTGAGACCAACATGTTTTTAATGGCTACTTTAAAAAACTACTGCAGTTAATATTTGAGACCAACATTGTTTTTAATGGCTACTTTAAAAAAACTACTGCAGTTAATATTTGAGACCAACATGTTTTTAATGGCTACTTTAAAAAAACTACTGCAGTTAATATTTGAGACCAACATTGTTTTTAATGGCTACTTTAAAAAAACTACTGCAGTTAATATTTGAGACCAACATTGTTTTTAATGGCTACTTTAAAAAAACTACTGCAGTTAATATTTGAGACCAACATTGTTTGTAATGGTTACTTTAAAAAAACTACTGCAGTTAATATTTGAGACCAACATTTTTTTAATGGCTACTTTAAAAAACTACTGCAGTTAATATTTGAGACCAACATTGTTTTTAATGGCTACTTTAAAAAAACTACTGCAGTTAATATTTGAGACCAACATTTTTTTAATGGCTACTTTAAAAAACTACTGCAGTTAATATTTGAGACCAACATTGTTTTTAATGGCTACTTTAAAAACTACTGCAGTTAATATTTGAGACCAACATTTTTTTAATGGCTACTTTAAAAAACTACTGCAGTTAATATTTGAGACCAACATGTTTTTAATGGCTACTTTAAAAAAACTACTGCAGTTAATATTTGAGACCAACATTTTTTTAATGGCTACTTTAAAAAAACTACTGCAGTTAATATTTGAGACCAACATTTTTTTAATGGCTACTTTAAAAAACTACTGCAGTTAATATTTGAGACCAACATTGTTTCTAATGGCTACTTTAAAAAACTACTGCAGTTAATATTTGAGACCAACATGTTTTTAATGGCTACTTTAAAAAAACTACTGCAGTTAATATTTGAGACCAACATTTTTTTAATGGCTACTTTAAAAAACTACTGCAGTTAATATTTGAGACTAACATTGTTTCTAATGGCTACTTTAAAAAACTACTGCAGTTAATATTTGAGACCAACATGTTTTTAATGGCTACTTTAAAAAAACTACTGCAGTTAATATTTGAGACCAACATTTTTTTAATGGCTACTTTAAAAAAACTACTGCAGTTAATATTTGAGACCAACATTTTTTTAATGGCTACTTTAAAAAACTACTGCAGTTAATATTTGAGACCAACCTGGGATCCCAAGAAACAGGTGTGGCTGCAGTGGATGACACACTACTGGAGATCAAAGACTGCTCCACATCTCCAGACATTGCTCAGCCTACACCTCCATGTATGTTCTTTTCTTTCTGATAGGTTGACATTTTCATTATTTAGTTGCTTATTCATACATCTATACTTTGTTCACATCATCAGTACCTTCCATTTGTTATTTACCTGTTAATTTATCTACATTGTTCTCGATGTTGTTACCTTCCATACGTGAGATTGAACAATCTCTGTGTTCACAGCAGTGGTAGATTGTAGTTTTGACAACGGCCCATGTGACTGGCAGCCAGCCAAAGGCATTCCTTACAACTTCACTTATACAAACACACGCTATGTCACAGGAACTCGTAAGTATGTTTGGTCATCCGTAGTGGACCATATTGTCACCACTGGTTGTACCACCAACTGGTCATCTGGTTATGTAGTGGATTGTACAGTCACCACGCTATAAACTGGTCATCTGGTTATGTAGTGGACTGTACAGTCACCAACTGGTCATATGGTTATGTAGTGGACTGTACATTCACCAACTGGTCATATGGTTATGTAGTGGACTGTACATTCACCAACTGGTCATCTGGTTATGTAGTGGACTGTACAGTCACCACAGGCTGAGATTTAAACTGGTCATCTGGTTATGTATTGAACTGTGAAGTCACCACAGGCTGAGCTATAAACTGGTCATCTGGTTTATGTTTCCCCAGCTCTATTGGGTGCTGTTATCATATGGACCTGAAAAGTCATCTAGATTTGTTCTGGTTTCTAACTCACTTTAAAATTTTTTGAAAAGCCTACACTAAATAATGGATGTTAGAATGAATGACAAAACTACTTTAATATGCTGATACACTAACCAAACGATGTAAGAATGAATGAGAAAACTACTTTAAAATGTTGATACATTAAATAATGGATGTTAGAATGAATGACAAAACTTACTTTAAAATGCTGATACACTAACCAAATGATGTAAGAATGAATGACAAAACTCCTTTAAAATGTTGATATACAATTGATGTAAGAATGAATGACAAAACTCCTTTAAAATGTTGATATACAATTGATGTAAGAATAAATGACAAAACTTACTTTAGAATGTTGATATACAATTGATGTAAGAATGAATGACAAAACTTACTTTAAAATGCTACTACACTAACCAAACAATGTAAGAATGAATGAGAAATCTAGTGTTAACTCAACAGGCTACTACCTGTCAGCTGACAGCTCAGTGTTGCCAGAGAATTCTCTGTTGTATCTCTTGTCACCAACTTTACCACCAGCAAACATTGGCTGTTTCACCATGGTGTACAGGTACCCTTTCCCTACAGTTTAAGTTTTTTGTTAGCAACATAAAACTGTCATTGTTTTTCTAGTGTTAAATATATGAGTGTTATACACCAATATTTAGATAGGAAGTTAATTTCCAGTCCACATTAAAATCTTGTTAACCTGTATTGATTGATTGTTTACTCGTGCTCTCTAGGGCAACCAATACAGGCTTCTCTGACATCAGTTTGCTTATGTTGACTGGATCCTCCAGTATTGCTGTGTGGCGCCTTCACTCAAACAATAACAGGTGGCAGTCAGCCAGTGTAAACATAGCAAATAAATGGGATCATAAAGTGAGTACGCTCCCCTTTTTTATGTTAGTAAACATGATTTTAATTTTTAAGATATATTTGATAAATATATATTTTTTTTTATCATGATTAATAATTTTTAAATTGGCAATAAAAAGCATATATTCTAAATCTATACAAAACATAATCTGCAAAGTTTTTTTTTTTTTAAAGCTTATGTTGAAAGTGAAAGTAGGAATTCCAGTCTATGGCAGTGTGGCAATTGATGACATCAAACTTAACCATGGAGCATGCAAGAGAGGTACCATGCCAGATTATTTAATGACTCAAAGATATATCGTTTTACTGTTGTAGTGTATTAAAACTCTGATACTTTTCCTTCATTGAGACAGAAAAATGTTCTAGTTAGTGTATCATTATTTAATGGAGGCCTATAACTTTATTGTAAAAAGATATTCAGCTAAAATATATATGAAATTAATTCACTTCAAATTTATTTCATTAATCATATTGTGCCATAATACACACAATAAAAAAACTTCTGTCTTTAATTCTTTCCTTAGAGGGTATATACAACTTTGAAGATGGAAACTCCAATGAGTTTACACAAGTCCCAGCCTCTGACTTTCTGTGGCCAGTGAAGAGGGCAGACAGTACAATACTTGCTGTTGATCACACCTACACGTCTCCTCTAGGTGAAATTGTTAACCTGCTTTAGTGGCGCTTTTTAGAAGATATTTTTAAATTAAATGAAAAAGTCCATAAAATTTCTTCGCATGGTCTATAAAGAGTAAATTAAAACTTCCAGGCCACTTCCTGCAAGCGGATCTGAAGCCTGTGTTTGCTGGCTCAAGCTCACAAGTTGAATCACCTTACTACCCTCCCACTAGGGAGGAATGTTTTTTCTTCTGGTACGTCAAACTGGGATCTAACACAAGCACCTTGTCCATCCTCAAGTCTGTCCAGAGTGTAGGGGAAGAGGTGGAGATGGAGGCATTGTGGGATACTGTGGGCAGTACCACTTCCTGGACCAGAGCATATGTGGATATCTTTTCTTCAGACCCTTATAAGGTATGTGGGATACTGTGGGCAGTACCACTTCCTGGACCAGAGCATATGTGGATATCTTTTCTTCAGACCCTTATAAGGTATGTGGGATACTGTGGGCAGTACCACTTCCTGGACCAGAGCATATGTGGATATCTTTTCTTCAGACCCTTATAAGGTATGTGGGATACTGTGGGCAGTACCACTTCCTGGACCAGAGCATATGTGGATATCTTTTCTTCAGACCCTTATAAGGTATGTGGGATACTGTGGGCAGTACCACTTCCTGGACCAGAGCACATGTGGATATCTTTTCTTCAGACCCTTATAAGGTATGTGGGATACTGTGGGCAGTACCACTTCCTGGACCAGAGCATATGTGGATATCTTTTCTTCAGACCCTTATAAGGTATGTGGGATACTGTGGGCAGTACCACTTCCTGGACCAGAGCAGATGTGGATATCTTTTCTTCAGACCCTTATAAGGTATGTAGGATACTGTGGGCAGTACCACTTCCTGGACCAGGGCATATGTGGATATCTTTTCTTCAGATCCTTATAAGGTGTGTCAAATACTCAGACCAAAAGTTTTCACTAAATAACTAAACATTTCAGGAAAATAAAGGCTACATTTTATTTCATTGAGTTAGCTTCAGGTGCAGAGATAATTTATGTGTGATACTGCAATTAAACAAATATGATCAGATATTGTCTGATATTTTAATATAGTATCACTTATAATATTTGCATTCCTCATAACCCATTGTGAAATAAAACAAAATAAGAACACATATTTTACAAATATACCAATAGAAAATTTTCTTAACTCAGACAGCTGAGTAAATGTTATTAAATGAGTTATGAGGCTATAGGTGAAAATTAATTTTCCTGGCAGCTAATTTTTCAAGTGGATGTGGGCATCAACCATCTACATGACGAGGTCTACCTGGATGACATCAGTTTCAGCACGTTACCTTGCCCAGAAATAGCTGACTGTGACTTTGAGGGGAGTTTTGTCTGTGGTTACACAAGTTCCAGTGCTGATGAAGTCTTGTGGCGCCTGGTCTCTGCCAGCAACCCTGACACTGTCATGCCAGTTGATCACACCACACTGTCTGACAGAGGTCAGAACATTCTAGAACATTTAGTATCAGCTATAAGGGGTGCTATATTTTATCACAGATTATTCATCCCTGCAGTTTTAATGCTTTAGTTCATTTGTTATCCAAACTTGTATTTTCCCAATGTCCCACAGGTTCTTACATGGAAGTTGACTTTCCAATGTCCACTCCTAGGAAATTGTCCATCAGACTTACCAGCCAGCCCCTGATAGCAGCAGCTGTACGCTGCTTCAGTTTTTGGTTCTATGGGAGAGGTTCAGGTGAGTCTATGTTTGTGTCCGAGCATTTTACTGTAAAGTCTTGGTGTTCTGTACCCTGAACACTGAACACAACCTTAATTTCATTATTTCTTACAATATAAATTACCCAGCTAATAGTTTGATATGTGAATATTACCAAGTTTTGGTCCATAAAATAAAATAAACAATTGTGTTAATTTTTTTCTTATCGTATGAAAGATTATAATTTTATACTTTCTAGGTGTAAGGCATACATAGACTATTTTAATTTTACATCCAGGTGTACTAAAACTATATATTACAACTGAATCGTACGAAAGCATACTTCTAGAAAGAGCAGTTAGTGATGACTTTAAACACAGAAGTGAGCGCACTTGGAGGAATTTCCGTGTGGACATCACAGACACCACCTTGCAGTACACAGTTACCATTGAGGCGGATGGTTATCCCAACTCATCCTTTGCTGTGGATGACATCACGTCCGTCCAAGGCCAATGTGTTGATATGGAGAAAAGTGGTGACATTCAAGCCAACTTTGGACCCCAGCTTGACCGTATGATTAACTATAGGCCTTTAACTTGACCGTATCATTAACTATAGGCATTTAAATTGAATGTATGATTAACTGTAGCCCTTTAAATTGACCATATGATTAAGTACAGATCTTAGCTTGACCAGTTTTAAAATATATCCTGTTGTGTTTTAACAATAAAAGTAAAAAAGTAAAGTTTCCATTTTGGACCTGGTGGCCTATGGGCAGATAAAGTCCTGTGCTCTACTGTCCTGTATTAAAGGCCTGACTTTTATTTTATGCCTGAACTTAATATAAAAACCTATTTTAATAATGCCTATATAAATTGCCTGTGTTTGGTCCTCCCTGAACTGAAGTAAGTCAACTTGTATTTACAGCTGGCAAAAGAATGGTTGGCTGTGACTTTGAAAATGGAACATTGTGTGGCTTTCAGCCTGATAACAAAACAGACTTGAACTGGTCAATATTTTCTAGTTCTTCTAGACATACTAAGAGTACTGGACTAAACTTTGACCAAACAACAAGCAGTAAATTTGGTAAGATCTAATTGTTTGATCTAGATCTAAAGTATGGAGTCCTTTAAAAATTACTCCCTGCAATGGTGCTGGTTATCAAATTATCAAATCAAGGATTTGTTCTTCAATATTCTTCACTTGCAAATCCTACTATCACAATAGTTTACTGTCAAAACAATGTGAGTTACTTGTCCCTGTTGGAAATAACCCACATCTAATCTAGTTTGACACACAACCTTTTAAGTTACATTGCTGAAATATTTGTTTCCATTAAACAAGAAGAAATTATTTTAATTGTTCAATAATTGATTACATATTGCTAAGAAGTATCTTTAAACATTTTAAAAGGTTATGATTTTTAATATTTATTTATTCAGGACACCATATTTATATGGATGCATCAGACAAAAACATGATGATTTTTTATATTTATTTTTTCAGGGCACCATATATATATGGATGCATCAGACAAAAACTTGATGATTTTTAATATTGATTTATTCAGGGCACCATATTTATATGGATGCATCAGACAAAAACTTGATGATTTTTAATATTGATTTATTCAGGGCACCATATTTATATGGATGCATCAGACAAAAACTTGATGATTTTTAATATTGATTTATTCAGGGCACCATATATATATGGATGCATCAGGCAAAAACGTGTCATCAGTAGCCAGGTTAGTGAGCCCTATTGTCAACACTGGAGGTAAAATCTGTGTCAGCTTCTATTACGGGATGTACGGGTCAAGTGTGGACAGGCTGGCCTTGTACGTGAGACAGGCTGGACAGGGGGAGAAACTTTACTGGACCAGGTCAGGTAATCACGGCCAGAGGTGGATACACCAGATGGTGGAGGTGGCCGGGGACTACCAGCCCACACAAGTCATCTTTGAGGGGGTGGTGGGGAGGACTGCGGAGAGTGATATTGATCTAGACGAGGTGTGGATTTACAACCAGCCCTGTCCACCTAATGGTGAGTCGCTGTAGGACCAGCTTGGGCTGATGAGTGATTAGGCTTTTCAAAAGTTGGTATCATCATTTTCTAACTATGTGAAATTTTTCAGTTTTGTTCTTATATTAGTATGGTCAGACTTAGCCAAATGTCAGAGATGAAAACGCAAGTCACTTGTATTTTTAGGGTACTGTGACTTTGAAGATGAAGAGTCATGTGATCTTGAGCAAGACAACATGGATGATGATGATTGGACATTTCATTTCCTAGCCAGCTCTCTGCATAGATTAGCTCCCCTTATAGACCACACATATGGAACAGGGGAAGGTAACTAATGGATTTTTAACTGGATTTAATATGGTCTGATTTATACCATAAATGTACCCACATATTTGAAAATACAAGATATTACATTTTATTTAAACATTCACATTATTACTTTACCGTTTCAAATTTACACTGCTACCTATATAGATGGGTTTTTTTTCATTTTCATTACACTGTTATTTGTTTAAAGAATTTTATCTGTCTTGCAGGCCATTACCTGTATAAAAATCTAAGCACAGAACAAACAACTGGGGAGCTGTCCAGACTGCTGACCCCATTACTGGACGCTGCCAGTGTCCACTGCCTGACATTTTGGTACTACATAAGCAACCCCCCTCAGCTGAGCAGCAGCCATGTCCTGGCTGTCAGAACCAGAGATGAGAGTGGACAGGAGACTGACCTAGGAGTCTTAAAGGGCAGGGGACTCAACACATGGAACTCTGCACACTTTTCTATTGATCACAGGTCTACGGAAAAATTTCAGGCATGTATTTCTGGTACTTTTGAATGCAGAATACATTTCTTTTGATAAAGGTTGTTTTTATTTAATTTTGTGTACAAAAATGATGCATATTAACAATAATTAAATCTGCTTTCAAATTATATTTTTCAGATAATATTTGAAAGCCAAAAAGTTGGGAGTTATGGGGCTATTGGTATTGATGATATTGAGGTAATATTATCTGATGATTTTGTTTAATTTACTTGACTTGTGTAACATTAGGGGTGAAGTTATCTCCCATTGATCCCCTATTGTTTTCAGTTATTGACAGAGAGCTGCTACACCCTTGTGAACTGTGCCCTTGAAACAGACACAATGTGCAACTGGCATCAGTCATCTACAGATGCATCACCACCATGGGAAATAATCCAGGATGGTTTGTAATTTTCCTTGTTGTTTCCCTTTACTCACTTTTTACTCTATGCACATAAATTAAATCATTTAGGTTTCCTGTAAGGTAGATAGCCTTATGTTATTTTGTTCTTTTATTTTGCATGTGTTTTCTTGTGTCTTCTGATTAAATTGTTAATTACCCATCACCAGACCACTACATGCGGGTCAGCTTCACCAACAGACCAGGCCCACCACAGATCTCCACTGTAGTATCGGAACTTGTACCTAGCACACACCTGGCTGAGTTTTGTTTTACTTTCAGTTACATGATGTTTGGAGATAACATTGGCTGTCTTAATGTTTCTTTACATGTAAGCTCCTCAAACTTTATTTTATTCATTACTTTGTATTTAATTTTAATGTTTCCTTCAATTTACCTGTGTTATACACTATTATTAAATAATAAGTAATGCCAAAGGGCATTTGTTTTAGATATTTTTGCCTGAATTTAGGTGGAAAAACTATATTTCAATTACATTGCCATTTTAGAATTAAGAATTAGTAGTAATTAAGTTTGCTACATTATTAACAATTCATTGAACATATAAGATAAGTTTTTTAAATAGTTGTTTGTTTCTTTTATAATGTTTATTCTCATGTGCTGTTGTTTTAACTCTGTCATACAAATATCTGACTGTTAACCTTTCACCATTTAAAACAACTGACTGTTAACCTGTCACTTTCTAAAAAACCTGTCTGTTAAACTTGTCCGAAACACCTGCATGTTAACCTGTTCAAAACACCTGCCTGTTAACCTGTCAAAAAACCAGTCTGTTACCCTGCCAAAAACACCTGCCTGTTTACCTGCCAAAAACACCTGTCTGTTAACCTGCCAAAAACACCTGCCTGTTTACCTGCCAAAAACACCTGTCTGTTAACCTGCCAAAAACACCTGTCTGTTAACCTGCCAAAAACACCTGCCTGTTAACCTGCCAAAAACACCTGTCTGTTAACCTGCCAAAAACACCTGCCTGTTAACAATGTTGCAGGACGTTGCCCCAAGCTCCCAGACACCACCTCCACAGGTAGACCTGACAGTGTTGAGTGAATGTGGTGAGCAAGGAGTCAGCACATGGCACACAGCTCACATCAACAAACCCCAGACCTTCAACAGCACAGAGTTCCAAGTTAGTCATCCTTACTGTGTTGTTACTGGGGCTAACCATAGTCATAACTTTTTATTTAAAACATAATCTTTAGAAAGTTATAGTAAAATATAATGGCCCAATACAAGGCAGAAGATTTTTTTAATGGTTGAAATAGCTTTTACTGCACTTAAAAATGAAATGAAAATACCCACTCTACAGATTGCCATATCAGCCTCATCAACCTTACAACCCAATAGCACAAAACTAGGGGAGATTAGAATTGCTAACATACAACTCTTCCCTCATAGTTGCTTACAAGGTAGGTCAGTTTTTTTTAAACTTCTATTATAATAACAACAAGATTATTTTTTTTTTTTGTTTTTTTTTTTCAGTTATATTTTCCAATAATTTTGTGGTGTTTTTTTTTTTATAAAATAGGTTAAACATTCAAACAATCATATGAAGACTTCAACAAGTCTAAATGTATTAGAAATGGTTTCAGGTCTCCAAATTAGTGTCTTGAAAGTAGATTTTACATCAATTTTTTTCAATATCACTGACTGGTATTATTTACTTGCCCCACTTTAAATTAAACATGTAGAGAAAGCTAGAGAGAAAGTGAGGTACAAATTTGTTGAACAGATGTTATTTTATTGTGGCTGCCAACTGCTTAAATACTAGTTTAAGTCCCAATAGTTCTTTTCACATCCTTACAACAGAAGAAAATGTGAACTACACCTGTAGAGACAGCCAGACTGTGATCAGTTTATCCAAAGTTTGTGATTTTATCAGAGACTGCCCTGCTTCAGATGATGAGGAAAATTGTGGTGAGTCACTGTGAGCTTTTTTGGGAGGAGGTGGGAAGGATTGGGGTAATGACAAGTCTTAGCAATGTTTATGATTGTTTTAATGATTTAAATAAATATTTAGGCACCTGTAGTTTTGACAGTAATTTCTGCCACTGGGTGGATGCCAGCTTGGGCTCAGAGAAGTTTGGTCTAGCCTCTAGTATCCCAGGCAACAATATGCCGTTAAACTATCTGGGCCAAAATAAAGGTGAGACATTCGTCTATCTAACTTATATTTTAGCAACCCATTTCTGTGAGTCGAGGCGTCTACCATGTTATTTTTTTACTACATAAATTAATAAATATATCTTTAGCTAGACAAATATGTATGAAAATATTATGTTCTTAGTAAGAAGTTCTTATCTAAATCATCCCTTAACCCTTGTTGGGGCCCCACAGATTGGTGTGTCTAGGGCTAAATGTTAAAGCTAGAATAAGAATATAATCATTGAAATAATTTACTTATTTTCAATAGACATAAAAACTGAAGATCACATTGGATCTTTAAAATACACAATGTTTAAAAATATCAATTTACTATGTTAGTTATTGTTAAAGTACAATGAATCATTAGTGTTGATTGTTTAAATTTTAGCTTACAAAAAATAGTTAAAGTATATATGATATTATAGAGAAGCATGATAATTTTGTCAGGATATGATTGTAGTTGTTCTGTGTTCAGGTGATTATGTGGCTGTGGAAGGAGACCCTGACACATCACAGACTTTGATTGACTTGGTCCTCACCCAGGAGCTGGGTCCCTCACCCCCACAATGTGTCCTCAGATTCCTCTACTACCTCCACGTCAGTCTAGACTCAGGTGATGTCCAATTCCCCTAGATTAGTTACTTTTTTTTCTAATTACAGCTTTAAAAAGATTTTTAAATCAACAGTTCTATAGAAGTAGATATTAGTTTGTTTGGAATGTCAACATAAGAATATTGTCTAGGTACCATTTTACTAGGCTAGTTCTTCTATATCATTTTAGAGGGTTTTTTTTAACTTAAAAGACAAAAGAGTGATGTAGCTAATAATTTTGCCTTACTTGTCTAACAGAAATGTTTTTTTAACTTAAAAGACAAAAGAGTGATTCAGATAATGATTTTGTCTCACTTGTCTACCAGAATTTTTTTTTTAACTTAAAAAGACAGAAGAGTGATGTAGCTAATAATTTTGCCTTACCTGTCTACCAGAACTGGGTGATCTGTTTGTTGTGCTGGAGGAGGGTGGGGAGGAGACAGTCATCTGGAGAAGTTTGAGAGTCAGCAGCACTGACTGGCATGAGGCTCAAGCCATGATTGACAACATTCACTCTCGTTTCAAGGTTAGTTCATCAATCAGCACTCTCCCTTCAAGGTCACCTCATCAATAAGAATGTAGATTAAATTTCAAACCTGATTGATGACATCATTTCTTAACATTTGTATTAATTGCTCATTGTGTTTTAATTATTTACACAAAAACTGTTCCAGCTTCAGTGAAACTATTAGCACACACAAAAGGCCTCAAAGTTAAAGCTTAAAATTTACATGTTTATTACACAACAATTGTCTCAGGTTTAATATTATAGATTTGTTTAGTATAAATTGTTTTAAATTCACTTCAAAAGATTTAATTACATCTAGTTATAAACTGTTTAAGCTTCAGCTTAACAGATTTTTTTGTTGTAAATTATTTTAGCTTCACTTCCGTGCCAACCAACTCGGCTACCTGCAGACTATTGCTATTGACAACATAGAGTTTGTAAACTGTATGTTTCCAGGTATGTTCTGTGTATTGTGTTTTTTTATCTGTGCGATGGCATAAAACATGTTGACGAGTAATACTTAAATGTGCCGCAGGAAATGCATTCAGACATTACAATTAAGTATGAAGAAGAAGATAGAATACGTCTTTTGAGAAATGTTTGCATTTTATATAGCAAAAAAAAAACAATCTTATTTTGAAACCAGAAATTCTTAAATTGGATATTGATAATAAATAAGGAAATAATTTTTAAATTTTAAAACTTTTACTTTTGCTTGTAAAAAATTGCTGTTTAAAAAATTGTCCACTTCCTTACATGTGTGTGAACCAGTTTCAGTGTTCAGCAGTGGTGTGTGTGCCCCACCTATGTTTGCCTGTAAGACAAATGTAACTTGTGTACAGGAGAGTTCTGTCTGTGACTACACTGACAACTGTGGAGATGGGGCGGATGAGGACACCAACATGTGCAGTCAGTAGCTTTTATTTGTTTCATTCATCAAACTTTAGTACATGCTGCACTGGTATTTAGCAGTCACTGGAAGTTTAATATAATATGTTAGCATTCAGAAATATCTTTCATCTTTTAGCAAATTATTGAAATCAAAGATATGGTATCTAGGCTTAGACATTAATTTAAAATTTAAAAAAAAAATCTTATCAGCTGTCTCTATAAACCTGTACTGACACCATAAACTACTATCACCTGTAGTGGCCCCATAAAATCACCTGCAGTGACCCCATAAAATCACCTGTAGTGACCCCATAAAATCACCTGTAGTGACCCCATAAAATCACCTGTAGTGACCCCATAAAATCACCTGTAGTGACCCCTTAAAATCACCTGTAGTGACCCCATAAACTGCTATCACCTGTAGTGACCCCATAAACTGCTAACACCTGTAGTGACCTCATAAAATCACCTGTAGTGACCCCATAAACTGCTATCACCTGTAGTACCTCTCATGTCAGGTGCTTATGTCAGGGACAACTTTGAATACAGCCTGGGGAACTGGCAACAAGACCAGGGTGATGACCTTGATTGGCACCGTCACCAAGGTCAAGGGGTCAATGTCTATGATGGTCCACGTCGAGATCACACACTAGGAACTCATTTTGGTAAAATTACTCAAAACTTATGTGTGTACCTAGCTGTAGCTAAACTTTTGTTTGATGGATGACTAGTTGTAACTAAACTTGAGCTAACCAGATGTAAATACATTACAAACTAGCCAGATAAAATTTTTTGTCATCTCCTCAGGCCACTACATGTTGTTTGAAACAGCTGGACAGCAGGCAGGTCAAAGGTCACGGCTCCTCAGTCCTATGTTTGCACCATCTGACCAGTGTAAAGTGGGTGCTCAAATAGTTTTTGACAGTTTTTGGACACATCTTTCTGTCACACACAACAAATATTTGTTTCGTATATTATTGTCTGTATTTCATACACAACAAGCTTCTGTTTTTCATACACAACAATTGTCTGTATTTCATACACAACAATTGTCTAAATTTCATACACAAGAATTGTCTGTATTTCACACACAATGTGTCTCTATTTCATACACAAAAACTGCCCAATTAAACTCTATGTTTTTGTCTAGATGAGATGGCATGTGTACATGTATGGGACAAACCCTGCCCACCTCACTGTGAGCGTACGCACAACAGTGAGAGGACCAGAGACAGTGGTCAGTGAGTTAAAGGAGAGTCTGGGTGACACTTGGGAGTCACGCGTCAACCTGCTCAACATTCAAACTGACTTTCAGGTGAGCCTAGGTATGGGAGTGCCGCGTCAAATTGAATTACTTTCAAGCTGTCTTTCAGGTGAGTTTAGGTGACACTTGGGAGTCACGCGTCAACATCCTCAACTCTCAAACTGACTTTTTGGCGAGCCTAGGTATGGGAGTCACGCGTTAACCTGACTGTTTAAAACTACATCCATTTGGATGTTTTAAGTTGGAAATTTCACTTTAAGATGTAGATAGCTCGTTACTTAAAGTGTTACAGTTTTTTATCTAACCAGTGATAATAATGTATTCAATTGCCTTCAGGTGGTGATAGAAGGAGAGGCCACAGGCTTGCATTCTTCCAACATTGGCGTTGATGACATCAGTTTTAGTCTAGAGTGTGTGTTGTCTAACAGTAAGTGCTTTGTTCATTTAGTTTACATGTCTTTAAAACATTCTAACAGTTATAAGGTTGGTAGATTGAATAGTTTTAATAGGCATCCATTTCTAGATTTTCTCTACTCGAACTACTTATCATGTCTTACAAGACACTTGAGATCCTTTTTTTATCCTGGCTAAATATCTTTTAATGTAGAAACATAAATAAAACAATCAATTGTTATTTGATGATTGTTATTTGATGATTGTTATTTGGTTTATTATTTGATGATTGTTATTTTGATGTTATTTGATGATTGTTATTTGATGATTGTTATTTTATGATAATTATTTGATGGTTGTTATTAGATGATTGTTATTTGATGATTGTTATTTGGTTTATTATTTGATGATTGTTATTTGATGATTGTTATTTGGTTTATTATTTGATGATTGTTATTTGATGATTGTTATTAGGTTTGTTTTTTGATAATTGTTATTTGATCATTGTTTACTTTTTGTCTACCAGAGACACTTCCAGAAGGTTCCGCAGCCCCCACCTCCTCCCCTCCCTGTGGTGCTGGTCAGTTTATGTGTACATCTGGACAATGTATCAACCAAAGCCTTGTTTGTGATTTTGTGACTCAGTGCATGGACGCATCTGATGAAGCGCAGTGTGGTAGGTCAGACAGTGACAGTGTATGTCAGGTGATACACAGATGTATGTCAGATGACAGACAGATGTATGTCAGATGACAGACAGATGTATGTCAGATGACAGACAGATGTATGTCAGACGACAGACAGATGTATGTCAGATGACAGACAGATTTATGTCAGATGACAGACAGATGAATGTCAGATGACAGACAGATGTATGTCAGATGGACAGTGTATGTCATGTAAACTAAATGCCATGTCCTGTTGTTGCCTTAGGTTCCTGTACCTTTGAGGCAGGTGAGTGTGGCTGGACAGATGAAAGCCTTGGGGACAAGGTGTGGTCACTACTGGCTGCTGGGACAGTTGGCACACCCTACTCTGATCACACTTTTAGTGCCACTGCTTTCAAAGGTAACACTTGAGATTTTTATCTGACTTTATTGAAAGGTAATACTTGATTTAGTATGTCTGTATTTAAAGGTAATACTTTAGATCTTAATCTGACTTTTATGAAAGATAACACTAGAATTCAGCACAACTGTGTATAGCTAAAACTAAACATCTTGGCGCTTTACTTAATTCTTAGATTTTAGTATGAATATATCCTTTAAAAATTCATTACATTCTAAAAGACTTTTAAGATTTTAACACAAATTAGGTTAATAATAACACTTAGATTTTTAGCATGACTTTTCTGTAGGTAGCACCTAAGTAAAGATGAAAGTAAAACCGAGTTGAATATTTTAATTAGACAATTTATTTACGTTTAAATTTTGAAGGATTTATTGTGTTTACATTTTAAGGCTACAGTTACAAGATGTTCTTGTCTTGTAGGTCACTACTTGATGCTGGACCACGGTGTGGGCGTGGCTGACCTGCCTGCCTATCTGGTTGGGCCAACTCTGACAGCTACAGGCAGTGACTGCTCCATGGGGGTTTATGTTTTCATAGATAACCCAGGCAATGGTGAGTCTACGGCTGGAGAGTAGGCTACAGTAGTGGTGACTAGGTAACACATCAGTGGTGATACACAGAGGTATGTGGTGAGTACATTAGTGGTGACTCATGTAGGTAACAAGCCAGTGTTGACACACAGAGGTAAGTCATATTAATGTAGTGAGTGATAGGTTGGTGCATACAATAGAGGTGAATAGGTTAGAGCCTAGTGGTGACACATGGAGGTAAGTCATGTCACTGGGGAGTCATAGGATGGTGGTGAGCATATTAACATTTCCAATAGAGGAAATAAATAAAATGCTGCAATCAAAACATAATTATTGTATTGATGCTAATTCCAGTTGCAGTTGAGTTTGGATTAAGAAATGGCACAGACCCATTCAGAGCAGTGATAACCTTGACCTCAGTTCATATTGGACCCAGTAGTGTGCCTGGTGGATGGCTGAAGTACTCCTATCATATTGGCGCCCTACCTTCAGGGTCACAGGTAGGGACGGGATTTTAAATACACTTTAACAAGGGGAAATTTATTAAGAACATATCTTTTAGATAGATAAAAATATAATGACAACTTTTAGATTGTGTGTTTGTATATGAGCTTATTTAGTGTGTGTAGTGGGAGGGGAGCTTACTAGAGGTCTTAGATTGATCTTAAGATTTTTACTGTTTGCTGTTATTTAGGTTTTCAGTACTTTGTTTTTTAAGTAAAGCCTTTTAAATTGCAGAATATTTCATTGTAAGACATTTTTCATAAATTTTTACATTGATCTAATCTTGCTCATGGTTTTTTCTAGGCTTTTGTGAAGGCGAGTGTGGTGAACACATCAGCAACACTTCTGCCACGTTTACTTCTGGACGACATCAGCTTCAACAATTGCCAGCCAGATGTAGTCTCAAATTTAACAGGTAGGTACATACATTTACAGATAAAAAACAAAACAAATAAATCTATCATTTTTTTAATTTTGTATTTTATTACAATATCAATTCAACCCACTTGCCATTTGAGTAAAACCAAAATTTCTTTAAGATGAGCAGACTTGACCGTCTATCAACAGATGCAACTTGTGACTTTGAGCAAGATTTCTGTGGCTACTTCAATGACTACACACAGACTGGTCAGTGGGTGCGTAGTGTTGCCACTCCAGCCAAAAGTGGACCACAACATGACCACACCACAGGCCAGGGTTACTTCATCTACACCAGGTTTAATCCTGACTTTAATCATCAGCGTAAGTTGGTCTTTTTCTTTAGTCTACACTAATCTTGACTATAATCCTGTCATCCTGAGTAGAATCATCAGCGTAAGTTGGTCTCATTCTTTAGTCTACACTAGTTGTAATCCTGACTGTAATCCTGACTATAATCATCAGCGTAAGGTGGTCTTATTCTTCAGTCTACACTAATCTTGATTATAATCCTGACTATAATCATCAGCGGAAGTTGGTCCTTTTCTTTTGTCTACACTAGTTGTAATCCTGACTAAAATCCTATAATCCTTACTATAATCATCAACATTAGCCTACCTTTTCTTTAGTCATTTATACTAGTTTTAATCTTGATTATAGCCAACATTAGTTAGCCTACTTCTTTAATCAGTCATTTATAAAGACTAAAACGACTTATGTAAAATAATTTGTAAAATCCAGAGTACATAAATCATAAATTGTGTTTCATTTATCTAGAAACAGTGGCCAGACTTTTGACTGGCGTATTGGATGCCAGTGGCCTAAAAGATGGCTGCCTGTCATTCTTCTACAACCTGGTTGGGCTTGAGGTATCTTTAAATGTTTTCCTGGTGGAGGAGAGGAACCAAACTTTAATTTTCACCCAATCTAATGTGGACAACACTTGGACATATGGACAGGCTAGAGTCACCCCCACACAACAGTTTCAGGTGCACTTTCAATCAGCAGCATCAACATTGAATCTACATCATTCAATACACATTATTTGATCAATATTTTAACATCATTCAACACACATCATTTGATCAATATTTTGCTAACATCATTCAATATTCATCATTTGGTCAATATGTTAACAAATAACATCATTCAAAAGACATCATTTGATCAATATTTTAACGTCATTCAATAAATATCATTTGATCAACATTAACATCATTTAACCAGCAACATTTTTTAATTGTCCCAAGAAAAATTTATATTTGTTTCAGATATTGTTTGAAGCAAGTGGCAATTTTTATCAAACCGATGGTCACATCGGACTGGATGACATCCAGCTCATGACAACCCCATGCAGGCTGTCTGGTAAGTGACCAGTCCAGTGTGGACACAAGTGACCAGTTTCTCTTATGTTTAGAAACTGTTTGAATTTGCCCTTCTTGTGGAAGTTTGTTTTTAAATTGCTCTTTGACTGAGGAGAAATGTTCATTTCCAGACTTATGTTTTGTAAAGAATGAACAGTAAATAGATTGTGTTTTCTCAATACCAGCCCTGTGTAACTTTGAACAAGACATGTGTGGGTTTCACCAGAACAATTCAGGTGTGCCAGTTTGGACAAGAGAATCTGCTAGAGACCCTCCCATGGATCATACAACTTCTAATTTAAACGGTATACATTTTTGTTTTACATCCAATAAGAGTTGTATGTTTGTGTTTTTTAAATCACAATAGTTTTGCAACTTTTTTTTAGACAATAAATATTTTTATAATTTTTTTCAATCTACAACGTGGTCTATTAAAGAGCATGTAAATTTATGCTTTGTGATTCACAAAAGTGTTTCTATTAAAAGGAAAGTTAGGTCACTGTGTCATAATTAGTATGTCTGTTTTACCACGCAGGTCACTACCTGAAGGTAGACTTGACTGGACAACCAAGCCACACCCAAGCTGACCTCATCAGCCAGGAATACCCAGGTGTTCCTGGTCCAATGTGTTTGTCCTTCTGGTACTTTAAAGGTGACCACAACAGCTCAGGTCTCAGTGTTCATTTTGTCCCGACTGACACGATTGACCCCTCTGCTGGTCATCTTGACCCCTCTGCTGGTCATATTGACCCCTCATCCATCATCTGGTCAGATGCAGGTTTTGGTTCGACCTGGCTTTACGCACAGAAAACTCTCAACACCAGCTCTAACTTTAAGGTGAGTAAACAAATGTTTTCCTAAATATTTTAAGGTGAGTAAATTTATTTTTTTCCTAAATATTTTAAGGTGAGTAAACAAACACATGTTTTCCTAAATATTTTAAAGTGAGTAAACAAATATTTTCCTAAATATTTTAAAGTGAGTAAACAAATGTTTTCCTAAATATTTTAAGGTGAGTAAACAAACAAAGTTTTCCTAAATATTTTAAAGTGAGTAAACAAACAAATGTTTTCCTAAATATTTTAAGGTGAGTAAACAAATGTTTTCCTAAATATTTTAAGGTGAGTATACAAACAAATGTTTTCCTAAATATTTTAAGGTGAATAAACAAACAAATGTTTTCCTAAATATTTTAAGGTAAGTAAACAGACTACTGTTTTCCTTAAAAAAGTAACAACTGAGTTATACTTTCTGTAATGTTCTTCCACAGCAAAATAAGCTTTTTTTTTTTAAACACGACAGGTCATTTTTAGATTTAAAATTTTTTATCTTTTTTAAAAATGATGATCTTTTATAAACATTAAAGTAAACATGTATTGTATATACAACTTCAAAAAACTATAATACCTAATTGTATTCACATATTAATCAAAATATGGCATTCAGAAATTTTTAACCTACAGATATCAATTTAGCTGAAATAATCTGTTTTGATAAAAGTATGTTTATTTTTAAATTCAAATCCAATGTGTATAGGGAAAAGCCAATTTTAAGTGATACTGTCTTTGTTGTAAGATATATAATGAGTAGAGTGAATGTAGCATTTTACAGGCAGTAAATAATTATCTTGTTATAAATAAATGTAATTAAAATAAATTATAACATGATTCTCATTTTTCGATTCTTTGAATGCAGCTAATCTTTAGAGCTACAGCATCACCTACTGACCAATCAGATGTTTGTATTGATGATGTACTAGTTGAGCATGGAGAGTGCCCTCCCTTGGGGTCATGTGACTTTGAAAAAGATATGTGTGGCTTCACTACCAGCAGATACTCTTGGTACAGGGTTCAAGGACGTGATGGTGGACCACCAGCTGACCACACCACTGGCTCAACACAAGGTTGGTCTTAGTGTAAGAATATCTGGTACAGATTTCAAGGAGGTGATGGTGGACCACTAGCTGACCACAACACAAGGTTGGTCTTAGTGTAAGAATATTTGGTACAGGGTTCAAGGACGTGATGGTGGACCACCAGCTGACCATAGCACTGGCTCAACACAAGGTTGGTCTTAGTGTAAGAATATCTGAGTCAAGTATGATGTTCAGATTTAGGTATCTATTGGTGTTAACCTGCATAAAGTAACAGCCTTTATACAGAACTCATGAACATCCAGGTTACTTACTTACTTAAGTCATTAATAATTATTTAAGAGGTAATTAAATCAGAATTAAATGATCATTCTAAAGTAATAGCTTGTAGCCTGGAAGTCTTTAGGTAAAGAAGTATGTGATCATAACAAGTAGTTATGTCTGATAAGTCATCTTTGTTGGAATGTTTACAAATAAGAACATAAAAACATTGCAGGCTTCTCATTGGCTACCTTAGAACAGTTTACAAGTGGGAGTTTGTTCAGCCCCTGGCTGGAGCCTCTTGGTGAAGCTTGTCTGTCATTTTGGTACTACAGATCAGGGACTAATGGTAACTGTTTGATCAAGTCTTGTGTTTTTGATACAACTTTGTTGTGATATATGTTCTGTGTTTGATACAAATTTGTTATATGTTCTGTGTTTGATACAAATTTGTTATGATACACCATTGTAATACAGTGCACTATGAACTTCTTGCAATATTGATTTACCTCACGCTTCCTCTAAACTATTGTGCTCCACATTACTGAAGTTATTAAAACTTGATTCAACTTTTTGTCCTACCTAAATACCTTTTGAAAAAAAAAATGTTTCTGACCTAAGCAACTTTGATCTACCAGACTCCAGTTTTAGCCTATCAGTGACAAGCTTACATCCATCTGGTAACCAATCCATACAGCTGTATGATAGCAACAGACTTGTTCTCAACCAATGGCATTTGATTAGCTTAAACATCTCAAGCTCTGATTGGTTCCAGGTCTGTTCACTGTCAGTCCAATGTTTATCTATTATTTAGCAAAGTTTGGATGCATGCACAACTTTTTAATGATTTTATTCTAACTCTTTCTTGAAGTTTTTGATAAACGTGAGTGCCATGACTCCACAAGATGGGGGACTAGCTATTGACGGGGGTCTAGCTATTGATGATGTTCATCTGACCTCATACAACTGTCAGCAGCATCACCAGATAAAGCCAACACCACAAGCTGTGGTCAACTATCGTAAGAAACTTTGGTTTTACCAACAGCATTCAAGATTTAACTGCTGCACTGTTTTAAAATGTCTCTCATTTCAACCTCTAGACATTGGTTTTATAATGTGTGATTGTATACATTGTCATTATCTGTGGTCAGTCCTACATCTCAGAGTTTTTTCATTAAGCTTTTTCATACTAACGTCTCACCATCACACAAAAATTATGTCAACTTTTTCGTGCTAATATCTCCCCCATCACAAAAAAATTATTTCATGTCAACTTTTCCACAGCCCCCAGTAACCTTGACTGTACGTTTGATACTTTTTGTGGCTGGTCACATGACCCTTCAAACACTTTTGATTGGTTCCTCACATCAGAGAGGGTCAACACTTTCTCTGGTAGAGCCTACGACCACACGAAAGAAAATGAAGATGGTGAATATTTGTTTGTTTACACATTCGTTACCATGGTGATGTTAAAGCTGCCTGCCACATTATACTTGGTTTAATTAAGCTGACACAAATCACTTTTAGCAAATTAAATAGTAATGATTTAAATACTGTTTTTGTCTTTATATTCTGTAGGTTCATTTCTGTCAACAAATCCTGCAAGTGGCACAGCTGGTCAGTACGCCAGGCTACTCAGTCCAGCCCTTGAGGGTCAGGGTGTGAATGGAACCTGTCTCAGGTTCTGGTTCATCATGTCTGGGCCAGAGGTGGGAGAACTCAACATTCTCTTGCTCAAAGGTGTGTGTAAAACATTCTCTTGATCAAAGGTGTGTGTAAAACATTCTCTTGATCAAAGGTGTGTGTAAAACATTCTCTTGATCAAAGGTGTGTGTAAAACATTCTCTTGATCAAAGGTGTGTGTAAAACATTCTCTTGCTCCAAGGTGTGTGTAAAACATTCTCTTGATCAAAGGTGTTTGTAAAACATTCTCTTGCTCAAAGGTGTGTGTAAAACATTCTCTTGCTCAAAGGTGTGTGTAAAACATTCTCTTGATCAAAGGTGTGTGTACAACTTAACATTCTTGGTCATTTAACACATTCTCTTGGTCAAAGGTGTGTGTGTAAAACTCAACTTTCTTGGTCAAAGGTGTCTATCTTCACCCACATATTTTAAATATAAAGTCAGACTAACATGTTGTTTTGGAAGCTCTAATTGTGAGTCCAATCACATGCAGACCAGCAGCCCAACATGACAAGTGTAGTGTGGAGTAGGAGTGGGGAACAAGGGGAGGACTGGATCTTGGCATCTGTGTTTGTCTCCCCTGCTGAGGTGACTGAAGGTGGCCCTGCACTGGTCCAGGTTTGTTGTGTGGCTGACAGACGTAGGGTGTATGACTGGCTGATACAGGATGTATGTCTGAAACAGGTTATATGGCTGACAGACAGGATATATGACTTACAGACACAGGATGTATGACTGACTGACACAGCATGTATGACTGACATATATAGACATTATCCTTGAAAAAGTTTGTTTTTTTAACTTGGTTATTTTTTACCTAGTTCTTTTGTTCCTAAGTCATCAGTTAAAATGATTAAAAATTATTAAGATTTATTTTTCAAGTATATTTCATTAGCCAGACAATTATTATAAAGATTAGTGTTTGTTTCAAACAGTTTAGTCTGGTGAGAGGTGGGGAGAAGTTAAAAAGTTTGTGGTTGCTCTTAAATTTCTAGTGGGCAGACATTGGTTAAAGTGGATATTTCCTATATACATTTTTTGTTCTAATTCGTGGTGGGGGGGGGGGACATTCAAAGAGATGTGTAAAAGTAACAGCTTTTGTAACAGCTTTTTTTTTCCTGTTAGCTAGCTATAGAACATGTACTGGTAAACAACTATGCTGAAGATATTTTTTATTTTCCTGTATTAGCTAGCTATAGAACATGTACTGGTAAACAACTATGCTGAAGCTATTTTTTATTTTCCTGTATTAGCTGGCTATAGAACATGTACTGGTAAACAACTATGCTGAAGATATTAGAGTGGATGATGTATCCTCTCATGAGGGGCCTTGTGTTGAAGATTTAAGTAAGTCTTTGCACATTATAGCGGAATTGTTCAGTTTTTCACCAAAGATTTTCTAGATCACATATTTATTTTCTTTGTGTCAAAATTGTAACAACTAAATTACTTGTGTCCCTCTGAGAATTGGCTTGTCTAAATATTGTTTAACACATCCAGTCTTCAACACTCAGTTGTGTTAACCTTTCTTAACACTCATTAACCAACCTGACAACCTACTCATTAACCAACCAGACAGCCTACTCATTAACCAACCTGACAACCTACTCATTAACCAACCAGACAACCTACTCATTAACCAACCTGACAACCTACTCACTAACCAACCAGACAACCTATTCATTAACCAACCTGACAACCTACTCATTAACCAATCTGACAACCTACTCATTAACCAATCTGACAACCTACTCATTAACCAACCTGACAACCTACTCATTAACCAACCTGACAGCCTACTCATTAACCAACCTGACAACCTACTCATTAACCAACCAGACAACCTACTCATTAACCAACCTGACAACCTACTCACTAACCAACCAGACAACCTACTCATTAACCAACCTGACAACCTACTCATTAACCAATCTGACAACCTACTCATTAACCAATCTGACAACCTACTCATTAACCAACCTGACAACCTACTCATTAAAATGACAACCTACTTGTCAACCATCCTGACAACCTACTCATTAACCATCCTGACAACCTGCTCATTAACCAACCTGACAACCTACTCATTAACCAACCTGACAACCTACTCATTAACCAACCTTACAACCTACTCATTAACCAACCTGACAACCTACTCATTAACCAACCTGACAACCAACTTGTCCAGGAAACTGTGATTTTGAAAACCCAGCCATGTGTGGCTTTACACAAGATCCATACGACGATTTTGATTGGGCATTGACCTCAGGGGCAGTTTCTTCACAGTCAGGTCCATCAGCTGACCACACCTATGGCACCTTAGATGGTAGGTCTAGTCACTGATTATCTGACCACACCTTAGATGGTAGGTTTAGTCACTGACTATCTGACCACACCTTAGATGGTAGGTTTAGTCACTGACTATCTGACCACACCTTAGATGGTAGGTCTAGTCACTGATTATCTGACCACACCTTAGATGGTAGGTTTAGTCACTGACTATCTGACCACACCTAGATGGTAGGTCTAGTCACTTTTCTTATTTGCCCTGGGTTCTGTATTCAGTTTTATAAATACATTTTTAAATACCTTAAAAAATATTTAGAAGTTCTATTATAGTTGATAATCCTCATTATTGATATTATGAAACTGATGTGTTGACCTTTAAACCAGGCCACTACTTATACGCCAGAACCCCCCAGGGTGGCAGGAGGTTAGGGGTCATGTCTCAAGTCCAGGGACCAACACAAGGCAAATGTCTGAGGTTCTACTTCTACATGGGTGGCTCAGGATCCCTGTCTGTCAAGGTTCTCACTGAGGAAGGGGACGTAGCTCTCATATGGCAACATGTAGGGAGTGCAGGGGAGGCGTGGAGGGGTGCACAGGTGGATGTCAATATGGATGTCAACTTTCAGGTACTCTAGAACATTCATCACAGGTGTCCACTTTCAGAACTATTGTCATGGTGTTTTATGTTTTCAATATTTCTCCAGATACTCTTTGAGGTGACATCCAATGTGAATGATGTTGCTAGGGATGATGTTGTTGCTATTGATGATGTTGGTTTACTGTCCTGGGCCTGCACCCAACCTGCCACCTGCAGCTTTGAGACCGACATGTGTCTGTACCACAATATCAGAGACACAGATGGCTTTGACTGGCTGAGACACAGGGGTCCATCTGGTGCCAGAGTGTCTGGTCCAACACTAGATCATACAACCAACTCAACCCAAGGTGGGTCATACAACCAACTCAACTCAAGGTGGGTCATACAACCAACTCAACCCAAGGTGGGTCATACAGCTGACCCAAGGTGGGTCATACAACTCAACCCAAGGTGGGTCATAGAACCAACTCAACCCAAGGTGGGTCATACAACTCAACCCAAGGTGGGTCATACAACCAACTCAACCCAAGGTGGGTCATACAACCAACTCAACCCAAGGTGGGTCATACAACCCAACCCAAGGTGGGTCATACAACTCAACCCAAGGTAGGTCATATGACCAACTCAACCCAAGGTGGGTCATACGACCAACTCAACCCAAGGTGGGTCATACAACCAACTGTAAAGATATAAAATCTTGGCTATGTAATACTTTATAAGGTACACTAAAGTTGTTTTTTGAACTGCTTTTCAGGCTATTACATTTACACTGACTCCATATCTGCCAGACAGCGTGGAACATCTGCCAAGTTGGCCTCAGAACTTTTACCCAAAACCACCGCAAGCTGTTTGGGTTTTGCTTACAATATGAAAGGTCAAGGTAAACTGCTTGTCTGGTTGAATCTGGTCCAGTCCAGAAACATCAAGCAGCTGTTGACCTTGGTGGACGACACAGGTTAGTTTGGTGGTCAAACTGGTCATTTCTGTAATACAGGTTAGTTCAGTGTCAAACTGGTCATTTCTGTAACACAGGTTTGTTCAGAGGTCAAACTGGTCATTTCTGTCCATCCTATTGTATTGAATTTTAGTCTGTCAGTGTGACTGCTTTAACTACTCTATATTCATTAGCCTGGTAGCGTTATTTAAAGTTTGTAAAATTGACATGGTGAGTGAATACTTTTAGATGATTGAACATGTGAGGTCTGAATCTTTGCACCAGGTGGAGAGTGGAAGGAGGCTGTTGTAACTGTGGACAGTGTGGAGGACTTTGTGGTTGTGTTTGAGAGTGAGCTGACAGATGGTGTGGCAGACACAGCGTTGGACGACATCTCCTACACTGCTGGCCCCTGTCCCAACGACATTTTGAGCCAGCAGTTCATTTGTTTAGAGAATCATGTCTCTGTGCCAATTTTCAAGGTAGGTAACTTTTGGTTTAAAACAATTTTTTTTACGGTTTATCTTTGTGCTCTTAATAGGTTTCTACAGTAATTTTTTTTTTCTCAATTGATATGGATGTCTACTTTCAGATTTTGTGTGTTATGGTGTCAATGGCTGAATGATTGGTTTGTTTACTTCCAGAAATGTGATTTTGTGTGGGACTGTGTCAATGGATGAATGATTGGTTTGTTTACTTCCAGAAATGTGATTTTGTGTGGGATTGTGTCAATGGATGAATGATTGGTTATTTTACTTCCAGAAATGTGATTTTGTGTGGGACTGTGTCAATGGATGAATGATTGGTATGTTTACTTTCAGAAATGTGATTTTGTGTGGGACTGTGTCAATGGATGAATGATTGGTTTGTTTACTTTCAGAAATTTTGATTTTGTGTGGGAATGTGTCAATGGATGAATGATTGGTTTGTTTACTTCCAGAAATGTGATTTTGTGTGGGACTGTGTCAATGGATCTGATGAATGATTGGTTTGTTTACTTCCAGAAATGTGATTTTGTGTGGGATTGTGTCAATGGATGAATGATTGGTTTGTTTACTTCCAGAAATGTGATTTTGTGTGGGATTGTGTCAATGGACGAATGATTGGTTTGTTTACTTCCAGAAATGTGATTTTGTGTGGGACTGTGTCAATGGCTGAATGATTGGTTTGTTTACTTCCAGAAATGTGATTTTGTGTGTTATGGTGTCAGCTGATGAATGATTGGTTTGTTTACTTCCAGAAATGTGCTTTTGTGTGGGACTGCGTCAATGGATCTGATGAATGATTGGTTTGTTTACTTCCAGAAATGTGATTTTGTGTGGGATTGTGTCAATGGATGAATGATTGGTTTGTTTACTTCCAGAAATGTGATTTTGTGTGGGACTGTGTCAATGGATGAATGATTGGTATGTTTACTTTCAGAAATGTGATTTTGTGTGGGACTGTGTCAATGGATGAATGATTGGTTTGTTTACTTTCAGAAAATTTGATTTTGTGTGGGACTGTGTCAATGGATGAATGATTGGTTTGTTTACTTCCAGAAATGTGATTTTGTGTGGGATTGTGTCAATGGACGAATGATTGGTTTGTTTACTTCCAGAAATGTGATTTTGTGTGGGACTGTGTCAATGGCTGAATGATTGGTTTGTTTACTTCCAGAAATGTGATTTTGTGTGTTATGGTGTCAGCTGATGAATGATTGGTTTGTTTACTTCCAGAAATGTGATTTTGTGTGGGACTGTGTCAATGGATCTGATGAATGATTGGTTTGTTTACTTCCAGAAATGTGATTTTGTGTGGGATTGTGTCAATGGATGAATGATTGGTTTGTTTACTTCCAGAAATGTGATTTTGTGTGGGATTGTGTCAATGGATCTGATGAATGATTGGTTTGTTTACTTCCAGAAATGTGATTTTGTGTGGGACTGTGTCAATGGCTGAATGATTGGTTTGTTTACTTCCAGAAATGTGATTTTGTGTGGGATTGTGTCAATGGATGAATGATTGGTTTGTTTACTTCCAGAAATGTGATTTTGTGTGGGACTGTGTCAATGGATCTGATGAATGATTGGTTTGTTTACTTCCAGAAATGTGATTTTGTGTGGGATTGTGTCAATGGATCTGATGAATGATTGGTTTGTTTACTTCCAGAAATGTGATTTTGTGTGGGACTGTGTCAATGGATCTGATGAATGATTGGTTTGTTTACTTCCAGAAATGTGATTTTGTGTGGGACTGTGTCAATGGATCTGATGAATGATTGGTTTGTTTACTTCCAGAAATGTGATTTTGTGTGGGATTGTGTCAATGGATGAATGATTGGTTTGTTTACTTCCAGAAATGTGATTTTGTGTGGGACTGTGTCAATGGATCTGATGAATGGGACTGTGGGAACTGTACCTTTGAGCGTGACCTGTGTGGCTACTCAGACACCAGTGATGGCCTCTTCCACTGGACTAGGGCCAGCAGCAGCTCACTGAGGCCATCAGTGGTCAGTCAGCTTGGACATGACCACACTTTAAGTATGGAGAGTCCACTGTTTTATTCTGTAGCAATGGCAATGAAGAAGTTGGAAAAAAAATTCCAATACATTTTTTTTTTAAATTTATATCTTTTTTAACTGCCCAATATGATGTATGTCAAGATGATTTTTTTTTCTTCAAATTTAAACATACTCTGATTCTAAATACTTCTGTTTTCAGATTCAGCATCCGGTCACATGGTGTACGTCAACAGTGACAGGGGCCGAGACAACGACCAGGCATACCTTGTGTCCCCCCTCCTGCAGAGATCATACCAAACCTGTGCTGTCAAGTTTTACTTCAAGTTCTCTCAGATCTCTACTGGGCAAATCTCTGTGTACATTCAGGTCAGCTAGCAACACTAGACACTAGTTAACATGATTGTTCTCTCAGATCTCTACTGGGCAAATCTCTGTGTACATTCAGGTCAGCTAGCAACACTAGACACTAGTTAACTTGATTGTTCTCTCAGATCTCTACTGGGCAAATCTCTGTGTACATTCAGGTCAGCTAGCAACACTAGACACTAGTTAACTTGATTGTCCTGGTTTAGTGTTTTAACATTTGTCATTTCTGACAATAACCTTTGTAATAAGTCTGATGTGCTTGTTATATTTCTTAAAATATATGTCATGGTTAATTTTAATGAGGAAAATTAAAATAGGATTACTTCTCTATTGCAATAATATTAATTTTAATTTTTAAACCAAATTTTGAAATAGTCCATTTTGCTATGAACATTTTGAAATTCTACTTAAAATATGTCACTTATACATTTAAATCCCACTTAAAATACATTCCAGTACAACTGGGAGAGTAGGTGGTCAAAGAGTTTCTCCCAGAGTAGAGTCTACAATACAGATTCCTGGCATGAGGCTAACGTTCATATTGGGTACATGGCGGAACCTTTCAGAATAGTTATCACAGCTTCTAAGATGTTGATGTAGGTAACTTGTTTGTTAACATGGTTTAGTAAGTTCAAGTAATGTTAAGCAAATGATTGTCTTCTGTTAAAAACTATTCAAGGTTTTGTTTTACCAACTCTGCTGTCAAACTTAAGTGAACAATCCTTCTCTTCCCCCAGGGGTAATGGGACGATGGCCGTGGATGATGTTCAGCTGGTGGGCTGCGGTCCCCCCACACGTGACACCCTGCCCTGTCTCCCCTCACAGTTCACCTGTGCCAGTGGCTACTGTATAGACGGGCGAGCTGTCTGTGACCTCTCACAAGACTGTGGGGATGCTAGCGATGAGACCAGCTGTCAGAAGGTCTCTAGTCTACGTCATTTTATTCTTAGAAAGTTGGTTTTGTGCTTTAGAGATATCCATTTCCTTAAATGAGAAGTTGTGAAATTTTACAACATGACAAAACGTAAGGGGTATACTAGTTACTTGTGTATCAAAGGTTTTCAGACAAGATTTTAGATGTTGAGTATTTTTGACATGTTAGAAGTAGATGATGTACCAGATGATGTGACTGTGATGTTCTTACTTACTTACTTAATCCTCATCACTCCCTGTGGAGTATAGGGCAACAACAAATCTCCGCCATTCCACCCTGTTCTGGGCGAGCCACTTTAGTTCATGCCAGGTTTTGCCAGTAGCCTGTACTTCTTCTTCCATCTCCCTCCTCCATGTTCCCAGTGGTCTTCCTCTACTTCTCTTTCCGGGTGGGTTCCACTTCAGCGCCATGTTGGGGAGTCCTTTTTTGCTCATGCGTAGGACATGGCCCAGCCATCTCCATCTCCTCGTTCTAACTTCTGAGACTATGTTGTTTAATCCTGTCCTTCGCCATATTTCCTTGTTCGGGACTTTGTCGTCCCACTTTATCCTGAGGATGCGTTGGAGGGATCTTCTTTCAAAGCCTCTGAGTCGGCTGTCTACTTTCTTGTTTAGTTTCCATGACTCTGCAGCATAGAGGAGTACAGAACGTACATTAGACTTATAGATCCTTATTTTAGTTCTCTGCTGCAGTGAGGATGATTTCCAGATCTTAGCGAGTCTGTTGAAAGCTTGTGCTGCCATTGCAATTCTGGTGGCAATTTCTTTCTCCATGCTGCCATTTGCTGATATATAGCTGCCGAGGTACTTAAAGTCTTCGACCTCTTCTAGCTCTGCTCCATTCGCAAAGGTCTTGAGAGCACTTTTGGTTTTTATTTTCATTAGCTTGGTTTTTCCGGAGTTTATCTTTAGCCCAACGCTTTTGGCAATTTGCTCTATTCTTGTGGTTTTCGCTTGGATGTCTTTTTGGGCATGTGAAAGTAAAGCTTAAAGTTGTGATGTTCTAATGTATCCCATATCTTTCAGACGAGTGCTTGTGACTTTGAGAGCTTAATTTGTGACTGTGATGTTCTAATGTATCCCATATCTTTCAGACGAGTGCTTGTGACTTTGAGAGCACAATTTGTGACTGTGATGTACTAATGTATCCCATATCTTTCAGACGAGTGCTTGTGACTTTGAGAGCACAATTTGTGACTGTGATGTACTAATGTATCCCATATCTTTCAGACGAGTGCTTGTGACTTTGAGAGCACAATTTGTGACTGTGATGTACTAATGTATCCCATATCTTTCAGACGAGTGCTTGTGACTGAGAGCACAATTTGTGACTGTGATGTACTAATGTATCCCATATCTTTCAGACGAGTGCTTGTGACTTTGAGAGCTCAATTTGTGACTGTGATGTACTAATGTATCCCATATCTTTCAGACGAGTGCTTGTGACTTTGAGAGCTCAATTTGTGACTGTGATGTACTAATGTATCCCATATCTTTCAGACGAGTGCTTGTGACTGAGAGAGCACAATTTGTGACTGTGATGTACTAATGTATCCCATATCTTTCAGACGAGTGCTTGTGACTTTGAGAGCACAATTTGTGACTGTGATGTACTAATGTATCCCATATCTTTCAGACGAGTGCTTGTGACTGAGAGCACAATTTGTGACTGTGATGTACTAATGTATCCCATATCTTTCAGACGAGTGCTTGTGACTTTGAGAGCTCAATTTGTGACTGTGATGTACTAATGTATCCCATATCTTTCAGACGAGTGCTTGTGACTTTGAGAGCTCAATTTGTGACTGTGATGTACTAATGTATCCCATATCTTTCAGACGAGTGCTTGTGACTGAGAGAGCACAATTTGTGACTGTGATGTACTAATGTATCCCATATCTTTCAGATGAGTGCTTGTGACTTTGAGAGCACAATTTGTGACTTTGATGTACTAATGTATCCCATATCTTTCAGACGAGTGCTTGTGACTTTGAGAGCTCAATTTGTGACTGTGATGTACTAATGTATCCCATATCTTTCAGACAAGTGCTTGTGACTTTGAGAACACAATTTGTGACTGTGATGTACTAATGTATCCCATATCTTTCAGACGAGTGCTTGTGACTTTGGAGCTCAATTTGTGACTGTGATGTACTAATGTATCCCATATCTTTCAGACGAGTGCTTGTGACTTTGAGAGCACAATTTGTGACTGTGATGTACTAATGTATCCCATATCTTTCAGACGAGTGCTTGTGACTTTGAGAGCACAATTTGTGACTGTGATGTACTAATGTATCCCATATCTTTCAGACGAGTGCTTGTGACTTTGAGAACTCAATTTGTGACTGTGATGTACTAATGTATCCCATATCTTTCAGACGAGTGCTTGTGACTTTGAGAGCACAATTTGTGACTGTGATGTACTAATGTATCCCATATCTTTCAGACGAGTGCTTGTGACTTTGAGAGCACAATTTGTGACTGTGATGTACTAATGTATCCCATATCTTTCAGACGAGTGCTTGTGACTTTGAGAGCACAATTTGTGACTGTGATGTACTAATGTATCCCATATCTTTCAGACGAGTGCTTGTGACTTTGAGAGCACAATTTGTGACTGTGATGTACTAATGTATCCCATATCTTTCAGACGAGTGCTTGTGACTTTGAGAGCACAATTTGTGACTGTGATGTACTAATGTATCCCATATCTTTCAGACGAGTGCTTGTGACTTTGAGAGCACAATTTGTGACTGTGATGTACTAATGTATCCCATATCTTTCAGACGAGTGCTTGTGACTTTGAGAGCACAATTTGTGACTGTGATGTACTAATGTATCCCATATCTTTCAGACAAGTGCTTGTGACTTTGAGAGCTCTATTTGTGACTGTGATGTACTAATGTATCCCATATCTTTCAGACGAGTGCTTGTGACTTTGAGAAGTCAATTTGTGACTGGCACCAGGACTCACAGACCAGTGGCACCTGGAGGTTGGTGTCTGGGATGGAAGCAGGTGGGATCACACGTGACCACACCAAGGGCACGCCCTCTGGTCACTTCCTGCTCTTGGACAACTCTGGTGCCACAGCCAAGGCCAGGCTTGTCAGTCAGACTATCCAGGCCACAAATACTTCTTGTCACCTGACCTTGTACTACAACATTCAGCAGGACGGGGCAGGTGGGGACGCAGGTGTGAATACAGGTGCTGGTGTAAATATTTTCATGCGTACAACTAACGGAGGATATGAAACCAAAATTTTCTCTCGACGCAATACAAATCAGGATTTCTGGGACAGATCTGTCGTCAACTTAATCTCTCCACAAAATTTCCAGGTAGTTCTTGAAGGTGTGGGAGCACCTGATGCTACCATAGGTGTGGACGACCTGGTGCTAAGCTCCGGCTGTGTCCTGCTGAGCTCCAGCCTCCCCTTACCTGGCTACACGCCAACTACAGCCCCACCCAACCATTGCCCCAGCTACCAGCACCAGTGTGGCAACGGTCAGTGTGTGGCCACGTCTGTCGTGTGTGACTTGAAGCCTGACTGTGGGGACGGGTCGGATGAAGCCGAGTGTGGACCTTGTGAGTTTGAATCTGGGACGTGTGGCTGGTACTCTGCTGGTACTGGGGCCCTGGACTGGTGCCTCGTCACCCCCGGCTTGATGGGTCAGGTGGGACCAGACACTGACCACACGTTCAACAACAGAACTGGTCACTACATGTACGTCCACTCTACTCTAGGCTTGACTGACTCCCCCGCATGGCTGACCAGTGGTCCTTTACCTGCTGTAAGTAGCAGCTGCACTCTTACCTTGTTTAGTTACGTGAACCCTGACCTTAACGCCACGCTCGGCGTCTTTGTCTACTATAAGGAGGATACTCTCCCCTTGTTTAATGTAGGACAGGCCAGCCCAACAGAGTGGCAGAACTTGACATTCCACATGCCTAGCAGTCTAAAACTGGAAGACGGGTGGCAGATAATAATCAGCTTCCAAGCCCCAGCACACAGCAGCATACAGAAACTAGCAGCCGTTGACAGCATACAGTTCCACGGATGCTCCAAGCAAGAAGAGGTCCCACGTCTAACTTGTGACTTTGATGACCAGAGTCTGTGCAGTTGGAGGCAGTCAACGCAAGATGTGTTCGACTGGTCAGTCATTCAAAGCGGAACTTCCACCGAAGTGGGTCGCCTGAGGGACCGCTCTGTTGACAGGAGTGGGTACTACCTGCTGGCCCCCAGCTCCAACAGGAGGAACTTGGACATGGCTGTGCTGGTCAGTCCAGTACTCCAGCCACCCACCGGAGAGAACTGTTTGAGTCTCTGGTACTACATGAATGGCGAGGGTGCTGGCAATCTCCGAGTGGAAACATACTACAGCGGTTACAATATTTTAAACTTCAACCGAAACGGTAGCCTTCCTAACCACTGGTTTCAGGCTCTAGTCCCTATCACATCTACAACTACTTTTAGTATCGGTATCAAGGCAGAGGTCACGGGTGTGGTGGGTGGAGGGATAGCAGTGGACAGTGTCCAGTACACAGACGGACCTTGCATGTTTCCTACTGAGTGCACGTTTGAGGACGGCAATTTCTGTGAGTGGTACCAGGACAGGAGCGATAACCTTGACTGGTCAATTGGTAGCAACTCGTCAGTCACGGGGTCTTCTCCGGACACTGACCACACGCTGGGGACACGAGATGGTCACTTTGTGTTCGTACAGACGGCCACACCAGGTGTCGCGGCGTTAAGGGGTTACCTGAGAAGCTCTCCAACGGCAGAGTTCACTTCCTGTCTACAGTTCTGGTACCACCTGTCCAGCGAGGCCCCCACTCAGCTGTTGGTCCACGCCACCTTTCCGTCCACGCCTCTAGCACTCGAGGTCGACCTGTTGACGCTGTACGGTCCGCTGGAAAACGTGTGGAGAAAAGCCAACCTCAATATCAAACCGCCAGTTGGAGCCTATGAGATGAGGATTGAGGCCAGAGTTCACGGAGGTCAAGGATACGTGGCTATCGACGACCTGAGTCTGACAGACGGACAGTGTCCAGAGCAAGGATCGTGTAACTTCAACGAAGATCTCTGCGGGTTTGTTGTCATGTCAGGGGAGACAAGCTTTCAGTGGATATTTCAGTCTGACGAGCCCCAAGTTCTCTTCCCTGACAGCTACGTGGTCGCCTCCCCTGACAACAGCACGTCAGAGGGCGACACTGCTCTCCTCATCAGCGATCCTATAGTTGTCTCCCCTACCGAGTCCACCAAAAAATGTTTGCTTCTCACCGCTCGCCTGTCGTCGCCTGCATCAGGTCTGGGGTTCAAGAAGCTGAACGTCTACACCCGCGCCCTCAACACCAGCCTCAAGACGTTGGTCAGCACGGAGGATACCTTCATGCTCAACACCTGGTCTCGCTACCACATACATCTCGATGTCAGCTATGACTTTGAATTTATGATTGAAACCATCCACGATGGTCACTCGGAGGTCAGACTTGCAGTGGACGATGTTGTTTTGATGAACGAAGAGTGTCACGTGCTCCCGTCTACCCCGTCCCGACCCCCAGTGCCCTCTGTGTCACCGAGTTATCCCCCTTCTCTGTTAGACTGTGACTTTGAGGTCGACTTTTGTCAGTGGACGCCGGTGTTCCAAGTCAGGGGTCAGGGCTGGAGTATTACCCACAATTCTCAGAGCGATCCATTGGTTGACCACACCTCCTCCAGTAGAGCTGGCGGTTATGCCAGTGACAAGAGGAATCTGGGTACTGACACCGGTCTAGCGGCAGTGAGTAACGACACCGCCTATCTCATCAGTCCTAAACTTCCAATGGGCGGGAACATCTGCCTCAAGTTTTGGTATTTCATGTACGGCCCAAATGTCGGCGAGCTGAGGGTCACCGTCCCGACCAGGGGCACCTACTGGTTGAAGCGAGGCAGTCAGGGGCCGGAGTGGAAGTACGCCATGTTCAACATCAACGACATCAGCGGCGACGGGGTCATCGCGTTTGAGAGCAGCGGTCAAGCGGGTCACGTGGCTATAGACGATGTCTTCTCCAACCCTGGGGACTGTCCGCCTGGAAACTTCTGCGACTTTGAGACCAACTTCTGCGGGTACTTGACTGAGCCCGTGGGTTACCTCCCGTGGAGCCGAAGTTTAAACCTGTCTTACAAAAACATGACGGGACCTACAAGGGGAGACCACACTGTTGGGACGTTTGAAGGCCACTTTGCTTACTTTGACACGAGCATGAGGCGACCAGGAGACATTGGACGCTTGACCACCACAGACTTCACGGCCGCGCCTGGCTCTTGTCTGACCTTCTGGTACGTCATGCGGGGGGCGAACATGGGCAGGCTGAACGTGTACGTGGACGACGTGGCTGACCTCATGGACGGCGCCCAGCCTGTGTTTACCAGGTCAGGGTCTCAGGGCGAGGACTGGATGCTGGCTGCGGTCAGTCTGGACGCTGTTGCCAAGTTCAGGGTCATCTTTGAGGCTGTAGCCGGGGCAGGTCCGTACGGCGAAGTGGCTATTGATGACGTCAGCCTGGTCCCCCGGGCATGCCCTGACCCGGGGAGTTGTGATTTTGAAGATGAGCTCTGCTCGTGGTACAACGCTCAGGAGGGGGATGACCTTGACTGGGTGAGGGTCAAAGGTCACGACCACACCACCAACACGAATGACGGGGTGTTTCTGACGATGACAGGTGCTGGTCACGTAGCGCACCTGATGTCACCTGTCCTTGATGACGACACGACTTACTGCCTCACTGTGTGGAGTGTGACGTCATCCCCGAATGGCCTCATCAAGTTCTACACCAGAGAGGTCGATGAGGTCATCCTCCAACCCCTGGCCACAGACCCAATAGTGTTAGGGTCAGCGTCAACAGGTCAGCACTGGCTCAAGTATCAAAGACAAGTGTCACACGGGTCGCCCGCTTCAAAACGTTACCAGCTTGTATTAGAAGGGGTTAAAGGTCAGGGTGACATCTCCCTGGATGATCTCACCCTGTCCCAGGGCAACTGTTCTGAGCCCCCAGCCCAAGGTCCCAAGACATTCTACTGCAACAGCTCCCGGACCTGGCTCAATGAGACCCAGCTCTGTGACTTCCGTCAAGACTGTGAGGGCCCGGATGAAGAACTTGTCTGCGGGTATGATTGTGACTTCGAGAGTACGTCGTGTAGATGGGAAAATGTAGGCAGTATTAGCTGGCTGGTGAAGAATGGTAGCTCTTATGGTGTAGGCAGCCATTTTGTTTCCCTTGACGACGCTGCTAATGCTTTAGCCGTGTACCTGAGTCCCGTGTTACAACAGAGCTCTTCTATATGCGAGTTACAGTTTTCTTACTACATGAGTTCATCGACAGGGAACATGATCAGGGTGGCTAAACGTGAAGGGAGTCACGTAACTGATATTTTGGTCGAGTCGGCAGGAGGTAGCTCCTGGCAGGATAAGACAGTTGTGATTGGACGAATGGCCAACCCGTTTCAGGTCTCAATCCAGGCGGTCAAGCGTGAACGGACCTCAGTGGTTTCAATTGACAACCTCAGGTTTATTGACTGCGACCTGCCTGGACATGGCGACTGTGGTCAACTGACCAGTCCAGTCGTCTGCAACAACTCGGCCTGCGTGGACAGGACGGCGCTGTGCAACTTAGCAGACGACTGTGGTGACGGCACGGACGAGGCGTCCTGCGGCTGGTTTAAAATGTGCGACTTTGAGTTGGACCTGTGCTACTGGCACCCGGATGTGGCACCACGCTGGCGTGTTGAGGCGGCATCTGTCCTGGGGTCTGGTCTCACTGACCACACGTCACGGTCCAGTACTGGACGTGTTGCCACTCTGAGATCTGGCACCCCACTGGCCAACCTTCTAAGTCCAGTTTTTATCCCATCATCCACGTGTACTCTATCCTTTACGTTTTTAATCCAGTCAGACAAATCGAGTTCTGTTGGCGTGTACACACGTACCGCAGTGAATGGGGCGCTGAGGTTGGTGTTCTCTAGGTCTGCTCACGCCACCAACAGCTGGGCAGTGAAGCGTGTCGTGTTTAATGAAACCAAGCCGTTCCAGGTGATGCTGCAAGTCCAACAACCCGCAGGCACGGCTGGAGTTGTAGCTCTTGACGACACTTCCTTTTCTCCGGACTGTGAGGATTTTAAAGGGGAATTCCCGGTCTTGCCCACCACATCGCCTGGGGTGTGCCCAGAGGGGTCAGTGCCGTGTGCAGACAATACCACATGTGTGATGAAGCTCCATGTGTGTGATTTAATTAGCCAGTGTTCAGACGGTTCTGATGAAGCGAACTGTTCTGCGTGTGATTATGAAACAAGCTCATGCGGCTGGCATGATGCTAGTGACGGGGCGTTTACTTGGGTTCGTGCTAACCCTTCTGCTGATGTCGTCCCTATGGGACCAGACGAGGACCACACAAGAGGCATGACGGGATCCCACTCCTACATGCTGGTGGTGTACTCGGCCTACACCAGCCGGCAAGGTGTAGCTCTTGAGTCGGTGGTGTTTGCACCATCCAGCCCTCCGTGTGTTGTTACTTTCTGGGTCTACGGCACCCATTGGAGGTCTGACACAGCTCTCTTGCTGAAGGTCAGGTCATTGGCTGTAGACCACACGCTGGACACTGAGGCGGTCACTGCGTACAAGGTGGAGGTCACCGACCTGCTGGAAGGTGCCTGGGTCCAGGTTAACGCCACGGTGGGGTACCAGCCGTACGGGTTCCAGCTGCTGCTAGTGGCCCGGTCAGTCGATGCCGGGACGGTGGTGGCCGTGGATGACGTCAGCTTGAGCCCAGACTGTGCCGTTGGTCAGCCGGAGCAGACGTGTGCCAGCGGCTACTTGCGGTGCCAGTCTGGGTCGTGTGTGGGTCACGTGGTCCTGTGTGACGGCCACCCCGACTGTGGGGACGGGAGCGACGAGCAGGACTGCGGGGACTACCACAGCTGTGACTTCGAGCACGGGTTGCTGGACCTGTTCGTAGATGGCGCCGTGGATGTCACGTGGGTGGTAACCACACCAGAGGAGGTCAAGGCCACAGAAGACGCCCCCGCCAGAGATCACACGCTCAACTATAAGCTGGGCCACATGCTGTACCTAGGTGACCCCTCTCTAGCGAGAGTTCCAGTGGGCTCTGTGGGCAGGTTGAAGACCGCGGTCCTGTACCCCAGCACACCAGGGGGCGGCTGTCACCTCAGGTTCTTCTTCTACCAGGCCAGTGCTCGTGCTGGCTCCATCAGAGTCTATGTCCAGTACTACGAGCTAGGGGAGTTGACACTCAAGTGGTCAAGCCCTGGGATCACAGACACCCAGTGGACTAGAGCAGATGTAAGTGTATATGAAAAAAATCTGTTCAGATTTGTCATTGAAGGCGTGACCGGTCCGATCAACAGCAACGGTTTCTGTCAGAGCGTGTCCATTGATGACGTGTCTCTGACACCTGGGTGCAGGGTCGCACCTGCGACGTTTCCACTCCCCGACCCTCGGCCCACACCTGCGACAGGTACCTGCGGTCCTGGCCAGTTCACCTGTGATGGCACGTGTCACTCAGTCACCACCCTGTGTGACCTGACCCCGCAGTGCTCTGACCACACTGACGAGGCCGACTGCCCTTCATCGTGTGACTTTGAACATGGCCCCTGTGGATGGAAAAACATTGATACGCTGCATGAAAATTTTACTATAGTTGATTCAAGCTTTGGTCAGTTTCCCTTTGACCACAACCCGGGTGATAAATACGGGCACGCCTTGCACATCGCGACAGGAGACAACAGCTACACCAGCTCTGTCACGTCCCCAACCTTTGAGAGGGCGGCTGACGGCTGTACTTTCACTTTCTGGTACTGGCAGCAGGGGAATAACTCTGATCTCTCCCTGGTTTACACGACCATGGGGGTCATGACCTCCACACTGTGGACCCAACCCTCTCCCAGCTCCCAGCAGAAGCAGGAGTGGCAGCAGGAATGGCACCAGGTCTCCGTACAGCTGCCAAGCTGTGCTGCAAAGTTCCAGCTCCTGTTTGAAGTCAAAACCCACCAGCTCTTAAGCCCAGGGTCCTTAACTCTGGATGATCTCAGTTTCGTGAACTGTTCCCTGCCGCCCCCTTTAGCCGCGTGTGACGATGAAGAGTTCATGTGTGGAGACCAGCACCAATGTGTTTTCAAATCCCTGATGTGTAATTTAAACGTAGATTGTTGTGACGGCTCAGACGAGGGTCCCTACCTCTGCTATTCTTATGGAGAGTTTCCCTTTGAATGGGGAATGGACGGCTGGACCCAATCCACGGACGATGATGGTGACTGGGTGTTAATCCAGCCGTCTAAGCTGACAGACTTCCACTACCCACCGGCGCACTCAATGTCCGACAGTGGTCACTACCTGCTGTGTTCCCTGCAGACGAGCGGTCACAAGGCCAGACTCCTCCACGCTTTCAGTGCTCCGGGTGTAGACTGTCACGTCAGGGTCTGGATCTCCTCCCTGGGGCCCGACTCCGGCATCTTGACCGTGTACATTGTCGTGTCCAACTCCACGACCAGCCTGGTCAGTGTCCAGCTAGGGGAACAAAGATGGCAGCTGCTGGACGTGGAGATCCACACGGACAGGCCGTACCAGCTGGTACTGGAGCTCCGGCAGGGTGTCTACTACTCGGGGGGCGTGGTCGTGGACGACATCACCCTCAGCCCAGACTGTGGGGTGGGGTCAGTTACACCTCCCCCAGGTGTGGTCACACACAGTCCTGGAACCGGCAGTTCTGTAACACCTACCCAGCAGACCATGGAATCAGCAGCGACATCAGACCACAGTAGTAGCACAACATCGTCACCTATATCAGACCACAGTAGCACCACAACAATGTCAGCACCATCAGACCACAGTAGCACCATAACATGGCCCCCTACCTCAAACCACAGTAGCACCACAACAATGTCAGCACCATCAGACCATAGTAGCACCACAACAATGTCAGCAACATCAGACCACAGTAGCACAACATCGTCCCCTACATCAAACCAAAGTAGCACCATACCATCGTCAGCGACATCAGAGCACAGTAGCACCATAACATCATCAGCACCATCAGACCACAGTAGCACCATACCATCATCAGCACCATCAGACCACAGTAGCACCACAACAATGTCAGCAACATCAGACCACAGTAGCACCATAACATCATCAGCACCACCAGACCACAGTAGCACCATACCATCATCAGCACCATCAGACCACAGTAGCACCACAACAATGTCAGCAACATCAGACCACAGTAGTAGCCCAGCATCTTCCAGTCGACTGACCCAAAGAACACCTTCTACTGTCCACCAATCTAGCCCTCGAGCCGACACAGCCACGAGTACAACATCAGGTAAAATTTTCATCACATACTTGACTTTCCTGGTAATAGGTAATCCTAGTTATTGACACTTTTTTAAGTAAACAGTTTGAACACCCCCCAGTGTGTTTATTTATCTGACCGTTTGATCACCCTCCCATGTATTGAACATTGACCACCCTCCCATGTATTGACCGTTTGAGCCCCCTCCCATGAATTGACCGTTTGATCACTCTCCCATCTGACCATTTGATCACCCTCTCATGTATTGACCGTTTGATCACCCTCACATGTATTGACCGTTTGAACACCCTCCCATTTATTGACCGTTTGATCCCCCCCCCCCCCCATCCCATGTATTGACCGTTTGTTTACCCTCCCATGTATTGACCGTTAGATCACCACCACCACCCGCCTCCCATGTATTGACGGTTTGATAACCCCCCTCCCATGTATTGACCGTTTGATCGCCCCCCCCCCCCCATGTATTGACCGTTTGATCACCCTCCCATGTATTGACTGTTAGATCACCCCCCCCCATGTATTGACCGTTTGAGCCCCCCCCCCCATGTATTGACCGTTTGATCACCCTCCCATGTATTGACTGTTAGATCACCCCCCCCCCCCCAATGTATTGACCGTTTGATCGCCCCCCTCCCATGTATTGACCGTTTGATCACCCTCCCATGTATTGACCGTTTGATCACCCTCCCATGTATTGACTGTTAGATCACCCCCCCCCCCCATATATTGACCGTTTGAGCCCCCTCCCCCCCTCCAATATATTGACCGTTTGAGCCCCCCCTAGCATGTATTGACCGTTTCATCACCCTCCCATGTATTGATCATTTGAGCACCCCCCCCCCCATGTATTGACCGTTTGAGCCCCCTCCCATGTATTGACCGTTTGAGCCCCCTCCCATGTATTCATCTGACCGTCTGTGTCCCAACCTTCCAGCATCGTGGAAGCTTCCAGTTGGCCTGGTGCTGGGTCTTGTGTTGGCGGTGGTGTTGGTGGCCCTCGTTCTTCTCTATGTAAAACGGCGGGGCAACAGGCAAGTTGTGTTTTACTGTTAGTTACCTTCTCTTGTCTGATTCGTGGGATCTTTGGTGTCTAAAATGGGAAGGCTGGAATGCGATTTTGATAGTTATTAGGATTCGAGTACCTGAGCCATTCAAATATCTGACTCGAAGTAAGAGTAATTTTAAACGTTGGTGGACATAAAACTGAACTAATTATTAATTCATAGACCAAAGTGGTCAAAATTGGTAAACTCTACTTCATCTGTTTTTTGTTAAAGTATGTTTCCTGTACAAATACAGCAGCAGTAAAGTTTGGAGTAAAACATTGCTGTATGTGCATGTCCACCCCCCCCCCCCCCTTTCCCCACACGACCCCCACCCCCAACACATAAACACACATCTTCCCTGTTTCTCTAGGTATCACAATGTGCTAGATGACAGGACAAGACTGTCTTTAAGTGAAGGCAACCAAATGATTGAACTGAGCTCTAATGTAAGTAGTTGGTCAGTCGTGTATTTGAGATGTGTGGTCAGTCTTTAAGTGAAGGCAACCAAATGATTGAAATGAGCTCTAATGTAAGTAGTTGGTCAGTCGTGTATTTGAGATATGTGGTCAGTCAAGTATTTGTGTCCTGGTCAGTCTTTAAGTGAAGGCAACCAAATGATTGAAATGAGCTCTAATGTAAGTAGTTGGTCAGTCGTGTATTTGAGATATGTGGTCAGTCAAGTATTTGTGTCCTGGTCAGTCAAGTATTTGTGTCCTGGTCAGTCGTGTATTTGAGATATGTGGTCAGTCAAGTATTTGTGTCCTGGTCAGTCAAGTATTTGTGTCCTGGTCAGTCGTGTATTTGAGATATGTGGTCAGTCAAGTATTTGTGTCCTGGTCAGTCAAGTATTTGTGTCCTGGTCAGTCGTGTATTTGAGATATGTGGTCAGTCAAGTATTTGTGTCCTGGTCAGTCAAGTATTTGTGTCCTGGTCAGTCGTGTATTTGAGATGTGTCCTGGTCAGTCGTGTATTTGAGATGTGTCCTGGTCAGTCGTGTATTTGAGATGTGTCCTGGTCAGTCGAGTATTTGTGTCCTGGTCAGTCAAGTATTTGAGATGTGTCCTGGTCAGTCGAGTATTTGAGATGTGTCCTGGTCAGTCGAGTATTTGAGATGTGTCCTGGTCAGTCGAGTATTTGAGATGTGTCCTGGTCAGTCGAGTATTTTATAGGTGTGGTCAGTCGTATGTTTGAGATGTGTCCTGGTCAGTCCAGTATTTGAGATGTGTCCTGGTCAGTCAAGTATTTGAGATGTGTCCTGGTCAGTCGAGTATTTGAGATGTGTCCTGAAAAAGTTTCTTTCAGGCGCCTCTTAAGCACGTCTACTGCCACCACCCCCCGCCCCGAAAGTAATAGAATTTATAACATATTCAAAATATATATTTCAACAAGTCCTTACCCCCCCCCCCCCCCCCCCCCCCCCACGAAAATTTAAAATTTCAAGTGCCTCCCAAGAAAAAAGTTTTGCTTTTTCCGCCTACCGGCATTTATCACCACAATGTCAGTGTGTGTTAACTGGTGTTGTGTGTGTGTTAACTTAGGCTGTGTGTGTGTGGTAACTAATGTTGTGTGTCATGGATCAGTTGCTGACTCACCACATGGAGGCCTACACGTCCTTGTTATAAAAATTTCATTTTCTTACACATTAATGTCTCTTATTCTACTAATTAGTTGCCTTATACATTCATCATGTCTCTGCTACTAATTAGTTGCCTTAAACGTCTCTTTTACTAATTAGTTGCCTTGTAAGTCTCTTTTACTAAATAGTTGCCTTATACATTTATATGTTTCTTGTTATACTAATTATTCTTTAATCAAATCATTAATCTAATGATCTCATTAAGCATGAATCAAGCATCCCTTCACACGCGTGGAAACATAAATGGTCTTCTCATAAATTTCTGCCATATTTCTCTGTCGTCTGCGCTCTGCATTTCTTGATGTCCTCCATCCAATGCCGTCTTTGCCGCCCCCCCCCCCCCCCCCCCGCCCCCGTCTTCTCCCTCCTGGCACGGTCCCATGCACGATTGTCTTGGGTAGACGCTGGCTGGTGAGATACTCCTCTACCATCTCAGTTGCTTTATTTCACCGTGCTCAACTTGTTATTGTTATTATTATTAACCGAAATGTGACAGGTACCAGATTTAAGAAGTAATTTTTTAATGTGTTATGTTTTTGAAAGTCCTACACATATTTTCTGACAATTTGTACAGGACCCAGCAGAGGCGGAACATGTGTATGAGGAAGTGGTGGAGGATAAGGCTGAGGTTTGTTGTGTTTCTTGATTCAGCTTTAGTGGTGTGTGATGGTCATTTCGTTAACTCTATTGGTCTTGTGTTGGGGTCATTTCGTCAACTCTAGTGGTTGTGTGTTGGGGTCATTTCGTCAACTCTAGGGGTCGTGTGTTGGGGTCATTTCGTCAACTTCTGGGGTTCGTGTGTTGGGTCTTTTCGTCAACTCTAGAGGTCGTGTGTTGGGGTCATTTCGTCAACTCTAGGGGTCGTGTGTTGGGGTCATTTCGTCAACTTCTGGGGTTCGTGTGTTGGGGTCATTTCGTCAACTCTAGTGGTTGTGTGTTGGGGTCATTTCGTCAACTCTAGTTGTTGTGTGTTGGGGTCATTTCGTCAACTCTAGGGGTCGTGTGTTGGGGTCATTTCGTCAACTCTAGTGGTTGTGTGTTGGGGTCATTTCGTCAACTCTAGGGGTCGTGTGTTGGGGTCATTTCGTCAACTCTAGGGGTCGTGTGTTGGGGTCATTTCGTCAACTCTAGTTGTTGGGGTCATTTAGAGTAATTGATAACTTTTCTATGTTACCAGTCAACAGAGACACCGAGGACTGAAGTTGAATGATTCCCGCATTCAGTATGTGATGGCTCCCTCCAGTCTCACACCCTAGCAGTATGTTTTAACTTGTCGTTAAACATGTTCATTTTATGTACAGATGTCAAATGATTCAGTTTTTTATTACCTTAATATCGCTTTATTTCTATTTTTTACATTTTGTATTAAAACACTTTTTAAACATAAAACCAGAAATATTTTCAATTGATGTTTTGACCATTCATATATTTTTCATAGAACAAACGTCTATTAGGGCAATTGTCTTTAGATCATTAGTCGTAGATTCATGTCGAGTTGAAGGGAGATCTTTTGTCTGATGTCCTGACTACTAATACTACTGTGGTTAAATGTAACAGAAAAAAGTGCTGTCGGCCTTTGTTAATATTAAGCCACTAACATTTGTCGGCTTTTTTTTTCTTTTTTTTTTTTGTAAAAGGAATCAATCAAAAAGACACATGTTGAAATAGGGTTGAAAAGAATTCCTTTGTTTTTTTTCTTATCTAGGCTATGGTTTAGAATCAAGGTATTTGGATGCAGAAACACTTAGTATTTTCCTGAGGTAGAGCTAATTTAGGGGCTCTTGAAAATCGAGGGATCTAAGTTGAATTCGCCTCTCAACAAAATAAATGTGCGTGTTGGTAGTCATTAAAATAAAACCGCCATCGTTGGGTTAGGGGTGGCGTATCGTGTAGACCACGCCCCCTTAACCCAGGTCAACGCTTTAACTGATCGTTGTTTACACTGTTCTGCTTAGGTGTGACGGCGGCCGCATTTCAAAATATTGTTTTCATAGTTTTTCCAGTTGTTATAGTAATAATATCGTCACCATTTCTAAACCATACGCCTGTGTTTGAAATTACTCTCCCTGTATAGACGTCCGACCCTCCTAAAAAAATACCGTCAGCAAATTATGTTGGGCTTGTTGAACTGTCGCCCGGGGATCATTAACTTAATAGCTGTGAGTCAGACTGACATTTCCCTGGGCAGGTCATTACATAGCAGACGTAAGCTACTACATACCAGGACGGACCCCAGTCATCTACTCACCACACACACACTTAACTACGTGTGCGACAGTTCTAAAAGCTCAGATTGTCATCTATGTGTACTTTTTTGTCTTAAATAAAACAAACGGCCAACTATACTTGCGATGATGTTTGTGCATAGTCTAGTTAACAGTTAACTTATTGTATTTGATGACAACAAGTTTAACTTTGTTTAGAATTGTGTCTTTTCTATGGCGTGTAGGAAACTGGGGGGGGGAGCAATTATCTCATTTCATAGGTCTGTCTTTGTGTCAAGTTATTTCTAAACTTATTGCGGTCCATCTTCTTTGCGGTCGTGGCGCTATAATGTCCTCCCCCCCCCCCCTAAAGTCCGGAAATCTAGACCCCAATTAGTGCGATTAACCACAAAGCAGCCCCATCCATAAGATGTGAGTAATTAAGGGGAGGAGAACTCTCTTGACCCCAGACAAGCCCAGGAGTTAGCTCCCGTGACGGATGAAATCTTTGGCTCGGCCAGAACAAACCAATGTCACACAGATACAACCGTCTGATCGATTAGATACGTCATCGATTTGGTTCATGTTGTTGGATTCTTGGGCCAACAAGTGGCCATCATATTTGAGGGCCAGCAATCGGCCATCATATTTGAGGGCCAACAATCGGCCATTGTATTTGAGGGCCAACAATCGGCCATCGTATTTGAGGGACAATAATATCATCTGATTTCACTTTTAAATCTTTATCTCTGACCAGTGGCATAGCGAGGTCGGGTGTTAACCAGTGCGGCACCTGATGGTGTCACCCCCCCCCCCCCTAAGAATAAAAAATATTGATTCACTCTAATTAATCATTTGAGTAAGTGAAATTATTATTTTTCTGTATATATTTTGCTATTTTTTTGCATTGGTGTCACCCCCCCCCCCCCCCTAAATGGTGTCACTGGGTCCGGTCCGCACCCCCCCACCCCTCGCTACGCCTCTGTCTCTGACTAGTTTTATCCCTTGCCTGGGGCTGTCGAGGCGATGACGAGTATTATTAGCTACACACAACTCGTGCGTGTGGCCGCATCAGTTAAATACACTCTGTGTCGGAGGTCACACCAGCTGTGTTAGGTGAGGACACAGGTAGGCTACACACCACGTCAACCTAATAGTTGTGAAACATAAAATCAATGCGCGGAATTTACAATGGTCACATTCCAAACACCACGTGATGCGTTAGGTCGGCCTTACATTGTGAGTTACCTGATTGGCCCAACCTGTGAAAATAATACATCTAATATAATAAGTAGCCTATATATATATATATATATATATATATATATATATATATATATATATATATATATATATATACATATATATATATATACATACATATATATATATATATACATATATATATACATATATATTTATATATATATATATATACATATTTATATATATATATATATATATATATATATATATATATATATATATATATATATATATATATATATATATAAGATATAAATAAGATATATATAGTGGCTGACGGCCAGATTCGGCCTAACAAATGCCACACGGATATCGTCCCTTATGTCTGGCGGTTATTCTCGACGCCAGAGTTTGACGTTAGGCGCCCAGGAGATCGATTTGTCCCAAGCTTGCAGTGCCGTCTGCTAAATAAATCTTCGGCCAAACTATCAGAACACACGCCCTTATGTGGTCCGATCCTAGACTAAACTACATCAATAAATGATGGTAGTTCCTACGCTATAACTAACCAAACATCACATTGTATTTCTTATGGATTAAAAAAAACTAAAATGGAAAATTTGCCGGGTATTTTTACTATCGTTCTGTCAGCACATTCCCCCCCCCCCCCCCCTCCCTTCTAGAGGAGTGTAATGATATGTAAATCCAATATTCAGTATTCCCAGGAAACCTCAGATCAGTTTTTTCTTGAGATAACAAGACGGTCACTACTTGACCCGTTCAAGACAACCCACTTAGGAAATATCAGCCTTCCTGCTAAAACTTCTCAAGAGGTCAAAAACAGGAAGTGGAGTCAAGTAAGGATATTCTACGTCACCACCAAACGTGACTCACACTAGGATCTTAAAGGCGGGAAAATGTCCGTTTGTCGTCCGTATTTGATGCGACAGTCTGTAAAATAATTGTTTAAACTAAATTCAAGTCCTATTGCAACCAGAAATGGGGTTGGAACCTTTTCATACTAGGTTTGGTCCATTATTTTTTCCAGACTTTATTTCTCCGGGGGAGCACTTGATATTATTTGGGGGGGGGGGGGGGGGGGGAGAGAGACGACGACACTAGTAAAAAAATGTTTTCTATATAAATTCCATTTCATTGGGTGGGGGGGGGGGGGTAGACTTTCTTCGGGGGAACGGAGCCCCCCAAGGCAATGCCTGGAAGTAACTCTGGTTTGGTTCTCGTGTCATGTCAACACGTTGGTGTCACACAACAGCTGTCATGTCAACAAACTGGTGTCACACATTGGTCATATCAACAAGTTGGTGTCACACAACATCTGTCATGTCAACAAGCTGGTGTCACAGATCATGTCAAATAAAACATGTCTGACAGGTAAGCCGGCCAGCGCCTGCAAATATTTCTTTTTTTGTCATTTCAAAGCTACATCAACAACAAAAGGAAAATTTTGACAAAATAATTTATTTAAATTTTCAAGCAAAAATATTTGCAATCATAGATTTAAAAAGTACATAAAGCGGGAATGCAAATTACATATCAATAAATACGGTCGTACAGGTTCTGTCAAAAATCAATACAACAAGCACATTGATATTATTTTTACATTGCTTGAGAATATTTTTTTTTAAATAAAATGTTTGGCTTCAATAGCCACGTGATCAATAAATTATTATTCATTAATCTGTGGAATCAACAAAAACCTGTATGGCTAAATTAGCCACGAGATTCTAGGGGAACACTTGAGGTACAGTAAGTCAACATCAGGGAATAAATAATGAGATTCAGGTGTGTGTGGGGGAGGAGTACTTGTTTGCTGAAAATCTACAGCATGCTGTTAGTGTTACATCATTAGTTTCCTAACTTGTCACCACGCCTCCCTTAAATGACTAAAACACCACCCCCCCCCCCCCAACAAATATATTTCCCCTAAATATTCTTATCAGTAAAACCAGAACTCTTGATGTACCAATAGTAGTATTGTAAAAGGAAATAACTGCAAATGATGGTATAGAACAGGGGTTCCCAACCCCGTGCCCGCGGGCGCCATGGCGCCCGCCGAACGATTCGTATGTGCCCGCCTCTCACTATTCGACAGAGACAGAATTTATTTCATAAACATTATTGAAAGGTTGAAGGGGATGGAAATCGAAAGTTTAAGGGGGGGGGGGGGGGGGGCGGGGTGCAAATCGAAAGTTTGAGGGGGGGGTGCAAATCGAAAGTTTTGTCCCCGGGTTACGGGAAGGGTCGCTACGCCTCTGGAAGGAGTTTGTCGATTTAAAATAGGTGGTGCCCGCCACCCTACCGTTATTTTAGATTGTGCTCTAGAGTAAAAAAGGTTGGGAACCCCTGGTATAGAAGTTGCATAGCTGATACATTGCGACGTCATTTAAAACTCTGGATATTACGTGTTCTATGGGATGTAACGCTAGTTATATGATAGAATAGTTTGCTTATCTATAGCTGTATAGTACATTTTTATTTATAATGGTTTTTATTTTTCTATCAAATACCCTTCCCCCCCCCCCCCCCCCCCCAAAAAAAAGACCATAAGTCCGAGTCTCCCAAGATAGTGGCGCATGTAGTTTGGAAACTGACGACTGTGTGGAGGGGTGGGGATTAGACAGTTGTGGAGAGTTGAATGAGAACGTAATGTTGTGGTGACTGCTGGTCATAGCTGATTCGTGCACCAACCAAGCCAAATATCGGCTGCCAGTTGACTAAAAAAATGTTTCTACCCGGGAGCACCTCGTGGCAAAAAATGACAATTCAACTTTTTAATAAACAGTTTTTTCACGTAAACTTTTAAAAGCGACGTCAACAAACACAAAATATTTTTGACGTGAAAATGTTGACAAAGTCTTGCATGGAGTTGGGGATATGAAAACATTGTGTTTACATTTGGAGCTTCTCTCTATAACCTATACATTGTTACATTCAACCATCTAGCACAAAACTGTCGACAATAATTTATTACATTCAGACCATCTTGCACAATACTGTGAATCAAAGTTGAGTTGTAAAATTGTATAAAAAATAAATATCAACAAAAATATCATGGCACAAGAAGAAAAATCTCAAACTAAAAATAAAGCATTTATATCAAAAGAAAAAGATCATCTTGCAACAACTAGTCTGCTGGAATTTAAACATCAAAACCCGAAAAAAGGGAATTAAAAAAATAATGACTAGAACCTGCCTTGGTTTATATTAAAAATAAAACAACAAAAACTAAACATGGCAATTGTAAAAGAGCACTTTTTATGGAATACTTTCAAATGGCTTGGGAGTCATGCCAACAATTTTTTAACCTTTGACCCACACATGGTCTGCAGTTCCAGCAATATCTGACAGATTCAACTACTGGCCCTGTAGTTCCAGCAATATCTGATAGATTCAACTACTGATCCCATATATTGCCTGGAGTTCCAGAAAAATCTGGCAGAGAACCTGCCACAGAACAATCAAGGAGGCCATAACGGGGTGATGGCAACATATCCGGGGCTATACACGTTGATCTAGTCAACATCCAAAGAGAGATAGAAAAACGTGTTTCTCAGACTTGCGTTTCTGTATGTTGTTGTTCGTGTGTTTTCAATCTATCATTTTTGTCCTTCAGGCTTAATTTTTATTTCAATGCGTCATCCGTGTGCAGCAGTGACTCCTTCTTCAAGCTTCCCTTGGAGCTGGGAGGACTGGTAACTATGGTGATGTTGGTGACTGTCTGCACCGTCCGGCGGAAAGCTTTGATCACCACAAAGGTCAGCAAGGCCAAACACGCGACCCCTATGGCCACCATCAGCACCACCGTCCACGTGGCCTGAGCGAGGCTGTTCTCGTCGTCTGCCCCAGGTTGGGGCTCGTCCTTTCTATGCTCCTCTTTCGTCTGCTCTTCCTGTTGGGTCACCTCCAGAATGTCCTCGATCGTTTTGTTCTTATCGTAGTCCACAACAACGAAGTGAAAGTTTCCGGGAGTTTCTGAGCCCAGTTCGTAGAGCTGCCGTATGAAAATGAGCGAGAGGGATTCGAACTGCCTCTCGTCACACCAGACGCGATGTTTCTCCCGACTCGCCCACTCAGTCGAGTTGAGCTGGTAGAGGAAGAACTTGGGGTCGAGGGAGGCTTCAGTCGACACATAGAAATCCCACTGCTGCGAGAGAACTTCCGGTTTCGAATGCCCGAATTTGATGCACACTTTCCTCTCGGCGTCTGCTTTCTTTACAGTGACCAGACACCTGAGTGTGAGCTTGTCTTTGCTGCTGGACTGGCTGTTGTCCACCGATATCTTGCTGTGGTTCAGAAGGTACGTGCCGTCGCAGTAGTCTTCATCCAAATACAACTTCCGGTACTCACTCCTCATGTCAATAATTTTAAAACGTAAATTCACACTACTCAGATTCACTGGGTAGCCTCTGTTGACCTTTATAAGTTGAAAGGTCAGGGTTGATGCCGTATCGCAGTACTGCCTGTGCTTCCACCTATTAGGGTAGTATGTCAGTTTGTGCAGCAGGCGATCCCCCTTCTCCGCATCACGTGATAGAATTTCCAACTCGACGTTCGAGTCTAGAATGTTCGAGTAGTCCGCCTCCTGTAGAATACAAAACCCGGAGCTGTTCGAAGAGAAAGACACGGAGCAAGCAATTGACGTCATCTCCGTGTCTTTCGTTAGGTTAGGGGAGACCTTGAGCTCGTACACGACACTGGGGTCAAGATGGACTGTGGGGGCCGCGTTCCCGCACACAAACACGGTGCGGGGGGTCGGGGAGTTATGGGTTTTGTCTGTGGCACTGACGAGGGCCATCAGGGTAACCAAGAGTGCAGACGATAGACCTGATGGTGGCAATGGCGACATCCCAGAGCTTTTCTTAGCTGCTAGCTGTAAACTAAAGCAGAAAACAGAACATTTAGCACGTGAAACATGGGTATAGTACAGGGGTCTCCAAACTACGGCCCGCGGGCCGGATGCTGCCCGCGAGGTCCTTTCATCCGGCCCGCGGAGATCTTTTTGTTCACGGAAAAAAATGTTTGTTAGAAGTGGCTAAGGTATTTTGAACAGAAAATTCAAAACAATTAGAAAATCTATATTCCGGCGCAAATACCACTGCCCTCCGTGTTGCAAACATTGATGAAAACATTGTGACTCAAATGGTGAAAACTGCTAAAAAGTTTCGCAATTTTTCAATTGCAATGCATGAATCGCTGGACAACTGTTCCATGATTTTGGAACAAGTACATGGTAACAACTTGTAACCAGTTGCTCAGATGAACTGCAGATGGAGGTCATTGAATTGCAAGCAAATTACTTCGTTAGAGACAAGTTCAAAAAATGGCGGGTGGGTTTTTGTGTTTGCCCAAGGAGAACAAACTTGACCTCGAGTGTGTTGTCGGCCCAAGAGTGTTTCTTTCAGACTTTTTCTCCTGGAGGGCTGGTGGGGGCTGCATTTTAAATGTGTATATATTTCTATATAAATTCTATTTCTTTGGGGGGGGGGGGGGCACGGGGACACCGCCACCCCAAAGAGATGCATGGAAGAAACACTGGCCCCCGAACTGATATTTGATATTTAATGCGGCCCTCGGGCTGAAAAGTTTGGAGACCCCTGGAGTACAAGGTGAATATAGTTAATGGTAGCCTTACTTGGCTGCTAGCTGTAAACTAAAGCAGAAAACAGAACATTTAGTATGTGAAACAAAGTACAAGGTGAATATAGTTAATGGTAGCCTTACTTGGCTGCTAGCTGTAAACTAAAGCAGAAAACAGAACATTTAGTATGTGAAACAAAGTACAAGGTGAATATAGTTAATGGTAGCCTTACTTAGCTGCTAGCTGTAAACTAAAGCAGAAAACAGAACATTTAGTATGTGAAACATGGGTAAAGTAAAGTACAAGGTGAATGTAGTTAATGGTAGCCTTACTTAGCTGTTAGCTGTAAACTAAAGCAGAAAACAGAACATTTAGGACGTGAAACATGGGTAAAGTACAAGGTGAATGTAGTTGATGGTAGCCTTAGGACTCATTCTATAGATTAAGTACAGTTCGACGGTACTCGTGGTCAATGAAATATATGGCTAGTACTAGAGGCGTTGGCTACATACAAAGACACGACCGGGAGGACTTATTTTGCCGCCCGACCCCCCCCCCTCCACGGTGCGTTGTGGTACTTGTGTAATTGGCGGTCTGTGACTCAATTCGTAGAGGCCCATGTGTGTTTAATTCTAAAGGATTTTTATGGACCGTATTTTTATTAGGGTGGGGGTGGGCGGGAAACCTCACCTTGACTTGAGCTGGGAATAAGTCTACATGTTTGGATTCATAGAATTGTAGGTGTGAATACTACATTTTGAATTTAAGTCCTTCTCCTCCTCCTTCCCCCACAAGATGTGGACGACCCTTTAAAACTTACTATTTCAATGACATATATTAACTATCTACTAATTGCAGTAGGCTGTGTTCTAAACGTCGAAGTATATATTTAATCGTATATTATTTTTATATTCTCATTAGCAACCAAAAACTAAAACGATCACTTAATTAGGCACTAATAAGGCCTAGATCTGTGTGAAAGGGGGGGGGGGCATTATTCTCTGTACCCATAGGCTGCATTTTATAATTAATATTAGCAATCATCAGATTAATAGGTCGATAGGCCTCTTCGGGTTCATGGCCACTAATTGTTTACACGAGAGCTGGCTTACAAAAAATGTAGCCTACTAACTGTATTGGGGGGGGGGGGGTCGTCCTTCAATGACCACACTTAGGTGAGGAGGCTCGGACTTTTGTGTTGGACGAGTGGGTGTAGGGGGGGGGGTGCTAAATCCGTGACATTGTTTCATGGTGGTGAAAGATTTTTGTAGCTAATTTTAATTTTAAAAATATAGGCCCTTTCTCACTATTGACCGAGCTAAGTATCTTTTTTTTTTTTTAATTGCTGTCTTTAAAAAAAAAAAATTCTAAACAGAAAACTGTTGTGGGCAGTTGGCAGTGTGTGGGCAGTTGGCAGTGTGTGGGCAGTTGGCAGTGTGTGGGCAGTTGGCAGTGTGTGGGCAGTTGGCAGTGTGTGGGCAGTTGGCAGTGTGTGGGCAGTTGGCACTGTGTGGGCAGTTGGCACTGTGTGGGCAGCCCACGCCCACACAGCCCTTATCTTGGATTCTGGCCATCCCACCAGTAAAATCAATGACAGCGACCCGTGTTTCTCCCCCTCACATCGTGCTGTGTTGTTAGTCATCCCCAGCAACACAGAACAAATTGATTACAGCTGGCATGTGGCGTGTCATGCACGTCCGCCTACAAGACAATGATTTAGTTCAACGATGCCCGGGTGTGTAGATGGAAACATCGTGTGTCAGACACATTCGTCAGATACACGGGTGGTACACACTGTGTGGGTAGGGGAGGGGTTGGCCAGCTAAGATCGTGTATCATGAGCTGTGTGGGGTGGGGGGAGGCAACATGCCAGGCGTGTATCTGCTCAGCTTTATTCCCACATGACTTAAAGTGATGATTCTAGAATCTAGATATATTTTATACTATGTTAATTTTATACGCCTACATAATGATTAAAGAAGAGTGACTCTAAATTCTAAAACCTAAGTCAAGATCAGTTTTGAAAAAAAAGCAAAAATCACATTACCTCATTCTTCTAAAGTAAGCCTAATAAAGCAACTAAAGCAGTGACCATTACTCCAGTGTCCAGACACATCCACGGTATGCGTTGTTGTTTTATTTATGGATAGAATAATTATTGTTATTCCACATCTGATGATCTCACTTTTATTTTATGAAGAGACACAATGAGATTTTATTTCTGACAGTGTCAGAGAAACGTTTTACACACAGTTCTAGATCTAGATTTTAGATCTAGATTTAGATTAGAAATGACTAACAACTTACAACATATTAGGTTCATGTAGGTAGAGTAGATCTAGTCTAGAATCTAGATCTAGATCTATTGATCTCTAGATCTACTTAGATCTAAATAACTAAATAGGTCTATACTCTATACTCAAATACAACACGTGTTACATCCGACTATTAACACTTAATAAATCCAACTGAATTAATAAACTCCAATAATGTGCCTAAAATGCATCTTACTTAATTAATTAGAACAAGTAGACTAAGAAGACTAGGTCACAATACTGGCGTCTGTATGGGCAAATGTCTTTCTTTTTTAAATATCACTAATCAAACCGGCAGGCACAATCCTCCAGCAGTTCATGAAATCGATAACTGTCGAAAGATGCTAACGGGAATTCCCGATGACTTTAAATATCGTATTTTTCTAATTCTGAGTCAGAAATTCCCAAGACCAACCTACCTACCGGCCTACGCTGACGACGAACTAGGCCTAATTTTTAAAGTTGTAGTAGATCTAGATCTATATGATATCACGTGAGAAGCTAAATGGTCACATGATGTAGACTGTAGAATGTAGACGTAAAACTATCACAGACTAGACCTACATAGTAACATTGTCTTCGCTTGTCTTGGTTGTTGTTTTTTTTTTTCAACAGCAATCCATCCGGCTGTCTTGAATTTTTATTTTCTAAGATATAAACTAGAATCTCGATATATTTCTAGTTATAGATCTAGGCTGCAAGTTTAATTAATAATTATGGCAGTATATGTCATTGTTTTAAGTCTTTCACTATTTTCAGCTACAAAAATCATGTGGAAGTTGTTTATTTTTTTAAATACGAAACTTAATTACCTTAATCAAATGTTTTACAATGTGTGTGGGTGTGCAGATAGTTATTTAAAAACACAATCTCATTTGACGGGAAATCACGGTTTTGGTTTCCTAGTTACAAATGTAAAATCCCCAGAGCTTTTTTGTTCGTCAGCGGTCCATAAAGTCCCATTGACTCTTAATAGTCAAAATACAATCATTCATGTTTTGAGGGGGAAATGACCATTTTATAGAATTTAGAACAGGTATAAATTATAAGCTGTATGTTTACAATTTATTTCATGATTTTATCATTATCATCTTTATTAAAGAGGATACCAGTACTGTGGGCTTAAGGGGACATTATCGAGTAATTCTGTATTTCGCATGTTTCAAAGAGTTAAATAACTTGGTAAACATGGCTGTAAACAGACACTCAAATTGAAGGTAATGTTAGGGACAGAGTTTCTTCCAGGCATCTCTTCGCTACTGCCCCCCCCCCCCGATTAAAATGAAATTTATATAGATTACTCCGCTCCACCCAACCCCCCCCCCCACCCGAAAATTTCTGGAAGAAACACAGGTTAGGGATCATAGTATTTCTGCCACACTTTTTTTCTGCGAGGGGGGGGGGGGGGAGGTTGGGCAATTGCAATTGACGGGAGACGGGGAGGGACGACAAAAATTTCTTACTACCCCTCATTTATTATTTTAATATGGTTCTTATCAATTTCTAAGACCGGCCATCATTGACCATGACACAATAAGATAGAGTAAAAATGTGATTTTAGAATGGGATATAGACATAATTGTTGTTGAGAATATTAAGTAATACTCGTGATTTTAAAAAGTTGGAAGCCAAATTCGTGATAAAAAATTTTAATATAGGACACCCAACAGTGCAACCTATTCCCAATTGATTAAAATGTTTCTAATAAAAGAGTTCAGAAAATAAAACACGGTGTTTTAACATTATCGTAAAGTCAAGTCCTTAGTTAACAAGTAATTGCCACGTTGTTTGCGACACAGTTCACTTTGTCACTCCATTGTACAATGTCACGCCTTTGTCACGTTGTCACGCCATTGTCACACCTTGGAACCTTGCCACGCCATTATCAAGTTGTTGCACCATGTTCCACCATTGTCACGCTGTCACACCATTGTGCCATGTCACGCCATTGTCACGTTTTTGCACCATGTAACGCCATCGTCATGTTGTCACACCACTTTACCATGTCAGGTCATTGTCATGTCACCATATCGCGTCATTGTCTCTGTTAGATTTGGGCTGGGGTTAAAGTTAGGGTACTGATACTGACCCAGTTAGGGTACTGATACTGACCCAGTTAGGGTACTGATACTGACCCAGTTAGGGTACTGATACTGACCCAGTTAGGGTACTGATACTGACCCAGTTAGGGTACTGATACTAACCCAGTTAAGGGCACAAAAACTTAACGTAATAAAATACTTTAATTTGTTACCGTAACAGAGGACCTACATTAATTTGTTGACGTAATCTCATAGTCTTACTAACTGTTTTGTTAGCCTAATTAATACAAATCAGCGGTTTGTTTACGAAATACAAAACTAAACAGTGTTTGTTTCTTATATTTTAGAATCAAGTACCACAATAAATCAATCACATTTTAGATGGAGATTAAGACAACAGTTACCTACCTTCTCGAAGTTTTCTTTAAAAAAAAAAGAATGGCTCTACCCTAGAGCTGAGCGTCGTGTTAAAATAAAAATAGACTTGACATAGAAATCTCGCGTCAGTGCCTAGTGTAAGAAACAAAGCACCAATGTCAACAACCTGCTGCCTTTGGGCTAAAATGTCACGGTCTGTAAATTTAACGTCAGATCTATTTCTGGGAAGTTAAAGTTGTGTATACGATTTATCCTATCCGTATAGACTGGCCTTGGGTCGTTCTTTGTTTACTTTTTCCTCAGTGTAATAATAATATTATTCCTTCCACTTGCAGTGCTCTGTACTGTAACCAAAGGTGTTTTTTTTTCTACTACGGGTTTTCCCAAAAAACCTAAAATATTTTGCCAGAAATACCCCGATTTCAAAATAATTTAGCTGTGTGTATTATTTCTCCCCCCCCCCTCCCCCACGAACCGTTTCTTCTATTTGTGAATTGTCTTATAGTTATAGTAGGCCTATAACATAACCCCTCTAATGCGATGTGTCATAGTTGAAGTCACATATACCTTGACTTGTTTTAGTAGCTTTCATTAGATTGGTGTGTTTCAATGTGTAGACCTACTGTTGTAAATGTGTTCATTAGTCACGTAGACTTGAGAATAAGGCGAGTTAAATTTCATCAGCCCATCATGGAGTTCCAAGTTTTGGTTAATTTTGGAAGGGCAAACTATCGTAAGCTTAACAAAATGTTTTAACTCTTTCACTCTCACTACCACCAGCTCCCAATATACACTACCACCAGCTCCCGATGTACACCAGCTGTGATGGTTACCCCCAGTGTTTCTTCCAGACTTTTTTCTCCGGGGAGACTTTTGAAATTTTCGGGGGGGGGGGGGCGGACACTAGTAAAAGTGTATGTTTACTATATAAAATCCATCTCGTTCGGTCGGGGGTGGGGGCGGTAGACTTTCTTCGGGGGGGGGGGGGGGGGCTCTCCCCCAGAAGAGATGCCTGGAAGGAACTCTGATTACCCCCAGCTCTACTCCTTATTCACAAACTCTCTGTTCACAATTGGCATTTTTATATGAAGATCACAACTGTTTTACAAGTTGCTCCCCTCTACAACGCGACACTTGTTTCAGTTCCAACATTCCCTGTTATAAGCTTCATATGATCACAAGAGTAAAACTCTGGCTGTTCTTAAATGATCAAAACAATTACACCAGTTACGTCCCTTAGAACAGTTAACCAATTTTCATTTGATTAAAACAATGGCATCCGTTACAGCCATTAGATTAAAACATCTAACCATTTTTCATTGAATTAAAACAATTTTATCATTTATGTCCCTTGAAATGATAAAAAGTAACAATATGCAAAAGTTAGTTCCCCGAAAAATAAACATCACTGTGGGAACCACAACAATTGTACAAGTTACGCCCCTTGGTGCGTTTATCATTTTTACGGTGAAAAGAAAGACCAACCCCTTACCAATTTTTGACAAATTTTTTCCATTTTTTTAAAATCAAAGTGGTTTGCCTTTAACTTACAATTTACGAGATATAATTTTAAAATGACTACTATTCCGTAAAATAGATCTAAATTATCTATGCATCTGTGTGTAAGATAGTAGAGAAGACTAGAAAAATAAGTTATGAACAGTCATAAGACAGCTCTAACTGTCAAGTCATTACAGTATGCACTCACGGACAAGTCATACAAGTATATTCTGAGGGTCAAGTCATACGGATATGTTCTGAGGGACTGATATGTTCGGCCGGTAGAGTCATACAGACTAAGACTATCGAAACTTGGATTTAAACTTTGAAGTGGAGAGATGAGAACTTTGGTTTCATCATCAAGTGTTTCCGTAAGCCACTTCGTTACGAACAAGCTAGAAAATCGACACCCTGAACACTAATTAACAACACATTGTCTGAAGTGTGTCGAGTAATGCGCAGTTTCTTCCAGGCATCTCTTCTGGGGAGGGGGGGGGGGATCTGCCGCCCTCCCCCCTGAACGAAATGAAATTTGTATAGAAAATATATACTTTTAACAGTGTCGTTTCCCCCCCCCCCCCCCCCCCCCCCAAGAAAAAAGTCTGGAAGAAACACTGGTAATACGTGATAAACTAGCTAATTAACTTATAATTTTGATTGATGTTCACACATGGTATGACCTATTCGGCAATATTCAGTAAGGAGGTTTATAAAACGTTTTATTTCAATTTTGCACCATCACCCCCCCCCCCCCCCCCCCTTAAAAAAAAAGGTTGGGGGAATGAGATGTCATCAACAAGCACTGAAGCCAGCACCAACCATCTCGCATTGTAATGTAAACATTCTTGAACCATACGTGAATATTGGTCAGTAAAAAGGGGGAGTAGATCCTCCAAGACCTACATCTACCTTTTGTTGTAAGCCACCTCAGGCGGGGTATTTCCGATCCCAGTTTTTGTTTATTGTCTCAACATTCACCTGTCCCAGACTTCATTTATGTGAAGGCAAACATCTGTCGGGGGGGGGGGGGGGTAATAAGAATGGGAGGATATCAAACCTGGGGTTTGGGAGAAAGTGATAAAACTGCAAGACTGATAGGAAGACAATCAACAAAAACACATCCAAAATCTCAAGCTCTTGGTTATGATCTCCCTTCCCCAATATTTTTTTCTATCCCATATTTGAACCTGATCTGTTGAAAGCTGAAGATCTGCCATCCAATCAAATATCAGATGGAAGCTGAAGATCTGTCATCCAATCAAATATCAGATGAAAGCTGAAGATGTCATCCAATCAAATATCAGATGAAAGCTGAAGATCTGTCATCCAATCAAATATCAGATGAAAGTTGAAGATCTGTCATCCAATCAAATATCAGATGAAAGCTGAAGATGTCATCCAATCAAATAGCAGATGAAAGCTGAAGATCTGTCATCCAATCAAATATCAGATGAAAGTTGAAGATCTGTCATCCAATCAAATATCAGATGAAAGCTGAAGATCTGTCATCCAATCAAATATCAGATGAAAGCTGAAGATCTGTCATCCAATCAAATATCAGATGAAAGCTGAAGATGTCATCCAATCAAATTCAGATGAAAGTTGAAGATCTGCCATTTAACCAGAACCTAAATTCTTTTCAAACAAATTTGTTAGGGCAAAACTGACCCCACACCAGTGACTGAGTCAGAATTCACTGTGACAGCCAACTTTTGTCAGGATATTGATGACAATTGAATTTAAATCTCACAATGCCATCCATCTCTAGCAAACTAAGCACTTGACCTAACTAACACATTCAACTTTTTCAATTGGAAGGAAATAGCACTTATGACTTTCTCAAGAATACAAAAAGAAAATTTAGAACTACCAGACCAATGTGAGCAATTTACCCTTGATGAAAAAAAAAAAAATAACTGAGACAGTTGAGCTTTCTTCTGAACGATTTTTTAAGTTTAATTTGTAAAATACAATTCACACAGTTACTGCAGATATTGAAACAACAGAATTACACAAATCATGCAATGTTTTTGATATTTTTTCGTTGACAAAGCTCAAACCTCCCCCCCCCCCCCCCCCCCAAAAAAAAAAACCCCATTCACAATCTCACCATCACCCAGCTAACAATATTAGCGGCATGAATATCAGAGAATATGACACAATTTTGTGTAACTCTATGAAAAGGAAGCCATTTAATTTTTATATAGCACAACATCAATGTATGATCAATACATTCATTTCAAAGTTCATGACATTCTTCACTGAGGGACACTAACCAATGAATTGAAGCTTAACTAGATTCTCTTAATGCTAAAAAAACTGAACAAAACGATTCTAGATTGTCTTAATGCTAAAACAAAACTGAACGTAACAATTTCATGAATTAACACTTTGAAGTTCACTACAATCAAGCCTGAAGATTTGGTAACAGTCCATATAAAGATATATAAAGATAAATCTTCAAAAAAGTTAAAAAGCACTTTTTCATAAAATTGTAAAAAAAACAAACAAAAAAAAAACATGAAATATATTTGTTCTTTGGCTTAGTTTAATTTAAATGTTCAAATATGATGCAAATAAAATATTTACACTAAAAATAATTTGAAAAAACACCCCTGAAACTTGTACAAATTATTTGCTATTTAGTGGACCATTATAAGCATAGACATGTCAAGTGAATTCCCACACCAACCTGTGTTATCCAACTGCTGTTAGTGGGGGTGGGGGTGGGGGGGGGCCTCAATGCTACTAATATACAAAGCTAACAGTTAATTGTAGGCAGGATAACTAGAACAAATCTACTGAGTTGGTGGTAGAACAATGAAGCCAGCTGAAACAACAATAGTAAAAATGTTCATGCTATAGAGCTAGCCAGTTCTAGCAGATACTTTGTGAAAAACTTCGACCATGGCATCAGGATCAACTGTGTTTAAAGTAAATCTATAAATAAAATTGAACAATATTTAGGGATGATCGGCTGTACGATTACAATATGCATTTGTAATTATACTAAATTAAAATTGTAAAATCATTAATCAAAGCCATTTAGGATCAGGGCTGCTCTTGTATAATATTTATGTTCATTGTGAAAAACAAAAACAAGAGGTATTAAGAGAACCACAATCATCATATTATTTTGATATTTACAAGATGTACATATAAATCTGAATTTTATTGTTACAAATGATTGGCTAGAGAAGAAATTATTAAAATGTCATCTTTGTTAATGTTTACAACAAAAAAAAAATTGCACCATTTATTGATCATTTTATATTGATTGGAATGGTAATGTATAAAGAATTACAGAAATTTGATTTTAATACTTTGTTATTACAGAAATGTCAAAATAAATTATTTACACAAATAAATAGTCAAATGAAATCATAATGATGGATAAATAATGTATTTTGTAGTGTAATTTATCACAATATAAACATGAAAAAATAAAACTACGCTGACAATGTTAAACAATGAAAGTGAATACAAAGAAAATAATAATTGTGTCTGTAAACATTCAAATTCAAATGAGAAATAATTTCCAAAATTTTTTTCCTGGCTAAACTTAAGTCTAATACACAAGCAACTGTTTCAGGAACAAAAAATGATTGATTCATTCATTCACTGTACAGTATTTACATAAACGTACAGTAAAAATAATAAATCAAGACCCTCATCAAGTGGTATCAATAAAAATTTCTAATGAAATTAGCAGTACAAAAAATTCCAACATAATCTATTGAAAATTTATGTTTTATAATGTAAAATCTCCTAATCAAAGAAAGTAAATGCATAAAAAATATTTTTTAAATAAATAAAATGTAGATCTAATGTAGTGCTTTGCCTAAAAAATTAAATTCTAATGAAGCGGGAATGATCTCCCCTAAACTTTATTCAATATTCTTATATAACACTACAGGGATGGCAACTCAGAATATAGACACGATTTATAATTACTTAACCTTTAATAAAATAGAATCTCTTACAAAAAAGAATTGCACACCAACTGAACAGCAAACAATTTGTGTATAATAGTGCAGAATATTAGTTCTTTATAAATTCATATGAATCTTTCGAGAAATTGGAAGTAGCCTAAAGTAATACGTCTGATCAATGGAAGTTACTCAAAATTTGAAAGAAGGCATAGAATTAGATCTTTTACTTATATGTGAAATTTCGTCTATCTGAAACAGTTCTCAATTTTCAGGCTTTTGAAAAACAGAAAGTATAATATAATAAGCTCCACTTCCGGTTACTGGAAATCAATGAAATGTTGATACAGAATTACAAACTTGATATAATACTAATATTATGAAATTTCATCAACCTAGCTGTAAGGATACTTAATTTATCTTGTTCACAGACATGTGATATATCCACCACACAAAATTGCAAGACTAGGTTTTTTTTAATCAGGGAGGTGTAAAACGAGAGTTGTGAAAATCTCGGTTTTGAATTTTTTTGCTTCCTTTATTCTACTCTGTTCATGAGAAAGTAAAAGTATAAATTTGAAAAAAAAAAGGAAAATATTTGAGTTAACTCCTTATATTTTACTGTAGTTAGTTCGTTAAACACTTTACTCTAGCAGTTAGCTTTGTTTTGGGGGTTATGGACAGACTGATACTTCTCACTTCGATATTTCATGTAGAGGTACACTGACAAGGCTATTACAGCTATAACAAGCAAACAAACTACTACTGCTATCACTATGGTGGTTATCTGGCTGCTGTTAGGCTCCTCACTTCTAAAACGGTCAAGTAACCCATCAATGGATCCATCGTGATCTGTAAGTATCAACTTGAACATCTGTTCAGGTTCGGATTTGCATTGATCAGACAGCCTTTCAAATACTGCCATTGCCCAGTGGGTTTCATTGCTCCCACACCAAGCCCCCATTTGCTGGGCACTGCTGTCAGTTGAATTCAAGGCGTATAGGGCGTGCTCTTTTTGCGAGAAAAGCTTATCTTTGGTTACGGTTAGCTTCCACTTGCACTCATGAGAGGTGGATAGTGGTATGTAGACAAGACAGATACTAGAATCTTCTTCGGGTTCTTTATCCAAAGCAATAGTACAAAACCTCCCCGGAAAACTGGCTTGAGGAGGTGGCGAGCGATTATACAATGTAACCTCACTTTTTGATAATTTGTAAGCTTTGTCACAATAATCATCATCAAAGTAAAGTTTTCTTTCTTTACTATCAATACTGAGTACTTTCAGGTTGATTAACACCTGTGTGATGTTGACATTCGTGTTTTTATTCAACTTGCGCAGGTACATATAAATATAGGGAGATGTGGTGCAGTATTCACGATCCCGCCAAGCATTAGGATAGTACGCCAGGGTGAAAATTTTTTTACCTTCATCACTGATACCATCTTTTACCACAAATTCAACGTTGGAGTCTCTTATTTCATTCAAGCGAGCATATTGTACCACACATAATTTTCCATCATCCTCTTCAGACCGAAATGTAACCTGACAGTCCCGAAAAGAATTTGTAGTTGTTGTAGGGCTGACATCTGTTTTGATTAGCATTCCCTTATGTGGACCCACAATGTATGTTTGACCACAATTAGCATAAGAATTTAAATAGATTTCTTTATAATCACTTGCTTTACTGAAGTGGATGAATAACAGTAGCATCAATGTCAGAACAGGTAACTCCATTGTGGTTTAATTATTGGAATCAATAATAATATCTGAAAATTGAGAGAAATAAATTAATTAGTATAGGCTATAGGCCTAGGCCTACCTGATTTAAAAATAAAAGAATTTTTTTACTGAAGCACATAATTTAAAACTTAATGATAATATATAAAGTTAAATAAAGAGTTAATCTAGATCTAGATCTAGATCTAGATTTATTTAATCAGCCATGAAATTAAAAAAAAATAGTTTTAATCTTAGAAAATTAGGCCTAAAAAATTATAATTATTTAGGCTAGTCTAGTAGTTTACTAGTAGCTAGTAGGCCCTATTTATTATTAGTTACAATTACTTACTAGTACTAGACTAGCTAGAATCTGGCTAGCTACCCACTAGCTAGATCTAGTCAAATACAACTAGCTAGAACTTACTAATATTAATATTACTAGATCTAATAACTTACTAATAAGTAACTATAATATTTTAATAGTAACTTACTTAACTGTCTTATTAATACGCCATGCATTCGTTTTTTTTAAAAGCTAGAAAACTAGATTCTAAATTCTAGTCTAATAACCGGAAATCTTCCCTAGCCTAGTCTTAAATGGACACCAGCGAGAAAAGTCTCAAAGGTATTTGAGAGGTGTATAAATTCATTTTAAAATCTTGCACGGCGTAGTTACAATTAATATGGTTATAAAATCCTGTCTGTCTGGTTTTTTTCGGACTTAACTAAAGATTGGATGTATTTGATGTTTTTAATATTTTCGGTAACTAAATAAAAATTAAAAAAAAAGAAAAAACAATTTGGTTTTCACGTGTAATGGCGACATAAACAATGGCCGACATAAGTTTTATTGTACACATTGTAAGCTAAAAATAGAAACAATAGGTCATGGTGTTTAAATTTGCATAGTTATTTAAAAATTTGATCTGCAAAGTTTTGTAAACAAAATAACTATAAAGTGGGGCTGTCAGAAATCGATCACGGAGTTCCTTTACAGCCAATCAATGTTTGTCTTACGAAAGTGAAACATCGGGTTATAACTTAGGCTTGATGAAAATAAATAGAAATGTAGCCTTAAACTCAACAAATTATTTTCAAGTTCTCTGGATCTGCAACTTGTATAGCATTGATTCTAAAAATATTACATTTCTGAATTAATTTTAGGCTTAAGTTTTTAATAAAATTTTATCTTTTACTAGTTTTATGGTCCTAAATCTAAAAAAGAACATTTTTATTCCATGACAACAATATTACGGATGGAATCTCGTCAACTCGCTGGTGTCCATTTAAAAAAAAAAGAAAAAAAAACCCAGATATTTCGTCACAAATTCTATTCGACATAGAATCTTGGTGGAGAGTCATTATACTTATAGGTCTAGCAGTAGGTGGGTGATGATTAACTGAATAAAAGTATTTCTATATACAAATATTTAGCTATAGGAATATAGATCTATCTATGCCCTTTTATGCACCTGTAACTTATTTATAAGGAACTGACAACTGTTAACATAATGTGTTTATTTTGTGAATTAGAGTTTTAGTCTCACACTGTAGTGTAAAGGGAGGGGTCCGTATTTTTGTGATGAGGGGGAAGGAGGCTCAAATAATGATTGTAGGGAAAAAAAGTCACAGGAAAAAAGTCACAATTATATATTTGCATGGAATTTGTTAATATTGTGTTAAATATTCAGCGCGTGCAAATCAACATAGATTAATTAACTGTTATGTAGTGTGCGTAGGTTGTATAATGTATATGTATAGTAATAGTAATATTTATAGCAAACGTAAAAATATTTAGTACTAGCGTACCCGACCCCGCGCGTTGCCGCGGGAATAGAAAAAAGTCCCATAATATATAAGGGTTTCATCCATGCATTACCAATCCTATATTCTTAAACTCGTGACCTTGTTTTCTAAAACTGAGTTGTTTAAATGTAAACAATGCCTGCGTTTGGATGATAAATATCAGGACACAGGTTTACCTACAATACCGTTTGAAAATCGTGAGTGCACATTAATAACTCACCGAAATAATGTGGTAGAACATACTTCGGTGACCGCCCATGTGTCAGGGACGTAGAGTGGCGCTCTCAGGAGCCCCCCCCCCCCCCCCCACAGACACACCGATTACACTACCGCGTACGACCCCTGGCTCCCTAAAACTAACAGGCGCCATCGTGCCAAATAGCATCCTGTTAACAATTATGCAGATTGCGTCATTCGCTAAAGTGACACAAATGAACAGGAGTTTCTCTTTGACACGTAAATGAGGTAGAACACACTACGGTGTCCGCCCATGTGTCAGGGACGTAGAGTGGCGCTTTCAGGAACCCCCGTATATAGAGAAAAATCGCACCATCCCATGGCGCCGCCCTTGCGAAATTAATTTTTTTTTACAGAACACTTGCCCAGAGTGTCCTTATCAACTCCCCCAAATTCTCATGGCTATCGGATGAACGGTATCAAACCAAAATCTACTTTTATTTTTATATACCGTACATATAGAAAAATCGCACCCTCCCGTGGCGCCGCCCATGCGAAATTAAAAAAAATATTTTTTTTTTTACAGAACCCTTCCCTAGAGTGTCATAATGAACTCCCCAAAGTCTCATGGCTATCGAATGAACAATGTCAAACCAAAATCGACTTTTTTTATATACCGTACACAGAGAAAAATCGCACTCTCCCGTGGCGCCGCCCTTGCGAAATTAAAACTGATATTTTCACAGAACCCTTCACTGAATTGCTCTAATCAACTCTCCAAAGTTTGACGGCGATTGGATGAACAGTGTGAATCTGCAATCGACTCTTATTTTTAGCGCAATTTCCATTCTGGAGAATTGCGTTTATTAACTCGTCTTTTCTAGGAATGGATAAATGGATGGATGTGTGTCCGCAGCTTTAAGTCGTATCTCCTCCTCAACGAAGCAATATCGAGGACTAGTTCCAAAAGCAAATATGTTAAGCAAGTTACCAGGATGAACATAGGCCAAAAAAATTCCGGGTTTCTTTCATGGATTTCCCGGAAAAGCCAAAAAAACTCAACAAAATGCAGTTTTTGACCCATATCTCGGCAACCAGACCACTTAGCGACTTGAAACATGTACCAATCGATTCCTGCCATAATTTAGAACAATATTGCCGAAGAAAGTTTTCAAAAATATCCTTTCGTTCGGTCACAAAATGTTTTTTGAATTAATTAAAATTTGGACCGAATTAGTAGGCATTTTATCCAACCACACCACACGCGTCATCACGTTCAATAGCTGCGCCATCACGTTCAATGGCTGCGTCATCACGTTCAGTAGCTATAGGCGCGCAATGGTTTTTAGTCATGTAACTCTATTGTAAATAAAACATGTATTTTAACCAATGGTTTTACTAACCCTGCTCTTGATTTACGCTACGACAGAGCTATTTTTAGATAACATGAGGAAATTGCGCTTAAATGTCAATAGACTTTTTAATTAACTTGTTTATATACCGTATATAGAGAGAAAACAAATCGCGCCCTACAGGAGCGCCACCCCTGCGAATTTGAAAATGTATTTTAAACAGAAACCTCCCCAGGAATATTCTCAACATATTCCCAAAGTTTGATGGCGATCGTGTGAACGGTGTCACTGCAATTCACTTTTATTATTTTTATATACCGTATATAGAGGAAAATCGCTCACTCCCGTGGCGCCGCCCTAGCGAAATTAAAAATGATTTTTTACAGAATCCTTCCCTGAATTGCTCTAATCAACTCCCCAAAGTTTGACGGCGATTGGATGAACAGTGTGAATCTGCAATCGACTCTTATTTTTTTATATACCGTATATAGAGAAAAAACAAATCGCGCCCTGCCGGGGCACCACTCCTGCGAATTTGAATTTTTTTTCCGCAGAAACCTCCCCAGGATTATTCTTAACAACTTCCCAAAGTTCAACGGCGATGTGATAATAGGTGTGGTAATGCATAAAAGACACACACACATACATTGCTTTTTATATATAGAGATGAAGTGTTTATAATATGTAGTCCTAAGTCTTTAATTCCGCTATACATATAATATTTAATATAATTTAATAGAATGTTCCAGCCTTTTCGGTTTTCGTCATGTCTTTTAAATTAGCGTGAAAGACTTGCTGCCCGCAACTCACCGAAACAACAATTCCACCACCTTTTCTGGCCACATCACGCTCATTACGTAGGCCTAACTAAGCATATGATCAAAACAGAAAGCCGACACGGTACAAAGACTGGCTTTGACGCAAAACCTCAACAACACACAATATGGACGGACACGGCCGACTGAGGAGAAGCCGACCAAGGATGGCCAACGGCAAAAACAAATAAGCAAAACACAATGATGTGCCAACATTTCTTTTGTAATTAATTTTACTACCGCGTATTTAACTAAACACGTAACAAAAGTTGAGGTTACTGTGTAAATTACGTCATACTATTTTTACGTATTATTCTTATAAGGGGTCATCCATAAATGACGTCACGCTTTTTTGGACGATTTTTACCCCCCCCCCCCCCTCCCCCCTGTGAGTGTGACGTATTTTATGGTCGACCACACTGCTTTTACTTTTATAATTATGGTACCAAAACAAAAACAAGCCACACCAATAAACACCCACAATCTTACAATTCTTAACAATTAAATCAAAATATTTCTTAAAAGATTTTTGTGACTTTTCTTCTGTGACTTTTTTCCGATAAACTTTTTCCTTTGTGACTTTTTGTCTTTGACTTTTTCCTAGTAAAAACTGTGATTTTTTTTTCTGTGACTTTTTTTCCTATAAAAAAACTGATTTTTTTCTGTGACTTTTTTCCCGTTCACCCAAATAATAATATGACGTCATACTTTTCATTAAAAAGTAATGCTATAAATTGAATTTTAACCGTTATTTCGCGTTTTTGCACTAGGTTAAAATTTTAGTAAGAAATCGATGTTTAATGAATATTTTAATTGCAACTGGGGGGGGGGGGGGGGGGGGGGGTTACAGGTGTTTAACGTCATTGTAAGGAGTCTGGTTTTTTTTTTGTGACGATGTGTGACGGAGGGAGGAGGTTAACTCGTCAAAAACAGCGTAACTTAATTTATTTTATGGATAACCCGCCATACGTATTTATGTAAATACCCCGATACCTTTACCTAATATAATATAGGCCCTGAGATAATGTTGCTTGTGACCTAATAAAAATAAATAAATGATACGCTACTTCGGGATAGTCCAACATTTTAAACAACATTTAGTGACCAGTGACTCCAATCTAATTCTCTACAAATATACAAATACGACTGTATTGTGTTTTTAAAATAATAATTTGTTAACATGAATGACTAGTAACACTGTAAACTAATAAGACTAATACAATTGTTTGCGTGGCAAGCAATTCGCCGAAATACCATTGTGTCGAAATCGCCGTAACATTAAAAACTCGGCTACTAGACTTAGATTCTAGATCTATGTCTGCCTCAAATCTACCCAAATACTAACTTATAAGATAGGCCTAAGGATAAAATCATTATGACTAAAGATGCTTTTATAGTTATACTGTAAGCAGTTTTGTCATTTGTTTACCTGTTTTAGACTATAACTACTAGATCTAATACTAGAATAATACTATAATACTTAATAGAACTAAGAATTAAGTAAGTAAGAATAATTCAATGAGAATTTTCGGATGATATTTCGAGTCGTCCCTTTGAATCCCGGCCAGAACGTCCCCCCGTCGTGGCCTCAACCAACCGGCGGGCTTGTTGCATTGAGTTAAATATAAACTCAAAACAATAATATAAACAATCTCCTTTCAGTAGGTCAGGCCACATACCAGGCACGCACAGTGTTGTGTGTCGTGCCTTAACAAAAATAAACTATCTCCCTTCATTATCATTAGATATATTTAATTAGTTAATTAATTAATTAGTTTGCTAATTTATAAAATTATGTATGATGCTACAGCAGTGTTTGCGAGCAGGATTTACTATATAAAAAGCGGCCATCTGTAAGTTAGAGTGGCTTCCCCTGAATCTTGCGCTATAAGTTTACAATTAAGAAAAATAAACAAGATGGCTGCTATAGTAAATGAGCATGAATGCATCTGTTGGAAACATCGCTAGTCTTCATTTATTACTTTATTACTGAAAAGTTTTAATTCAATTGTTTAAAACAGGTACATAAATGAAACAAGGAAACATTTTTGTATTTTTCAAAACATAAATCATCCTCAAAATGTGAAATAATTATAAAATTTTAGGAGTCACCTGTTTTTAGAATTATCATATTTAAAAATTTAAATCTAGAAAAGATATAGAATCTATTAAAAAAACAATAACACAAATCAACTATTGAGTACGATCTATATATTTAGTTGAATACTTTCTTCTCGCACACTACTGACTTGTTTAGATACACCAGGTAATCGAAGTTTAGTTAGGTTCCAAACCGGTAACTCATGAGGTTTGGGAGGCACGATGTCTTACAAAAACTACTATTTGATACATAATTTGCTAAATATAGATATAGGCACCGGGTAATATAGAAATGACCTAACACTAGCAAATCCTCAAAACTAATTACAATAAAACACAACAAAATAATAGCAAATCCACATGAAAAATCAAATAAACATAAAAGGTATCATTTTAATGCAGGTTATACTAGTGTGTGTTTTTGGGGGTGTTGGTAAATTGCAAGGCGCGAAATGGTGAGGCAGTGAATGTCGAGAAGAAAACATGAGACATATTTGCAAAATCATGGGTAAATAGCGAGACACAATTTGCCAGAGAGTGTTTAGATAATGCTTTTGGTGGTTTGTTTTTTCTCCAGGTGTGCGAGAAGAAAAGTTATAAACTAAATAAAATACTTAAAAAAAACTTTTTAAAAAACCACGTTTTTCTTGTGGACTAAAAAGTAGAAAATAAATTTTTCTTTTGTGCTTCCTCGAGCTGTGCAGATTCTTGTGATGACTGACAAAAAACGTGGGTACATTCACCATCAAATTTCCCGACCCATCTGCTGACCCACGTTTTTTGTCAGTCATCACAAGAATCTGCACAGCTCGAGGAAGCACAAAAGAAAAATTTATTTTCTACTTTTTAGTCCACAAGAAAAAAGTGGTTTTTTAAAAAGTTTTTTTTAAGTATTTTATTTTCTCCTTTTTAGTCCGTTGCTACACATGAAAAACGTGGTTTTTAAAAAGTTTTTTATATAGTTTATTTTCTACTTTATCTAATCACTTGATTAAGTATGACTTGACTAAGTGTTTTTAAATACACGGACTAAAAAAATCTTGAGCGACCGATACGCTTTAAACAGAGAAAGGGTGTAATTTACGTTGCTGGCGTGGAGATCTACTCACGAATCACGTGATCAAATCTCCCATAAACAAACAAATAAACGCGAAGCTGAGTTAAGGAAAAACGTGTTTATGTGTATTTTAGCATGCCCAGCGTACCAACCGTGTCACCGTTAACAATGTGTTACCGTGTCCGTTCTCCTTTTTAGTCCGTTGCTACACATAAAAAACGTGGTTTTTTAAAAAGTTTTTTTTTAGGTATTTTATTTTCTCCTTTTTAGTCCGTTGCTACACATGAAAAACGTGGTTTTTAAAAAAGTGTTTATAAATACACGGACTAAAAATCTTGAGCGACCAGGATTCAAACCTGGGTTGTCGCGGCCACAACGCGAAGTACTAACCACTATACGATCACGGCCAGCGCGCTCACATCGATTGGGGCCGAAGTAACTGTGTCAATAGGCCTCCAGTCTTGTCGGTATCTTTAGAAATCATGTCCTCAATTTTATGGTCCTTGGGGCATAATTAAATTAAGCTAATTACGGTCACTAATTGCTAGTTTTTATGATTGCATCTGAAATTGTTAGGCGAAAGTAGCATGCATGCCAAATTTCAGGTCTCTAGAGCAATCAGAAGTGGGCTAATTTTCGATGTCAATTTTAACAACAAACATCCAAACAACCAAACAAACAAACGCGAAGCTGAGTTAAGAAAAACGTGTTAATAAGTAGATATCTATCACAAGTGTTTATGCTCTTTTTAAAAAAAAATTTCCTGATCTAGTTTAGATTTTTAAAAAACTAATTCAAAAATTTTAACTTCATTGCTCCTAAGATACCCGCTCATGTTAATTTGTCAGCAGGAGAAAAATCCTTTCCCATTCAGTGGCTTACTGTGAGTTTATTAAGAGAGAATTATTTTGTGCTATATTTTAAAAAATCTAGATCTATATTTAAAATTCAAAACATTTTCGCCCACTTAAAACAGCAGTTTGAGGGGTCACAGTCAGTGCATACAAAAACTTTAACATAAGTCATAGCCTGAAAAATAGCAATATGACACACATGCTTGGGGTCATTGTGAGTTCATATATACTTGTAAGTGGGAGAAATATTCAGCTACTTTGTACTTTGTTAATGTAAGACTAAATCCTTCTGATCTTTAACACTTTGTATTGTTTGTACAATGTGTTGTTGTAATTGTAGCCAGCATAGAAATATAAATTAATTTAAAAAGTGTAATTTATTTTGTATTAAGTAATTTTAATTATAAACATTTTAAAAAATTAACAAAATTGATATTTATATGATGAAAAAATAAATAGCAGATAGCGATGATAATACAAAATTTATTTGCCACTATACAACACACAATCCACACAAACCATTATACCAGGCCAAACACAACATAATAGGCTTGAAAGGTTCCAAATGGTTCCACTTGTTTTTTTGCCAGAAAGCATATATTATTTGAATATTTTATAACATTTGTGAAATAAGTACAAAATCACATCTGGTTTTATTAAGGCTAGAGATATTCAAACAAATAATTACCATAAATATAATAGTAATTTAGCCAACACTTTTGTTTTTTAATTGGATTAGTAGAGTCAGGGTGTTGTGGTGATAAGAGATGTTATATTGTTTAATATAAATAAACTACTAGGCTATACCCCATTGATCACTATTGCATATTTTTATCCTGGAAAACAACTGTTGTTACTTTAATTGCTTTACTTTCCCTGGCCACTGCAGTTGCCTTCAATGAGGGGTTGACGTCATTTTTTTAAAAATATTTGAATTTGATAAAATGATTCTAAATGGCTTTTCAATGGCTTATATTCAATATAAAAGTATGAAAATGAGTGTAATCAATGGTTCCCAAACAGCTTAAATTTTAAAAATGTAACTATAATTTTAACGCTTGCCGTACTTTTTTTTAAGATTTAAAAAAAAAATTAGTATGATTACATAGACTTTTCAAGTCTATTGTGTTGTCCAGTTATGGCAGGCCACACAATCCCACACAAACTATCTTACTAGACAAGTACTACTTGCTTGACCGCTGTGAAATAAAATAAATAAAAAAATGTTTTTCTTTAAACCTTGACCTGTCCTAGTTGCCTCAATAAATTATTGAGCATTAGGTAAAACAATATGCATAACATTAACTGGTATAAATAAGCAGCTTAAAACTGTATTTGCTGATGTAAATGGATTAAACCCAATGTAAACACATCCACTCAAATAAAAGGCATACAGGTATCCATTACTTGATGACTGCTACATATCTCTGACAGCTGTTACGGCCATTAATATTCAGGCTAACTTGTCTAACTGGTGCTTCATGAGTCTTGTGGATATAACATTGTTGATCAGAATTTCACTTTCATACCCATCATTTTAGCTGAGTTCATGTGTTTGTTATGTTTGGTTGAGGATTGGTGCTTGTTAAAATTGAATAATAACAACAGTGATCACTGTGTAGAGTTTTTTGTGTTAGTTTGTACTGTTTGTTTATGATTCCATGAGTTTGTGATGGACTATCAGATTTCTATGTCAAGTAAAAAAAGTAAATTTGGAAAATGGCTGGTGAGCTGCTTGTTCATTGACCTGTTGGGTTTATTTGTGTGTATTTTTGATTTAGAGAAGGTTGTTATAATTAATCTTCTTCATTCTGAATGTTTCTACTTTAGTCCAAAAGAACAGATGAAATGCACAGTAGTCACTAAAACAGTTGTCACGAATGGGGTGTCTGTTATTAAAAAGTGCAGTCTTGGTATATTCTGTGGGCATACCACAATGGCATATCTTGCGCTTTTATTTTGCGAAACATGTGTTGTCTCATCCTGTTGTAGCCCTTTTTATAGTTTGTGTGGGAGTCACCGTATATAACCCCTCGTACGGGGCATACTTGAAGCAGATAATAATTTTTTAAAAACTTTTATTGGTCTAATATTTTTTTAATAGATTATTTACTTTATTTTATCGTTTTAAAATTGTATCATTAGGAGGAGAGAAGGAAACACAAGAAACAAATAGTCGAACTTCAACCAAAGAAAGAGTCTCAGTCAACTGGGGACAAGTCTGCCAAAATGGACGTGTTCAATCGCCTGAAGAGTGCTGTGACCAGCGTTATACCTGGCAATCCTCTGGGCAGAGATTTTGACATTCAAGACCAGGTTGCCAGTGCGGGTCCTGGCCTGCTGTGGAAAGTATTTTCTGCTGCTAAGAAGAGCACAAAGGAGGTAAATTTCTGTTTACTTTGTTACTATTTTTAACCCCTTCTCACTGCTTCTAAACTAATCATAGACCATCAGGTTGAAAATGCTTACTTTACTATACTATTGTACTCACCAGGAGGCTTCAGTGTTTCTGTTTGAGAAGAAGAGTGTAGACCGTTTCCACAAGAGAGATAGAGAAGTGATCATTGAGTCCCTGCGTAGAGGGGTCCAGCAACTCACCAAGCTCAGACATCCTAAAATTCTTTCCGTTATTCACCCACTCGAAGAGACTCGGTACGCCTCCAACTTTTTAAAAATTTCATGAAATCTCTGTAAGCTTACTAACATTATTTTGTTGTTAATTTTTAAAAAACTTATCTCACAATTTTATTTTCAACGTTTTGCTAAACTTTTAAAACAATAAAATAAAAATAAATGGTGGCTTGTAGACTGATAGAAAAAACAAATCAAAACAAAAGGTGTGTCACAATATTAGTATTAGCATTTGATTACTTTATATTTTATAATCTGTTCTGTTACATTCATCATTTAGATTTTTTAAATGATTTCTAATTTAACCATTTCAGTGAAGCATTAGCTTTTGCCACAGAGCCAGTGTTTTCCTGTCTGGCCAATGTTTTGGGTGATCACAGCAACCTGACAGGTGGCTCCAAATACCTGACAGATTTTCAGCTGTATGAAGTTGAAATCAAACATGGTTTGTTACAGGTAAGTGAAATATTGATATTTTTTAATCCAATTTTTAACAACTTTTTAGCCCTTTCATCTGTATGTTTGCAAGAACTAGCAATTTGATGACAGTTACTATTAAGACACTTGTATCAGATAACTATTTTTGTCAGGATTTACCTCAAATAATTAACCTTCTAAAATATTTGTGTGGTCACAGAAAAATTGGCTGTTACAAATATTCAGTATTTTCCCTTTAATACCAGATGTGAAAATAACTAAAGTGGATTGTTTTCATTTTGTTGACAGATTTTAGAAGGTTTAGGTTTCCTGCACAACGATGCCAAGATGATCCATCGCAACGTTTGCCCGACGTCTGTAATCCTGGCCAAGTCTGGCACCTGGAAGCTTGCAGGCTGTGAGTTTGTACAGCAGGCCACAGACTCACAGGACCAGAAGGTGAGTACCTCCCACACAGGACCAGAAGGTGAGTACCTCCCACACAGGACCAGAAGGTGTGAGTACTGGAAGCTTGCAGGCTGTGAGTTTGTACAGCAGGCCACAGACTCACAGGACCAGAAGGTGAGTACCTCCCACACAGGACCAGAAGGTGAGTACTGGAAGCTTGCAGGCTGTGAGTTTGTACAGCAGGCCACAGACTCACAGGACCAGAAGGTGAGTACCTCCCACACAGGACCAGAAGGTGAGTACTGGAAGCTTGCAGGCTGTGAGTTTGTACAGCAGGCCACAGATTCACAGGACCAGAAGGTGAGTACTGGAAGCTTGCAGGCTGTGAGTTTGTACAGCAGGCCACAGACTCACAGGACCAGAAGGTGAGTACCTCCCACACAGGACCAGAAGGTGAGTACTGGAAGCTTGCAGGCTGTGAGTTTGTACAGCAGGCCACAGATTCACAGGACCAGAAGGTGAGTACTGGAAGCTTGCAGGCTGTGAGTTTGTACAGCAGGCCACAGACTCACAGGACCAGAAGGTGAGTACTGGAAGCTTGCAGGCTGTGAGTTTGTACAGCAGGCCACAGATTCACAGGACCAGAAGGTGAGTACTGGAAGCTTGCAGGCTGTGAGTTTGTACAGCAGGCCACAGACTCACAGGACCAGAAGGTGAGTACTGGAAGCTTGCAGGCTGTGAGTTTGTACAGCAGGCCACAGATTCACAGGACCAGAAGGTAAGTACTGGAAGCTTGCAGGCTGTGAGTTTGTACAGCAGGCCACAGACTTACAGGACCAGAAGGTGAGTACCTCCCACACAGGACCAGAAGGTGAGGACCTCCCACACAGGACCAGAAGGTGTGAGTACTGGAAGCTTGCAGGCTGTGAGTTTGTACAGCAGGCCACAGATTCACAGGACCAGAAGGTGAGTACTGGAAGCTTGCAGGCTGTGAGTTTGTACAGCAGGCCACAGATTCACAGGACCAGAAGGTGAGTACTGGAAGCTTGCAGGCTGTGAGTTTGTACAGCAGGCCACAGATTCACAGGACCAGAAGGTGAGTACTGGAAGCTTGCAGGCTGTGAGTTTGTACAGCAAGCCACAGATTCACAGGACCAGAAGGTGAGTACTGGAAGCTTGCAGGCTGTGAGTTTGTACAACAGGCCACAGACTCACAGGACCAGAAGGTGAGTACTGGAAGCTTGCAGGCTGTGAGTTTGTACAACAGGCCACAGACTCACAGGACCAGAAGGTGAGTACTGGAAGCTTGCAGGCTGTGAGTTTGTACAGCAGGCCACAGATTCACAGGACCAGAAGGTGAGTACTGGAAGCTTGCAGGCTGTGAGTTTGTACAGCAGGCCACAGATTCACAGGACCAGAAGGTGAGTACTGGAAGCTTGCAGGCTGTGAGTTTGTACAGCAGGCCACTGACTCACAGGACCAGAAGGTGAGTACCTCCCACACAGGACCAGAAGGTGTGAGTACTGGAAGCTTGCAGGCTGTGAGTTTGTACAGCAGGCCACAGATTCACAGGACCAGAAGGTGAGTACTGGAAGCTTGCAGGCTGTGAGTTTGTACAGCAGGCCACAGATTCACAGGACCAGAAGGTGAGTACTGGAAGCTTGCAGGCTGTGAGTTTGTACAGCAGGCCACAGATTCACAGGACCAGAAGGTGAGTACTGGAAGCTTGCAGGCTGTGAGTTTGTACAGCAAGCCACAGATTCACAGGACCAGAAGGTGAGTACTGGAAGCTTGCAGGCTGTGAGTTTGTACAACAGGCCACAGACTCACAGGACCAGAAGGTGAGTACTGGAAGCTTGCAGGCTGTGAGTTTGTACAACAGGCCACAGACTCACAGGACCAGAAGGTGAGTACTGGAAGCTTGCAGGCTGTGAGTTTGTACAGCAGGCCACAGACTCACAGGACCAGAAGGTGAGTACTGGAAGCTTGCAGGCTGTGAGTTTGTACAGCAGGCCACAGATTCACAGGACCAGAAGGTGAGTACCTCCCACACAGGACCAGAAGGTGTGAGTACTGGAAGCTTGCAGGCTGTGAGTTTGTACAGCAAGCCACAGATTCACAGGACCAGAAGGTGAGTACCTCCCACACAGGATCAGAAGGTGAGTACCCCCCACACAGGACCAGAAGGTGAGTACCCCCCACACAGGACCAGAAGGTGAGTACCCCCCACACAGGACCAGAAGGTGAGTACCTCCCACACAGGACCAGAAGGTGAGTACCTCCCACACAGGACCAGAAGGTGTGAGTACTGGAAGCTTGCAGGCTGTGAGTTTGTACAGCAGGCCACAGACTCACAGGACCAGAAGGTGAGTACCTCCCACACAGGACCAGAAGGTGAGTACTGGAAGCTTGCAGGCTGTGAGTTTGTACAGCAGGCCACAGACTCACAGGACCAGAAGGTGAGTACCTCCCACACAGGACCAGAAGGTGAGTACTGGAAGCTTGCAGGCTGTGAGTTTGTACAGCAGGCCACAGACTCACAGGACCAGAAGGTGAGTACTGGAAGCTTGCAGGCTGTGAGTTTGTACAGCAGGCCACAGATTCACAGGACCAGAAGGTGAGTACTGGAAGCTTACAGGCTGTGAGTTTGTACAGCAGGCCACAGACTCACAGGACCAGAAGGTGAGTACTGGAAGCTTGCAGGCTGTGAGTTTGTACAGCAAGCCACAGATTCACAGGACCAGAAGGTGAGTACTGGAAGCTTGCAGGCTGTGAGTTTGTACAGCAGGCCACTGACTCACAGGACCAGAAGGTGAGTACTGGAAGCTTGCAGGCTGTGAGTTTGTACAGCAAGCCACAGATTCACAGGACCAGAAGGTGAGTACTGGAAGCTTGCAGGCTGTGAGTTTGTACAGCAGGCCACTGACTCACAGGACCAGAAGGTGAGTACTGGAAGCTTGCAGGCTGTGAGTTTGTACAGCAGGCCACAGATTCACAGGACCAGAAGGTGAGTACTGGAAGCTTGCAGGCTGTGAGTTTGTACAGCAGGCCACAGACTCACAGGACCAGAAGGTGAGTACTGGAAGCTTGCAGGCTGTGAGTTTGTACAGCAGGCCACAGATTCACAGGACCAGAAGGTGAGTACTGGAAGCTTGCAGGCTGTGAGTTTGTACAGCAGGCCACAGACTCACAGGACCAGAAGGTGAGTACTGGAAGCTTGCAGGCTGTGAGTTTGTACAGCAGGCCACAGACACACAGGACCAGAAGGTGAGGACCTCTCACCTTGTGCTGTTGACCATTGTTATCTAACACAATGTGTGAGCATAGAATTCTAATTGTTGTGTTGCCATGGTTTCCAGAGCTACTTCACCTGCCATGAGTGGAGGGGCGACACACCCAGAGAAGCCCAGCCTCACCTGGACTTCATGGCACCAGAGTATGAGCTTACCCACATCTGTTCACCTGCTAGTGACATGTTCTCTTTTGGGATACTCCTCTACTCACTCTACAACAAAGGGAAACCACTGTATGAGTGTAGAGGGGAGCTAAAGACATTTAGACAAAATGCTGAAGAGGTGAGTTATCTTTCTTGATTACATTTTTTTTAATAATATCACTTGTTATACTCTAATGGGATGGCCTGGCCAGGTGGTAAAGAGCATGACTGCTAACCCAAAAGTCTGATGGTTGGAATCTAAGCTGGGCATAGAACTGACCACACTATTCCTTTACTGCTGAGGCCATAGAAACAGATCAACTCTATTTTACCTGCCCTATTGACAAAGACGGCGTGGCCTAGCGATGGAGCGCAAGCTAGACTGCTAACCCGATAGTTTCGAGTTTGAATCCGGGTTCTAGTTAGTGGAACGTCCTTGAGACCACCCAATTTTGATGGGTACCTTATTCTCGTTAGGGAAAGTAAAGGTGGCTGGGCATAGTGCTGACCACATTATCCCTTTACATGCCAAGGTCAAGAAACATATGAACTCCACTTCATCTGCCCAATGGATCGTTAGGTCTAAAGAAGAATCTTTACTTTTTATTGACAAAGAGATATGAAAGGGTATCTTTACACTTTTTTTATGCTCTAAGTGAACCTATTGAATAGAAAATTGATTACACAGACCCAGCCTGACGAAGTGAACAAACTTAAATTTTCAGCTGAGCAGTATCCGAGGATCCCTGCTGTCTAGCATACCCTCCCAGCTTGCAGACCATGTGAAGCTGTTGCTGAACACTGAGCCAACCATTCGACCAGATGCTGCACAGATGATGAAAGTAAGATCTCTTTGTAGTATATTTCAATCTACCTGATCTAATCACTACCACACTAGCATGATTACATGAGTTTCAAATGTGTGAAACAAATGTAGAATAAAGTTGAGAGTGTAAACTTGGACTGCTGTCTCTGTACTACAACACTAGCATGATTATTTGAGTTTCAAATGTGTGAAACAAATGTAGAATAAAGTTGAGAGTGTAAACTTGGACTGTTGTTGCAGATTCCATTTTTTGAGGACATGGCCTGCATTGCCCTCCAGTACATGGATACTCTGTACCAAAGAGAAAACATGGAGAAGTCAAACTTCTTCAAAGGTCTGCCCAAGGTTATTGAACATCTTCCTAAGGTATGATTTCTGTTTCAGCTCACTTCATTATTAATAGGCTGCTTTGTTTTGTTTTTTTATAACTAAAACACTTTTGTCTTTGTTTATTTTTGAGACAAGTTTGTATACCCAGTTTCAACACAGATTAAGGTTTTGGTTTTAAATAACCAGAAATGTAAGTTCTCTTTTTAAGGAAAATATATAATTATTTGTGTAAAATTTTTGCAGTAATTTTGATAAATGAAATTTAAAAAACAAAACCTTACGTTTCAGTTTTTATTTGTAGTCATATTCCCTTCAAAATTCTGATATCCACCAATTGTTGTCCAATACTGTCTATGCTCCACTTTCTGACATAAAATTTTTTTCTTCTGATTTTGGTGTGGTCAGTTAGATCTCTAATTAATTTACTCCAAACAACAGTAAATGTTTTTAGATGAGATCAGTCACATCTCTAAATAACTTACTCGAAACTAAACATTCTTGTTTTCTCCAGAGGGTGAGCCAGCAGAGGATTTTACCTGCATTGTTCAAGGAAGGCGTGAACTCCAACATGGTGCCCTTCATCCTGCCCAGTGTTTTCCTCATCTCTGAGCAGTCCACAAAGGAGGAGTATCAGGCTCTTGTCCTGCCTGATCTCATTCCATTCTTTAAGATCAGGGAACCAGTCCAGGTGAGCAGAGAACCAATATTATTGCTATAGTTTGGGGAGAGAGACAGGATGGGGCTGGGTTAGAATGGATTTTGTATTTCTCAAAAATTGTAGTTTTTAAGTGGATGGGGGAGGGGAGAACGGATAACTGTCGCCACATAGATGGGGTGAGTTTATTAGCAGTTGGGAGTAAAATTTGAATGGAACTAAAACTATTTTAATCTTTTATTATTAGCACACTCTTGATGTTTCAGGTTGGGTGCTGCCATAAACCACATCAACTTTCTGAGCACATTTCCCCTAATTACACTTTTTCTAACTCCAACCCCACGCCACCCCCATAAAAGTGTAGTCATTTTTTAAATGTTCCTTCAGCATCACTCTAAGACAACTGATTAGATAAATATAATCCCAGTGCCATTTTTGTTTGCAGGTGATGTTGATGTTCCTACAGAACATGAATCTGTTACTGAGTAAAACACCGACTCAGCAAATCCAGACTTACGTGTTTCCTCTTATATTCTCTGCACTTGAATCAGACAGCCCCCAAATACAGGTATATTATTTACCTTTTAGAGCATTAAACATATCTTTTTAAAAATCATTTTCTGTGTTGTGAAATGGATTGTCCATAACAAAAATGTGTAGGCACGGAGAGAGTGTGTGTGAGTTGCCTCCCCTTGAAAGTGGTGTGCTAGTGGGACAAAGTGTGTGAATGAGGCAGTGAGTGAAGCAATGTGGTGTGGCGTCCACATTGTGTACCTACTCGTCAGTTTTTCTTCTTGTCATGTGTTCTTGTCATTGATGATAATTATACACCCATGATACAGATTCTCGTTGTGGATTGTATTTATTTATAATTGCTACACCTGGTAAAAACGAGCCAAAAATACATAAGAAGCAGCGTGTAACATGTTTATTTGAAAGAAATGTTAAAATTAAGATTTACTGTATTTTTTATTGTAAAAGACTAGGTATTTTAAATATTTTACTTTCAAATTTTAAACATACTTTTGTTTATGTTTTAAATTTTGTTTGCGCATTATTTAAAAGCTGACTTTATGGTTTTGGAAGCATATATTTGAATGTGAAGAAGATGTAAAATTTTATTTGCTTAAAAAAGAACCAGCCAATTTTTGTTTAGTCTGCAGATGGTGTATCAATGCAGGTGAAGTTCTACTGGACTGCTATTTGTACTCACTCAGCTAACACATTCTTATCAAGCTGACAAGCTAACACCTAATTTAAATCTTAGCACCATACAAAGGGAGATTAAGATTTTAAAAGGGCAACAACTGGGGTTGTTCAGGTTTTTTTTTTTTTTAAGTTTTAAATCATAGCAAATTATTAGATTGTAAAAGATTATTCTAAAATTTAAGTATAATCATGCATGATATTTGATCATGAGTCTCAATATCATAATATTTTAACAAGCTATAGTTTATATAAAAATAACATATAGCTGTTGCATAAACTAACACAACTTTATTTAGTTTAACTAGTAAATTTGTAGATGTCTTTTATCTCCTAACTCACAATTGAAATGCTTACTGTCATAGCTATCAATAATAATTTGAATGGGAGAAAATTTTGAAACTTCTCTTTCCATTGCTTTGCTTCAATATATTTTACAACATAATCTTGGGCGCAAACTGAAATTTTTATTACAGCTATAATTTAACAAGCTTGTGTTCGATTTGCCTGATTGTATAGCTTTAAAACAGCTTGTATTGAAATGTTTTCACTGTATTAGTTTCAGACAAAAATTGCTTGCTCAAGTCCTAGGTTTTCTAGTAAAACTATAACTATTTCCTACACCCATCAATAACCAACTTGGCACATTTTGTAGAATTTTATAACAACTTACACATTTTTTATGAATTATTTTATAAATAAGAAATACAATTTAGCATACATAATGTATCTGTTGATCAAGTATATGCAATATTCAACTGAATGTATGTACATTTTGACATAATTGCATAAATTACATTTTGGAGGTACTTTTTCAGTATTCGTGATTATTTTTTGTCTGAAAAGGCTAACATGTTCCTGTTAAAACCATTATTAGAGTACCATACAACAAAAAACTGGACTGACCATGTATTACTAGCAGTCACCAGCAGTTTTAAATGCTCTAATGCTGTACTGTCTTTTGTAGGAGCTGTGTCTTCACATCATCCCAACATTTGCTGACCTCATAGAATATTCTACCCTCAAGAAGTCCTTGGTTCCTCGCATCAAGAAGCTTTGTCTTGGAACTTCAGTCCTAAATGTATGTAATCAGCATGGTTTTACTTAATTTTTTGTTCTTGTAAGAATCAGTTATTTAATTAACACCAAATATGCATTATAATTGTATGAGCATCTAACACCATCTAACACCCAGTTGTCTTGTTGTGGGTAGGTGCGTGTCAACTGCTTGTTGTGTATTGGTAAACTGATGGACCAGATGGACAAATGGTTTGTTTTAGATGAGATCCTGCCTTTCCTTAGGGAGATACCCACCAGAGAGCCTGCTGTCTTGATGAGTATTTTAGGTCAGTCTTGTGACATTTTATGTTAGGTCAGTCTTGTGACATGTTATGTTAGGTCAGTCTTGTGACATGTTATTTTAGGTCAGTCTTGTGACGTGTTGTTTGGTCAGTTTTGGGACAAGTTATATAGGTCAGTTTTGTGACATGTTATGTTAGGTCAGTCTTACGACATGCAGGGATGTGACTTTTCCGAATTTTAGCGGGAATCCGATTTTTTCGTTTCAGTTGCGATTTTCCTCCGCTGATTTAATTTTCGCCGAATTTTTCCGCCGAGTTTCAATTTTTTCGATTTTTTACGAAGTTTTAAAAATTAGGAAAAAAAAAACGGAAATGTCTTTTACGGAAAGGGCCGACATGCTCATTCCACTTATTCGTATTTAAATTTAAATCAACAACTACTGTACTTAGATCTAGGTCAAACGGACACTCGAATATGCGCATTTCTTTTCGATTGGTCGATTGCGCTAGGTCTGACGGTGCTAGATCAAGATTAAATGTAGATTCGGAATTTCGGCGGACTTTCGAATTTTTCAATGCACACTTTTTTTAGTCCAAATTTTCCGCTGATATTTTCAGTTAACTATTTATCAAAAACACAGGAAAAGGTAATCTAAAATAATGCAGTTATTCAAATGAAACTTACATCTCTTAAGCCTGGTAATCTAGCTATCGATATAGCCTAATTTACCTATCGGTATTTTAACCCGCCTAAATCTAGAGTTTCTCTCTGATTCTATTTTATTCCGCAATCTCAGATTAATATTGAAATCCTTGCAAAAGGTGACAATGAGGACTAGACTAACCCGCCCCACCTCGTAGCAACGGTGGCTCTTGTGACCTCGCCTTGACCGCAAGTACGTGTTCGGTACTGCTTGTGGGGAAAAAATGACGTCACAGTCAATTTCCAATAGCTGTTCCTGCAATACGTTCACACATCAGACCCTTTCTAATTTTAGCTAACCTGGTCCATTTCATTTTTCCATCACATGAACATCTAGGGTCTTTACAGTTGAAGACAAATATTTTTACCAATCCAATCTTTAAAAGAATATAAGGCATTAGGCCCCCTTTTTAAAAATTGAAAACACGAGTACATCTAGAATCTACACTAGATTAGTACAGTTTAAATTAGCTTAATGATAAAATAAAACTTAATTGCTACTTTTGTTACATTGTAATTTTTAAAAAGTTGTTTAAGGTAAACATTAAATTGCAATTAGACAAGACTTTCAATGTTATTTTAGAGTAACATAAACTTCTTGTATTTAAAATATTAACTTCATTAAACAATTAATTAGTACAGTAACAGTATGAAGCTGCTTAACTGCGGTATGAAGCTGCTTAACCGCGATAAAAAATAGATAAAACATATTGAGTTATTATCCGAAGAAAATTTCCTAATTTTTTTTCCTGGTCTGGTCACATCCCTGGACATGTTATTTTAGGTCAGTTTTGTGACATGTTATGTTAGGTCAGTCTTGTGACGTGTTATTTTTAGGTCAGTTTTTTTATATGTCAGTTTAAGCCAAGTTTTGCATGTTGTCTCTGAAGAAGTTGTGCTTGTATAACCATGTTGACGTTATATCAACAGGCATTCACAAAGTGGCCCTCTCAGAGGCCAAACTGGGTATCACTAAAGACGTGATGGCCAATAAAGTCCTACCATTTCTCATTCCACTTTGTATAGATAACAACTTGAATCTTTCTCAGGTAAATTAGCTTTCTCAGGTAAATTATCTTTCTCAGGTAAATTATCTTTCTTAGGTAAAATAGCTTTCTCAGGTAAATTAGCTTTCTCAGGTAAATTAGCTTTCTCATGTAAATTAGCTTACTCATGTAAATTATCTCTCACATTTTGACTAAGATTTGTGTGAGTACATTTTAGTTCAATGCCTACATGAGTGTTGTGAAAGCTGGTTACGAAATCTGGTCCATTTTAGTTCAATGCCTACATGAGTGTAAGAAATCTGGTACATTTTAGTTCAATGCCTACATGAGTGTTGTGAAAGCTGGTTACGAAATCTGGTCCATTTTAGTTCAATGCCTACATGAGTGTAAGAAATCTGTTACATTTTAGTTCAATGCCTACATGAATGTTGTGAAAGTTTGTTAAGAAATCTGGTCCATTTTAGTTCAATGCCTACATGAGTGTAAGAAATCTGGTACATTTTAGTTCAATGCCTACATGAGTGTTGTGAAAGCTGGTTACGAAATCTGGTCCATTTTAGTTCAATGCCTACATGAGTGTAAGAAATCTGGTACATTTTAGTTCAATGCCTACATGAATGTTGTGAAAGTTTGTTAAGAAATCTGGTCCATTTTAGTTCAATGCCTACATGAGTGTAAGAAATCTGTTACATTTTAGTTCAATGCCTACATGAATGTTGTGAAAGTTTGTTAAGAAATCTGGTACATTTTAGTTCAATGCCTACATGAGTGTAAGAAATCTGGTACATTTTAGTTCAATGCCTACATGAGTGTTGTGAAAGAGATGCTGTCAAAAGTGGAAACAGAACACCGCACAAAGTTGGAGCAGTTGGATCAGATACAACAGGAACACAAGTTAGTTCCCTTGGCTGAATGTCTATTTGTACTGCTTTAAGCTTCAACCCCTTAGCTTTTACATTTAATGTTTTTACCTAATCAGAGTATCCAAATAGAGAAAATATCTTGTAGTTAGCTATTTGAAAACTATTTTTAAACTTTTTTTATTTGTGGATTTTTTTCCTGTCCACTAGAACACTAGAGATCAGCAAAATTACAGGTGAAAATGGAATGCCTGGAAAACAAATGGATGGAAAATCATCTTTTGTAAGTTAGTTATAAATTTTTTGAGGACTCTGATTATACCTTATGGACTTTCACTGTAGAAAATCTATGCATTGCCTGAAACCCTTGTAAAATTTATGTCCATAATTTTTATGTCAGTGTTTTTGTATAGAAGATTATAATACTCACTTTGTTAGCTTAGATTTAGAAATTTGTCATTGTTGTGGTATTGTAACTTTCTTGACTAGATGGACAAGTTTCTGTCATTGTTGTGTTTTTGTAACTTTCTTGACTAGATGGACAAGTTTCTGTCATTGTTGTGTTTTTGTAACTTTCTTGACTAGATGGACAAGTTTCTGTCTGGTATGGGCATTGGTGGGTATGGTGTGACAGCAACAAGTACTGGAAGTGGAGACAACGCTAAAGTCATGTCCACCACAAGTCCAGATGCAGAAAGAAGCAAGAACACAGATGTTAGCCCAAAGAAAGTAAGTGCTGTTAATGTTAAACACATTTTCTTGTTATTCATAAAGCATTTTGTATGTTAGTGTTAAAATGATGTAGTTAGTGAATGTAACTCAAGTGAATTCCATCATGTGTTTGTCAGACCACACTCTCTATAGAGGAGAAGCAGAGGCTGGCCAAGCAACAGGAGCAGGAGAGGGCGTTAAAGTCTCAGAAACCTTTAGTGGCCACTGGTCAGACACCTCAAGCCCCTCCAGCCGCGTCAGCCCCCAGGGACCTTACCTCCACCCTGATGGAGTCCAACGTGAGGAACCTCAGCTTGTCTTCCAAGTCCAGCTCCATTGGTAACCTGGGCTCAGTCTCCTACTCTGCTGGAACCATGACCCAGGGTTCTGCCAACTGGCAGACGCAGTCCATGGGGTCACCAGCGGCCGTCAACTGGGGCTCCATGTCCTCTAACAACTCTTCGCCGTTCATTACTCCACAGTCATCGCTGTCGTCATCCACGTCTTCTCTTCCATCCGCTGTAAAACCAAATGTGAACCTCTCTTCCTTTGACTCTCTGGTCACAACTCCCAGAAAACCTTCACTAAGTCAGATGGGCCAGCAGTCCAACGTGCGACCCATGGTGCAACAGAGCCAACCCATGATGCAGCACAACCAACCCATGATGCAGCACAACCAACCCATAATGCAGCAGGGCCAACCCATGATGCAGCACAACCAACCCATGATGCGGCCACCTCTCATGGCTGGTGCAGGTAATATTCAGGGCAACCCTGGCTGGGGATCTATGTCCAATATGGCAGGGATTCCTGCCACCCCTCAGATGTACCAAGGATGGAATAGTCCACATCAACCTATGGGGGTGATGCAGCCAATGGCCACAGCTCAAGGTTCTCTAGGAGCCACCAATAAATCACTAACTAGTGATGATTTAAAGGATTTTCTTGGTTAATTTCAGAAACATTTGCTTTTACATTAATTTTTAAGAAATGCTTGTAACTATTATTGCTTTGTTTTTATTTTAAATTATCAATTTTTTTAAATTAGGTGATAAGGACAATTTATGCTTAATTACTTTATTTTAATTCTTGTTTTATAATTCGGCATAATAATTCCTATTCTAATTAAATAAACCACATTCACAGTATAGTTGTATGTTCTTAATTTCAAACATGTTGATTCAAATCCTGATTGTTTTATTTTCAATAATCATCCAGCATTTTAAACTGTGGCTGAACGAGGGGTTATGCAATATTTTAAATCAGAAGCAACTCTACATTCCAGACGTGGGCATTTCTCTGTCTATGTGGTGATAACAGTTGCTGTAGTTAGTTGTACATTATGGGGTTGTGAATTTTTTGTGTATGTTGTGGGGGTTGTGAGTTGTCATTTATTTGAATGTTGCAGGGTTGTAAGTTGTCATTTATTTTAAGTTGTGAGTCGTCTATTGTGAATGTTTTGAGTTGTCTATTTTGAATGTTTTGAGTTGTCTATTTTGAATGGTGTGAGTTATTTCCATAATGAATGGTCGGTTCTATCCATGTCTATGCTGTGATAACAGTGGGAGGGACATCATGGCTTTGTGAGTTTATTTATGTGAGTGGTTACATGAATGTCTCGCAGTAGTAAGTGGTCAGTTCCATGCTGTGATAACAGTGGGAGGGACATCATGGCTTTGTGAGTTTATTTATGTGAGTGGTTAGATGAATGTCTCGCAGTAGTAAGTGGTCAGTTCCATGCTGTGATAAGAGATACGGTCAGTCTGTTGGACCAAATACATTTTTATCTACTTATTTTTATGTATTACGAAGTGATGAGTCATTAAGTGAAGTTAATTTGTCAGATTTTACTTTTCTTGACTAGTATAATTTATATTCTATCTAACTCATATTAGAATAAAATAAGTCAGAAGACTGCTGTGCTGCATAAGAAATGAAATAAGGTGACAGTATTGGTATCTACAATAGGAACTGAATTTTACATTTTAATTCCAATTTTTCTTAAAAAAGGTAATTTATCCAAATAAATATGGTTAAACATAGATTTAAATTATTTGCCTCATTTATTTTTTTAGTTTAATTCTTACCTTATTTTAAAATGTAAGTGTGGGTCTTTTTTTAGAGTAGTTGACATGAAAAATTATTTCTTCTATTCACAACTCATGACAGTAATGTAAAGCCTTTTCTCTCCTCAAGGCCAAAAAAAATCTATAATAACATGTAAATATATTTATTGGAGATTAAACCAAGTGTTCTGTTGTGAATAAGATTTTACTTTAAACCCAATTGTATGATAAGATTTGTTTTATGGTATTGTAATGTCTGTACAATTAAAAGTATTCCAAATGTACTGGTGGCTTTAGTTGACTTACTTGAACTTTGAGATGGTAAAACTGTTTGATCAGTCTGGGACTTTGTTAGTTGCTCCTGTCTTTCTTTTTTTTAGAAAGGTTGGGGCACATCTTACAAGAACAAATATTCCAGATATCCCCAGTGTGTTCCTAGTCAGTTGGAAATCCAGGAACCTATCCAGTTCTAATGAGTACCTGATTTAAGTAGGGTAAAACAGATGCTTCTTGGTTGGTAGCTTGTCTTTTTGTATACGGAGAGAACTAACAAAGTTCTATTACACTTCATTACTAACCACAGGGTATACAAATAAATCATTGAATACCCATATAAATCCACCAAATCTGGTTCATACAAAGTTAAACAAGATGAACTCACAGGCAAGGAATGTATAGTTTATTCTTGCACATATATAAAAAATGTGAGAAATATTTACACTGTTGAATGAAGCCTTTTGTTAAAAAGTACCTAATTATGAAATTATTGTGAATTAACAGAAATAAACTAAACAAAAAAATTAAATGTCAGGAATGAAACACAAATATAGTTTTCTCTTGATTTTGCCCAAGTAAAAAAAATAGTTTCACTTAATTTGTAAAAAAAATATAATTTTTATATTGTACCTTTTAATCATTAAAATGGACAATTGCTGAACATTGGCTAGATAGAAATGTGCAAAATGAATTAAAAAGTGCATACAAAAGCCATGTTGACAAACAAACACACAAACTGCCACATCTAGCTCAGTGTTCACCTGAGCACTATTTACATTTGGGTGGTAAAAATGGTGGCCGTGTATTTTAAAATTTAAGTTTTAAAATAACTGCACAAATTTGAGCATTGGATTCAAACAGAAATATAACTCTAATTTGTTCTGTAGAAATATACGTAAATTCTGCATTGCATAAATAGTTGTAAATCTGACAGTCTTTACATAAACTGTTTGAAAAGGACAATGAAAATCACCCGGATAAAAAATATCCAAAGAACAGAAATAATGGATTTATTAACCAGTAATAAATTGCAAAATGAAGATCTTTCAAGGCTCTTAGAAAATATTTTTAAATAATTAACTTTACAGCTAAGCTTTAATACAAACATGACAAATTGGATTTTTAAGTTGTCAAATGACATGGAATGTTACTGCATTGTTAAAAACTGGAATTTAACAAACAACTGGAATAAAATATACTCATGAACAAGCATGATGGCTGCCTGCTGTTAGGATTTCAAGTGTTGTCAGAAAGAAGTCTGACAAGTTAACAGCAAATGCCATGGAAAAAAATATTTAATTCATGCAACAGGTTTCATTCAAAGGGGGCTTATTGCAAATGGACATTCAAATGTAATTTGTTACCCTTATAAATAAATACTTCTTAACTTTTTTTTTATAAGATGATAAATATATAAATGTAAATACAAAACTAAAATATATTTTTTGCTTAAAAAGAACTTTAAGTAAAACTAATTAAGTCTAAAAATAAAAGTGGTATATATTATTAATATAAACATAAAATTGTGTTAAGCAATAAAAGAAGAAATTTAGAAATTATATTAAATTATAACTTACAAATACTAAGATAAATTACAAAACAAATTTCCATTTGCATAGTTGATAAATTACTAAGAATTTTTAACTGATAGCTGAGTTGTAAATAGAATTTCTTTAAAAGATGCATTGATTTTATGGTGTCTTACAAGTGTTAGTGTTATAAAATTGTCTTTGAGAAGTGTTTACATAAAACAAGCAGACCCTGGAATACAAATGTAACAAGTCATTTCTTGGATTTTTTCATTTGATCTGTCAATAGTTGGATGTTTTAAAACTATAGTAGGAGCTGTAGAAAGTATGTTGGGGCTTCTTTTTATTTACTCTTAAATTAAGAAAATTAAAATAAGTACACAATGAGATTACCACACAGACTATTCTAAACTCCTCCAGGACGGAGTAGCCAAACCAGTATTTTTAAAACTGGAAACCTTGTAGGAAAATTTGCCATTATTGTACAGTAAGGACCTAAAAACTATGGTGCACCATCAAAATGATCTATAACAAAAAGGTCCAGTCAAAATGACCCCTGAATAATCGCCCTCAGACAAAATGACCCATTTGAAATGACCCTGATAAAAGGGCCCCAACATTGACTACCGTCAAACAAGCTCCTGTCATATTTGTCTCCTGACAAAATGGGCTCCAGACAAATAAATTGTATCTTTTTGTAATAGACATAACCATTTTATCAAACCCACCAACCACAAGCATTTCCTGCCTCCACTACCACCGTGACCTAAATGTCCAGGGTAAAATTTTCGCTGGCCCTGTTGAAGGGGCACTTTTGTCACTGTCAGTTTTGACGGTGTAAAAAAAACTAGACATTCTACAATACAATGTAATACTGAATACCAGAGAATGACTTAATAGGGGGCCAAATGTTAAGTGATATCAAAATTGCTATGACTATGAAAGTGAAAAACTTCCAGGAAAATTACTCAAAAGTTTTTTTTCCCAAAAAACTCTTGTTTTAAGTAGACCTATAATGGGCCATTCAAAATAGACTTTCTAACTCACATTTAAAAATATTTTGCTAATTATATACAATAATTTTTAAGCTTAGGAAGTTTTTGTAAGGAAAAGAAACAGGTTCTTAAAATAGTATGGAGCTTTCTCTTAAAATATTTAATGATTTACGAGGAAAAATAAAAATGTTAAAATATTTTAACAAACCAGTATAAAATTCTCGAGTAAGAATTAGAAGTTTCAAAAACTTACTTGAAAACAATAAAACTGATATTTGTCCTAATTTACAGACAATAGCAAACTAACCATGAAAAATTAACTAGCAGACCTATGATTAATTATAAATTATCAGGTTCACGTCTCCGCTTTATTTCATCATCCACATCGACAAAGGAACGAAGAAGGAAAAATGTTATCACCATTCCAGCAATCTGTTATGAGAATATTTATTTCAGAGCCTTAGAAATTGAAGACTAAATAATACTAAATACAGTTAATACTCATTCAAAAATATCAAAACTAAGTATGAGTATAAACATTATAAAATTCAAAATCCTTTTAGTGTAATATATGATTATTCTCTTTTTTAAGCATTTAATCATTTTAAGAAACATGATTAAGCTTACCATAATAAATGCAAACACGAACCCTAAAGCAACTATTATGTCAGACTGACCCATTACTAAATCCTTTGCTTTTTCATAACAGCCCTGAGGGAATTAAAAAAACAGCTGATAAAACCTACATGATAGAACATTCTATAAATAATAGTGCAGATATTATCTAGAGCTAGCTTACTTGAGTACAACAGAAAGAATCTGAGTAAGTCATCTGTAAAACATGTCATGTTTTTTTTAAAACTCACTATAAAAAATCAGAACATTGTCCCCATCCCATCCACCCTTATAAATGTCATCACATTTCAGATCTCCCCGCTTTGCTCCTTTTACAATATTCTTATTTGAAAAGTAATTTCTTCCTCACATATTAACTGAGCTGGGTCAAGGTTATGTATATTGATTTATTTTTATCACTATTTACTAGAAAGTCTTTTAAAATATTTAAATAGCCAGCCACAACTCAGCTAAAATAAAATTTAAATGTATCAATGTGAAATCAAAATTTTTGAACCCTCATCTATTCTCCTAGACAAAAGTCTATAGCCCCTTTAACCATTTAACATTAATATAAGTTCAAACTAATGCACTGATCTAATAAGGCGTACTGCTAATAGCTTTATAATCTAAATTTATAAAAAAAATATTTAAAAATAGCAACTGCTAATAGCTTTAGAATTTAAATTTATAAAAAAATATTTCAAAATAGCAAACTAGTTTAAGCACTTTATTAAAAAGTTAGTCAATTAACTACATTAAATTTATTTTTCTTACTGCACTAGTTTAAGCATTGTATTAAAAAGTGAGTCAATTAACTACATTAAAGTTATTTTTCTTACTGCGTAGTGAAGGTAATCATTCTTAAAATCAGTGATGAACTGATTAGGTGGGCCATTGGGAAAATTCTGGCAATGTTTGATACTTTTGTAGTCTTTTATTTTGTTGTCATATACACAGCAACTCTCTGGCACAAATTTCTTTTCATCCTGAGTTCCTGTTGAAGGTTCAGTACATACATTACACTAGATGTATTTTTTAGATACATTCTAGGTATTCAAAGTTTTAGATACTTATTATACACTCCAGCAAAATAGCTTGTGGTCTTACTTAGCTGCCTGTTGTAGAACTCAGTTCGTTTGTAAATTGGCCAAGAATCTTGAAGTTGTTCTTCCCGTGGATTTGCAGGGTTTTTGCCATCTTTATAGGGGATGGAGAACAGAACAGAGTTCCCCAGCTGTTTTTGGCTTAAAGCACAACATTCCAGCTACAATTTTAGAAAGAAGTAAACCAGTCAGACAGTGAGAAACTTTAAAATTTAAAGTTTCTTCACCTTCTTCTTCGCTCTCAAATGTAATATTGGAGAACAACACAATTGAGTCTTATGTGTCAATATGTTATGTTATTTCATGTTAATTAATCACTTTAAAAGCAACACAATTTCTTTCTTTGAGGATTAGAGTAAGTCTAAACAATCTTGAAGAAAATGTAACCCGAGGCCAACAGAGAATTACAAGCAGACAGCTAAACAAAAGAGAACATACATCTTTTTGGAGCTGGTTCCAGGCGTCAGTTATCTCCTTGTCAATACCATAGTTTTTTATCATGGTTTCACGCATGTTATCAACCATTACATTTTCCACCTGAAAAGAATTATTTTATTTTTTAAGAAATGGGTAAAAATGCATACATTTATTAAAAAAAAAGAAACAATAGTATCTTAGTATACACTGAAATGACAAAAATTATAAGTGTATGGTCATGAAAAAGAAAAAAAAAATTATATATTACCTCCCCCTTGAAAACAATAGCCAATACTGCTGCAACTATGAGAACAATGAAGTTGAATATGAGGAAACCAAAATACTGAAATGGAAAATAGATTTTATAAAATATTTCATAAGTAGTTGGAAAATTCACAATTAGAGCAATTTATAACATTAATACAGTTCTAATCTCTCAAGTTCTGATATTTGCAATAACACCATTACAACACTTTTGTTAGATCTACATAAGTAAAATTAGAGACTAATTTCAATGTCAGAAATAATTAAGTTAAACCTACAATCATCAGCCATTTCTTATTTTCTTGACACAGTCCTAGTATGCCCAGGATGCAGACAATGATGATGAAGACGCCAACAGCAATGAGCAGGTATGACGCAGCCCCAAACAGGCTGTCCCCAATGACGTGAGATACATAGATCTTAGCCACAGCACTCCATATGCCAACAGCCGCTAGTGCTATACCCACCAGCTGTAACCAACAAAAATTGGCAAATGCATTTCAAATGGTGTTTTAAGTCAAACTTATTTTAAACTAAGCATGTGTTCTTAAGTTTTTAAATTCAGTTTATACCAATCATAGTTAAATATTTAATTAATTTTATTTATAATGATTTTCAAACTCTAAAACATAATCAAACAAAAAAATCTTAATAACATTTAGTCAGGTAGGTAGGCCTATACTGCCACAAACTACAACTAGAATTTACTGTTATGCCAGTAATCATCATGGGATAGCTGTAATCTTTCAACTACAATTGACTGCTGTTTGCACACAGGCTTAATGAATGTATCCCAATATTTATAACTGTAACATTGGGCTCAATTCAATAACAAGTGGGAGATACTTACTATAAAAAAAATGTTGAAGATAAACAAGAGTATTTTGAAGCAATTCATGATGTTACAGCATGCACTAGGGGGCTCCTATAGAACAAAAAAGTATTCATTAGGCTGTGATTACAAAGAAGTTTAGGGGTAATGCTCATATTATATAAAATAAAAATAGGACATTATTTATCTATCATATACTATATAAAAAAGGATAGAAAAGATCTGGGAAAAGCTGAAAAGAGTGTTAGGAAATGTGGGGGAGCTCTAATTGAGGCCCTATGTTCCTCAGTTCAAGCTCTCCACAGTCTTGTATGTTTCTCTAGTAATAAAAAGAATTACGATGATATAAAAATTATACAATCACTTGTATATTTAATACAACATTTCTAAAAATCTATACAACACACAATGTATTTTTTTTAAAAACATTTGTACAATAAAATTTTAACTTAGAGCATTTTATATAAAAACTCTCCTAATAAGTAACTAAATATTAATTATTAATTTTACTAGTCTACATGAGCCACATTGGGCTATATAGGTAGATATGTAATCAAGAGAACTTTATTCAATAAAGAATGAATGTAACTATACTGGATAGATTAATTTATCATTCTTCTATAGTTTCAACGTTTAAAAATTATTGACAGAATATTTTTGGTATTAGTTCAAAGGGCAATGTCCATTACTTATTAAACTTTATAGTAAATGGTGGGTTGTGTTAAAATATTCCATCTGAACACAGCTTTTACAAAACACAAAGTTTGAAACCTAAGGTCAGATCTGATGGAATCTTACATATATGTTCGTGCTATTTTATGACAAAAAGTGTCCAGAGATTCAGAAGGAAGAAATGTTGACAGGTGAACTACTGTCAAATCAATTAACACTCATACATATCATTGAAATCAATTAACCCTCATTATACCTCACTGAAATCAATTAACCCTCATACATCTCATTGAAATCAATTAACCCTCATATATCTCATTGAAATCAATTAACCCTCATATATCTCATTGAAATCAATTAGCCCACAATATATTCAGTGTAATCATCAATTAGTCCACAATATATTCAGTGTAATCATCAATTAGTCCACAATATATTCAATGTAATCATCAATTAGCCCACAATATATTCAGTGTAAGCATCAATTAGCCCACAATATATTCAGTGTAATCATCAATTAGTCCACAATATATTCAGTGTAATCATCAATTAGCCCACAATATATTCAGTGTAATCATCAATTAGCCCACAATATATTCAGTGTAATCAACAATTAGCCCACAATATATTCAGTGTAATCATCAATTAGCCCACAATATATTCAGTGTAATCATCAATTAACTCTGAATATATCTCACAGAGATCACATGTGAAGCATTGCATTTTGGGATGACGCTAGTTAGGTTAGAAATCAAGTAGATGGTAGAATCAGACTGTAGGTTAGTTAGTTAAACAGACCAATGGAAACACAGGAGCTGACCAGTCACATGGGACGGTCAGCTGACCACTGAAGCGTGGGGGAGAAAACAGATGGTGATAGGTACCGATAGAGAATGGCCAGAGAAATGTAGAGTTAGGTAGAAAGTTAGAGGTAGATGTTAGGATTGGTCATGGGAGTGCATAGTTAGTAGTATTAGTAGACAGCATATAGTATAGACTAGTTAGGCAGAAGTAGAACAATTGATTTGTGTAAATAAAGAACATATCTTGAATTGGACTTGTGTGTGGTGATTACACAAAACTATACAATACCGGGTTTGCATATTCATCACCCGCACCCGCACAATCTACCTTTTTCTTTTGGACTGCAGGGTCCACTGTACTGATGTCCATCTCTCTATGAGAATTTTTCTGATGTGACATTATCACACTGGTTATGTGACACTCAAGCACCTAATAAGTTAACAAACTCTATTGGCCCTAGGGAGACCATTCTCATTACACTGACAGTTTCTAACTAGTAATAACTGCATTGCTTTCACAAATGATAATGTGTTCCAGATTATCCACAAAGAAATGATTGGCTATTGTTTATTCAACTTCAATATATTTAATTCCAGTAGATCACACTTTAGAAACTGGACACACAACAACAGATGAAGCATAAGTTACAACATCTACAACCAACTATACAACTATACTCAGCTACAAGAACTACAACAAACTATAGCCTCACAAAACTTGCCATTTCCTTATTACATTTTCCACCAATCAGAAAGCAAGCCAAAAACTCAATGACACCATAAAGCAATAAACCAGATGACAGCAAGAGTTGTCTAATGCTACCACATTGATCATACACTGGATATAGGCTGTTTGGGTTTGGTGTGCCTAACACACACAGAATAACAAAAGGCTGTTTGGCTTTGGTGCGCCTAATACAAACAGAATGATAACTGATTACATAAGTTGTTTGAGTTTGGTGTGTCTAACACAAAGGACATGAAAATAGCTGATTTATGGTATTCTTCAGCTGTGTTGTTTTTCTGAACTTGATTTTAAACTTACGTTATGAAAAATCAATAATTGCACACAAAAAATATGGACAGGACTTGTATTTTTTAATGAATCAAATACTAATAGTATTATTGATTTCAGTTGATCTGACCAGTTCACAAACTCTGTAGTTAACTTTTGAAAAAACAAAATAAAACTATTTTCAAACATGTTTTGGAAAAATCCTTTGCGATTTAAAAAAAAAAAAATACCCCAACCGAATTAGAACAGGTAAGTTTCATTGTTAGAAGGTGATTGAAAAAATTTCTCTATTGCCTGTAAGCAAAATGAGTGAATGTAGGTCACTGCCATTACTGTCAGACCTCCACATTACACCACATGTCTAGATGGTCTAAATTTAGAAATTTCAGTTTACATTCACAACTTTGTAAAGCCAAATTATTCAAGCAGAAAAAAATTATCCATTCAGTTATACTACTTTTATACAGAGGTTAGTGAACTTAAGGGAGATCACTCTACTTAATGTTACATTTACTAACCCTTTAGTGCCAGACTGACAAGATTATCAAGAGGAGCTCAACAGGAAAACAACCCATATCTTATTTGGGTTCTGACTAATAACAAATGTAACAGTTGGAAAGAGTAAAAACTATCTATTGTAAAGTAATGATGTTAATTTTGAAAATTAAATTTTAAAAGGTTTACAAGTAGTAGCTTTTTTTGGTTAAAAAACAAAGTTTTTAAAAGGTGGCATTGCACTGCTGTAATCCCAAAGATTTAGAAATTAAATTTTTTAAATTAAAAAAAAATCTATTTTATAGGATTTTGTAATGATGTGTGATAAGGGTGGGGGGGGGGGGGGGGGGGAATGATCAGTCACAATTTTGCATTATAAAAAGTAATTGTTAGAAACTGAATTTTAACTATTTCACATTTTAGAAAACTGTATAACTAAATTGTAACAAAAAAGTTGATTTAAATACCCTACATTGAAAAAGATCAGTCTATATTTTAGAAAAAAGATTTATGTTTTAAAAAAAATATCCAGCTGCAATTTTGAGGGGGGGGGGGGGGGGGTTGTAGGCTGATGTATGAAGTTATTTTAAGGAGGGTGGGGGTTGGCTTTTTGTAACAATGTGTGACTGAAGGGGGAGGTAAAATCATTTTAAAAAATCATGACATCATATATGGATGACCCCTAAATAGTAAACAACTAACCATAATTAGCACTTCCAGCACTAAAAGTTCTCCTAGCTTCAACCATATTAATTATTTCCTACCAACAACATAAAAACATTATTTATTGGAAATAAATGTTAGGATAGAGAAAGAAAAATTATTCCTATTTTACAATGTTTTCTTTCCTTGAAGCTTCTAAAGCAGGATATATATTCTGTCACACTAAATTTTTAGTTCAATAGCTGGAGGCTTGACTAATTACTTCAGCAAACTACGACTAGCTACTAGTAGTAAGTAGCTTTAGGAATTTTGGACTGTCTTGTCTTAGGGGTCATCCATGACGTCAAGCTTTTTTTGACGATTTTTACCTCCCCCCTCCCCTCCGTCACACGTCATCACAAAAAGCCAGACCCCCCCCCCCCTAAAATGACGCCACACCTCAACCTACAACCCCCCTCAAAATTGCAGTTGAATTTTTTTAAAACATCAATATTTTTCCAAAATCTTGTCTAAACTATTTCAATTTATTAAAACAATTACAATTTACTAAAACGCGAAATAACGTCTAAAATTCGTTTTCTAACACTGCTTTTTTATAATGCAAAAATGTGACGTCGCAACATCTGAACCCCCCCCCCCCCACATCGTCACAAAATTACGGACCCCCCTCCCCCCTACGAGTTAGGCGTCATTTATGGATGACCCACGTAGTCTAAATAGCCTACCTAGAGGGAAGTAGTAGTTGTAGTGTAGCACTAACTAGTCTATAATTTTAGAATATAATTTGTATTAGGCCCTATATAAATGTTTAATGGGCCTTGGCCTGTATACACCTCAGGTGTCACCCCCCTCCCCCCTACATAGGCCTATGTATAGTTGCAATTGGTATCAATGCCCTCCCATTTTTAGCCTGATGTCGTCAATTTGTGCACACGTTACATTAATTCAACAATTAATTCATGTGGAATAAATTATTAGATTTTGGTGACGCCCCCTCAATGTTTATTGACTTATCAGTTATTCAAAATACTCAACAAAACCTTTTTTACTCTGTAAATTTTGCAGTTGGCATCCCCCCCCCCCCCGTCTGATACTAGTTACAGTTTTAAAGTGTGCACAGTCGGTAGTAATATAGTTTATCTAGCCTATAGTCAGTAAGTAATTAATACAGCTGGATGTAGCAATGTACCAATGTTTTCTCTTTAGTTAGCAGGTTTATGTCATGGTAGTTTACTTTATAGCTTGGTTAATGTAATGGTTAGGGCCTATGGCCCCTAGCTATTGATTTTAATAGTATCAGCTTATAAGTTATATTGTAGGCCCTATAGGACAATAAGTAGAAAGGTCTAGCCTATCTAAAGACATATAGACATACAGTGGCGTAGCCAGGATCGTCTCAAGGGGGGGGTCCAATTTTTACCCGGGGACAAACTTTCGATTTGCACCCCCCCCCCCCTCAAACTTTCGATTTGCACCCTCCCTCAAACTTTCAATTTGCACCCCCCCCCCCCTCAAACTTTCGATTTGCACCCCCCCCCCCCTCAAACTTTCGATTTGCACCCCCCCTCATACTTTTTATATATACCGAGGGGTCTATGGGGGGGGTTATGACCCCCCCCCTAACCCCCCCTGCCTACGCCACTGTAGACATAGTATAGGCCTAGAATAATTAATTAGGCCTATTGCTAGGCTATAGGCCTATATATTATATATATAGACCTAATACCATAGGTCTATAGTATAGGCATACTTTACTATAGGTCTGTATTATTATTAACAGGCCTAGATCTAGGCCTATAATAATATATTTAAATATATATATTATATAATCTCTACTACATAGAGTGTACTAGTAGGGCATCGCATTTCTATAGGCCTAACACTAACAAATGTAACAATAATTAATAATTGTGAATGCAATTCATTATTATTAGTATGTAGGTATGCTGTATATTGTATTTTTAAAGTAATAAATGTGTGTAGATTTATGATTTAAAAACAGATAATTAGCATTAGCTTTAACATCGTAATTTAAATTGTACTTACACACCTGTTCTTTTCTTTTTCTCACCTGCAAGAAAGGCAGCTAACTCTCGAACGTAGGTGATTAGAAATAATTTTCAAAACGCGGAAGTAACCGATTCAAACGATAAACTAATGGATGCCAAAAAGCGTCACCCCTCCATCCTATAGCCCCATCCTTTAGTCTTAACATCTCCCATTCGACCCCTCCCGCCTTCATACAGAAAAAAGTTTTGTTTCTATTCAAGTGCCCTTTAAAGTAAAAGTAGGCCACATGCATATAATCTACTGTGGCGGGGGAGGGAGTGGTCAAGGATGTAGCTGTGACACTGAGCTACGGGAGGTAATCCCGTCTTGTCGAAAAGATCGATCGTCACTCTAATTGATGACTAACACCGTTAGTCAGTTCTCACGTGTAGAATTTCTTCGGGGGGGGGGGGGGGGGGGGGGCGGTGCCCCCGAAGAGATGCCTGGAAGAAACTCTGTACGCACCTCATGTTATAGGAGACACATGACTAACATATTTTACACACTCGTGTACACATCAGAGGGGTAGCTAGGAGACGAAGGGAGGGGCAGCTACACTAGGAGCCTACCTTAGGGGGCGCCAAACACGTAGTAAAAAATGAGGTGCTTTAAGAGCTGCATTACTGAATTATACACAGTCGAAGAAAATAGACTGCTACTTGGCTTTCAGACCTATTTAACTGTTTTCAACATCAATTGATTGTGTGTCATTAAAATTTAAACTGTGAAGGGACAGCTATTGGGAAAAAATAATGTCCCCGACCTTTCCCAAGGAAGAGGGGGGGGGGGGGAAGCAAAATGGATGGTTCGCTCCGGGCCGGAATTGGCCTCTACGCCTCTGGCGCCTCTGTTTAATGCTGTCACTCAGAATTCGCGGGGACCCCACCGGGTGACAACATTTAGGGGGAGGGGGTGACACCAAGAAAAAAATGCAAAATAAATATGATAAATATGTATTTTGCCAGTTCAGTGAACGATTAAGTAGAGCTAGAAAGTATTTTAGGTACATAATGACGATCCCGACAAGGAAGGAGGGTGGAGGGGGCGGGTGACACCATGACGTAAACATGCAAGCTATAGAGAAAAACAAATTTAACAATGCTACACCAAGCTGCATTAACAACCGATTATAGATAAACATTATTAGTATTAAATGTGAATACTTTAAAGCTCTTACCGGGGGGGGGGGAGGGTGACACCAACTGCAAACTTTAGGTGACACTGTGAGGCGCCGCACCGGGTGACACCCGACAGTATCTCGCCTATACGTCACTGATGAGTACCATTCATAAGGAAGGTTTACATAACTAACGAATACTCAGTCTAGAGGTGACCAAACTTGATCTTCTCGGTCAAGGGATATTGTGGTCAACACCATGCAGGCATCCATCAGAGATTGCTGGACTCGAAGATGCCCTACAGACTCAAGCCCAGTATCGGAGCTCGAGATTTTCGGGTAAGTTTCACTGTCTACCATATGACCACACAGTAATTTAGGTAGCACGGCAGAATATAGTCAGGTTGTAGATCTTTACTTCTGGACTGTAGGCCTATTCTGAGCATATATAATTTATAAAAGTTAGTTTACTAATGGTGTTGAATTAAAAGGGCGATAACCGGTATAATCAAATCTCAGTGTATAGGATAGGTGCATGGTTCTTGCCCTTAAAATTGATTCTTTTTTTAGAGCAAACAATTTTTTTTTTACGGTAGGGCGTATAGAGTCGGTAACTTGACTGTGTAATGGCAATCACCAGAGTTTGCCCCCTCCCCCCGGAAAATGTTGCCCCCCCCCTGAAAATATCAAGTGCTCCCCCCCCCCCCCCACCGGAGAAAAAAAGTCTGGAATAAACATCGGTAATCATGATAATTGATATTATGTGCATGTATATAAACAAATACGCGTTTTGGTTGAAGAATATTTGTTATGTCCCATTGTAATACATGCGTCCAGTGTTTCTTCCAGACTTTTTTCTCCGGGGGGGGGGGGGCATTTGAAATTTTCGGGGGGGGGGGGGGGCGGTAGACTTTCTTCGGGGGGGGGAGGGGGCGGACACTGTTGAAAGTATATATTTTCTATATAAATTATATAAATTTCATTTCGTTCGGGGGGGGGGGGGGGGGGCGGTAAAAGAGATGCCTGGAAGAAACTCTGCATGCGTCTGCATTTGTTCTTGTGTCTCACGCCTATCGTTCGTTGTCTTCATCATTGTCCCGCCCCTCCCACTAAGAGTTGCCTGATTGGAAGTCTGGTGAATAGATCGATGTCAAACTCAACTACGTTCAGATTGTTAGGTGTATATACAATTTATTAAAAATAAAATACTATGCTACACTTTAAAAAAAACATTAATTTTAATAGAAATTTAAATTCATTTCAAACCATGATTTTAAAAATTAGGTCTAGATCTAATTATTAAGTTAAGTAAAAATTTCAGACGACATTGGCATTTTTTAATGTAAGGGAGACTACTACAATTAATAATTAGCAAAAGTTTCGGAACACTCAAATTTAAAATAAGTTAGGATCAGTGTCATTAGTTTTTTTCCCATTAGGCTTTTGTTGTTATCAGGCCTACGCCATTTAGACTATTGCAAGTAATAAAATAATTACGCTTAATTGTAATTCTTCATAATGTAGATCTAGAATCTAGATATTCTAAGTGTTTTCTATTTTATTGCTCTTGGAAAAATCTCGGAAGCAACACTTCTCTAGTTCTCCAACTTTATTATTAATATTCGTAACGGTTGCGCAGTCTTGTCTGACTCACAAAGACTTGACAAAGACAGGTAACAATGAATAGTGAATACAATACATTTCACTTGATTTTTCTTTTACGTTTCAAGTCTTTTCATCGATTAATTATATGCAAAATTTGAAGCCATTCTAGAATCTAGATCTAGATTTCTTTGATTCATTCATTGATTTCTTTGTAAAATATTTGGAAATCTACCGGTAAACCTCCATTTTAGCCTATTTTATTTCTCCGCTGCTTGTTTACCTCCAGTTGAGCGTATTTTATTATAACAACCGAAACACACCAAAACATTAGGAACACACGATTCATTTATTTGTATTGTATTTTTGTTTTAACAAATTAATAAAAATGAATAAAAAAACAAAGAGACTGACTTTGTTTTAGATTTTGATAATTTAGTTTTGTTAAAACTTGAGAAAAATCAAAATTTAGAATATTGAATGTGCAACGTTCGTGTGTCAGAATTTTCATGGCAATGGGTGAAGTACGTAAACGTAACTCACAATTACAAGGCGGTTAAGTTTGTATTGTTACAAGTATCTCCCAGGCATGATACTATAAATAAACATTAATGAACTTACAATGACCCCAAAACTGAGGCCAACACAATTTCAAACAGCTATTGCCCGAGCTATGATGTATGCTGATAATTTTTTTATTAAAGTCAATGTGAACTCACGGTGAACCCGCGACCGTGTAAGGATTTTTCTCCCGCTGATGATCACACGATATTTAATTGGAACAGTTCTTAAAATCTAATGCTTTTTTTGTTTTTTTACCTTTTCTAATAAAAAATCGCATTATAAAAAAAAGGATAAGTAGATCGGTGTTTTCCTAACGTTTTTGTGTGTTTCGGTTGTGTTTATAATAAAATACGCTGAACTGGAGGTGAATGTCAAGCGGGGAATAAAATACGCTAAAATGGAGTTTTACCAATCTACCTAGATCTAGATCTACCTAGATCTAGATCTAGGGGTCTAGAATCTAGATTTTCTAGATCTAGATCTAGATTCCAGCTCTGGTGACATTGAGCACAAATGAGAATGACACTGGTTAAAAGCAACTCATTACTAATCTATATTTTATACCTAAAAACAGGCAAATTCTTGAAATTGTATGTGGTGTTTCACTGTTTTCAACGGTTTAGCAATGGACATAAAGAACTATTTATTAAGCAAGAAACCTAGACGTTCAGACAGACTTTGTTACAAAGAAAAGATTCTTCAGGGGTGCACAAAGAAACTTGAGACTTTGCATACATATCCATTAGGATACTTTGATCTTATTCCACTTGAGCTGAGATTCAACATTTTTCAGTATTTGACAAGTAAGTCGGAACGATAGTATTATCCTAAAATTGGCTCCATTAAAAGTGTTACATATTTTAAAACAGAGAAATAAGGAAAGACTGTCTGGTGTTTAATTCATTTAACATACGTGCCATAGTCTTGTAGATATGCATCATACAGGTCAGTAAAAGTGATTAATTTTACTTTCAGTATAGCTCAGTGTAAGTTTTCCAGAGTCACTGTGCTTAGATTAAATTTGTCAGAGGGAACTAAGAAACCTTACATTTAGTGGGAGCGGTGGGTGAATTATAAGAAGCAACTGAAGAGACTCAAGTACATTTTAAAACAGACGGCAAACAACAATAACAGATAATGAAGATCAAGCATCAGGAAAAAAAAGTAACAGCTCCCATTAGCAGATAACAAAAATAATTTATTGGAGAAACCAGCCCTAAACATATAGTAACATCCCTGTATAGAACTAACCATGGCCCCAAGGAGCAATCAAACACTTTCAGTGGCTGTTGGAACTTCAGAAAATAAAAATAAATTGTAACAATACAAGAAGTGTAAATATTCTGTAGCAGGACAAATCATAAAAAGTATTTGAAACTATTCTATGGGTGTTAGCATATTCACAAGGATTTTTCATTAGACACTTCCTTAGAGACTAGATAGACTGTGTTTTTTTTTTATTTGACTACAGTAATAATATTTCTTGGGTTTCTTAGTGGAGGAATATTACCTGAATTGTAACCTGACTGAAATAAGATGTATGTTGATTAAAGTTTATGCTAGTAAATATTAAAATACTAACAAATGGACAATATTGAGTTGTTAATTTTGCTTGTATCAAATTATTGGTGATAAAAAATAAATCTGGCATTATTGTTATATTATTATCTTTGACAGTTGAAGATCTGAGCATGTTAACCATATCATCCAAAGCAATGAGAAATTTGATTGAAGGGTACAGAGTTACAAGATTTTCAGGTCCTCATTCTATTTCATACAAAGATATACATGTGTTTTTGTCTTCAGACCAACAGACAGAAATGATGAGCAAATACCATAAACTTGGTAATTTCCTTTCAATGAATATAAAACTGATATTTTTTATTGAAATATTGTATTTTATTGCTTTAAAAACACCAAAGTTACATTTAATTTTTATTTTCTGTTTTTGTGTTTACATCTTTACTTGCATACTAATATTTTTCACTGTTGTGATGATATGTGAACTTTGCACTGTTTGCAAACATAAAATGTTTATTAAAAGCATTAGTTTGATTAATGCCCACAATTTATCTGCAAAAAATAGGATTGTTAATGAAAAGATCAACATGTCTTTATGCAACTAAAGATAGATTGAAGATTATCAATGAATTTTTAACTAGGGTGAGTAACTGGATTTTCTGAAATAAAATAAGCCTTCAGTTTTTAAATTTTCAGAAGGCATTTCAGAAGTAATTTCATTGTGTCATCTTAAAAAAAAGACAGTTGTTAAAAATGTTTGAAAATTCAAATATATAATTTCTCTAAATTGATCTCTAGGTTGCCTGTTGTAACACAGATATGTGTAAAGACCCATCCAGATGTCTTGCCTTGATGTGTTTTGGTAAATTTTTTCACACTGTTATCGCTGGCTGGGATGACAGTGAATGCCAAAGAGCATTTGATGCAGTCTGTCAGCACATGTTCATGCCTAAGTTTATAAAGACTGTTGTGGCAAGCAAACCAGGTAGCTCAATAAGAAGTAATTTTTCAAATTTATTTAGTTATAGAAAATTTATTATTTCCACAGCAATGGAAATAATACTATGACATTCAGTTAATTTCTTTAGTTTTGAATCAACATTGAATAATCCCATAGTTAAAATGATTTAGTAAAAGAATGATTAAAAAAAAAACTGTGTTCTCAATTAGGTTCACATGGTCAGCTTGAGAGTAGAGTTCGACAGTTCTTCAGGCGCATTTTCTTGGACCCCTGTACAACAGTATCAGATAAAGCCTTTTGGATTAGTCGAATTTTAAAGCCATGGCCAATTGTGTTTCAGGCAAGATTGTTGTACATACTCTACTCTGGACACTTCACAGGTAATAAGCATATTCTTTTCTAAACTTGACTAATTAGTTGGTTATTGCATAGATTATTTTTGTATTTGTGCCCAAGTGTTTCCTTAAAAAGTCTCAAGTTTTTAAATAATGAATTCTAACAGAAATATTTTACTATTGATTATTAAAGGTGGTGAAATACAGTGGCATGAAATGAGTGAGCTAACACCTGTTGATAATGAACATTCAACTGTATTCTTCAGTAGCATTTCAAGTATTTTGCAGATCCTTCACCTGCATAGTACAGAATGGTCTAGTGATGAAATTATATGCATCATTGATGAAATGACAAGTAAATTCACATCTTCTTTTTGTCTTTAGCTGTTAACATGTTTTAACACCCAAAGTTAACATAAAGCACTTTTTTTTTTCTGTAAGCATTGTTATTTCAGTGGTTATTTCTTCAAGCTGCATTTTTCTGAATTAGTTATAGATTTATTTTGTGTATTACATAAGAAATAAGCTAGAACACAATTCATATTATTTTTCTTAATACATGGATATAGATTTATTCATGACTATTTATCTTCAGGTACACCTGAAGATTGGTTAGTTGAAAATATTGCTGGCTTACTGCTAGCATGTGGGGAATGTATTGCCACTAAAATGTTGGCCAGCAAAGCAATAAATGGCAGATATGTTGAACTGGCTAGCATTATTACTTCCTTATGCCTTGTAAGTAACAGTTTCAGCTTTTATTTTTTAAAACTGAGTTTTGTATTCCATGATTTAGTTAAACACTTGAAAAGAAATTTAAGTACACAAATAGTAATATTTGGTGTTTCTTGACTAGGTTTGTGTGAAACACAATTACAACTTGACTCAAGTCATGACAATGTTGGACTGTATTATAAGTGTGATAGAAAACCCAAGAGACAAACTTGTACTGCTCAACAGGATCCTTGATACATTTAAGGAGCTTGTGTTGGACACACATGAGTTCACTGATTCAGGTAGAAACATTATTATTTAGATGTTTTCAATTTTCATTTGTTGGACTTAAGGCTTTTATACTAATGATAATGTGAATTTGACTTTGTTTTATTCCTGATAACACAGTTTTCTTTCATACTGATAAACATATAATACAAAAATGTTGGTCTATTAGGTCCATATAACCTAACCACTAGTAATTACATTTACTAATGCAAGGTTGTTATGTTAATAAGAAAACTTACCCATCATTCTGATTGTGAAAATCTTATTGCTGCAGTAAATTTTATGTCAGTTTACCACAATAACTGCTATTCTTCATGAGTGCTTTGGATTGATGTTCTTCATTTACAATGCTAAGTGAAAAACTCATATCTCTATCAGTTTTCTGAAAAATTATACATTCAAGTATTGTGTATTAAAGTAGCTTTCAGTGGAAAAAGAAAGTACTGTATTTAGGACTGAAACTCCATTCAGACTAGTCCAATAAAACCTCATTCTGACTGTAAGAGTTAAGCTAAACAAGTGCAAGAAATGCATTAGCAATTATTTTAATGTTAAAAAATATTTCAAAGCAATATATTAAAATTTAATTGAATCATAACTGATGCAATCAAGCCTGCATTTTATTTTGTTTATTCTTTTCATTTTTAATTTAGACCGCATTATTAAATTGTGCCTTCTTTCCTTCCTTCCCTGAAATGTTTTTCAGATGATGCCAACGACAATGAATTTTTCTACCATGTGTCTGCATTGACAGAATTTACAAAGAAACTGGCCCAGCTTGCATATAAACATGTCATACCCCATTAACAGTCTTGGTAACTCATTATTTTTTTTTTCTGTTTGAATGGTAAAAAGTTCATATTAAAAAACCCAACATAATTTTTAAATGAGCATTTAACTAACAAGCCATTTTTCTGTATCAATGGGGACTTCAGTTCTTTTGTTCAGTGTTTAATTTATTGAATGGCCTTAAAAATACATCTTCTCATGACCATTACATTTTTGTGAACAAACATGATTTTATCATTTGTTATTGTTATTGATTATACAAAACAATATTAGTAATATTAATGTTTTTATTATTTTCTTTTTGTAAAATAACTATTTTTGTGAGCCTAGTAAGTTAAGAGAAATTTGTGTTATGTTTGTACAGATAGAAATTTGTGTTAAAAGGTTCATATCTTATTGTAGTTCTTTTATTTATTACTTATCAAAGGTTTTAGCTAATTAGTTTTTCTCATTTTATCATGATTTTAATTTATTCCTAATATATACATGTGCAGTTACTAAAGTTAAAAGTAAGAACGTTTTTTGATAAAAATCATCCATTTTGAATCATGAATTTAAATACAATTATGCTAGGAATATGTTACTTTTTCATTAAAATACTAATTTTAAGACATAACAATACATTTTAAAAATCAGTATGTAATTTCTGGTAATAATTAAATAATGTAGTGGGTTTGAGGATAAACTAGGAAACTAGGTTGCTTGTAAAATATTCATGATAGCCAAGAGCTGAAGATGTTGGTTGATTTTACACCAGTTTTTCCCTTAATTGTCCCAGAACTGTGATAACAAAAAGTTTATCTTAATCAAATTGTTGTAGTAGATCTGTGATATTTTGTTTATATTAATTATGTAAAATAAAAACTTCAGTAAAAAGTTCTTGTCTCTCTAGACAAATGCAACTTTTATAGCTATGGCAGTTGCATGAATCACAAGGCTGTCAGTGAACTTTAGATCATTAACTACTTCTCCAATTTTTTTTTTTAAATTTAAAATTAGGTTTTATTGCTTAGTATGTGCTTCAAGTATTGTTCATTTTTTATACGTAACAAGTTTTTGTTCAATCTGCCTAACACTTGCTACCTGTTTGAATTTGTGATTAGTTTCTCAGGAGGTTGTTTATATTTAATACCCACAGAATCACCATTTGTTTCATGTTTAGTGTATAAAGTTGTTGTTGCTTCAAAATGTTTCAATAAAATTTTCTTTTATATTTGATGTTTTTCTTTTTTCATTTTACCTTTTGTTTAATATAAACAGTTGAAAATTGACCAACGTATGTATTTAATTTCATTATATTTCAACTTATATTTAATTAATAGAAGAATGTAAACAGACTAAACACATTCTAGTGTAGTCTCAGTTGTGCAGCTTTTTATAACATTTTCTTAACATACTGTATTAAATATACAACTAGTTTTCTTTATAAAACAAAAAATATTTTGAACAAAAACTAAAGGCCTACTGTTGATAAATATTTTTGTAGTTTGTTTTAAAAAAAGTATCTATAGAAATGAGAATTTCAAACAGAAAACTACTAGCCAGAAATATAGAAATATTAAACAGGAAATTAATAAAGGCAATTTTAAACCAAAATAAGAGTTAAGTTCTTTAAAACAAACGAGCTTGAAAAGAGTAAAGTGAAACTTTATTGTAACATTGCAGCAGTATAGAAAATTTGGTAAAACAACTGTCTTCATTTATAAAAGACAAAACATTTTGGATCTGTGTTAGCTAATCAGAGAAGGTCAGTGACCTGTCTCAGAATGGGTACTTTTAACATGAAGATAAGTAACTAAATCTATACAAAGTGGGTTATATTTAGAAACCATTTAGCTACAATCTATACTATAAAAGTAACTTTTTACTAAAACAAAAAAAACACTGTGTTACAAATGTTATAAAAAATTGTTCAGAAACCCATCACTGGTAAAAAAAACCCCATTGAATATAGATCATAGTCATAGATCTTTGTCAAAATATTTAATAAAAAATAGCATCCTAAATTTGAAATGATATTTTATAAAGACCATTAATATAACTTTTTGCTGCTTTATTTATTAAGTCTTTAAAAATAATTAAAGATGACAAGATTAAAGTGCTAAAAGCTAAAACATATTTATATTGTTAATTATAAATTAGGCTTTTGGCATATTTTATTTGCAATAATTTTAAAATGTTAAAGAACTTTTAATATGAGAAGAAATAAAACAATATAAATCAAGATAATTAAATGTACCCCTGTCTATTTAATCAAGATAATTACATGTACACCTGTCTAGTGTTCTGTTTTCAGCTCTAGCTAAAAGGTGAATTCAGGTGCTTTAGATGTGTACCATTAACTGGGTTTAAAAGATAATTTGTAAAAGTTCCTGTTTGCTATTACAGATATAAATCCTCTTAAATACAACATTGATTGGCCCTAAACAACATGTATACAAACTGGTCAAATTTGTTTGTGCATTTATCATTTTAACTTATCTGTAATGTGTTAACTTATCTGTAATATGTTAACTTTAATATGTTAATTTATCTGTAATATTTGTAACAAAACGTCAAACAACCTTCACACCCCAAGTTTAGGCTTTTATTTGTTATTCCAATACTTTTCTGCTTTCTTACCAGCCTGCTCTTAATGATGTATAAGATAACTCTACATCTTGTCTTGTGTTTCTAGTGATGTGATCTCAAATATCATGCAGTTGAAGCAATGGCCAAATTGTTGTCAATGTTATCTTTTATGTAGACACAAAGAACGCACTAACGAAATATGCAAGCTTTAGCAAGGAAAATTTACAATAAATATGAGAGGAGTATTCGACTGTAACTAAACTTTGTTAGAATGTATTAATAAAAACGTGTCCAAAGTTAAATATTTAATTTACACAGAAGTAGCCCTGAATTATTCGTATCTTAAAATAAGGGGAGTCCAAAAATGATAACACACAACAGGTGTGAGAGGGGGGGGGCATTGGAGATGTTTTACATTCAATAAATTTGACCAACACATTTTATATACAGACAGTTACGTTACTTTTTGAATGTTACGTCTTTTTATTGGGAACGGTGTCTGGCTTTTTGTGACTATAGAGAGACGTGGGGTTAAAATTGGCTCATTTATGGACGACTTCTAGTTTTTATCACAGATCTGAAAATATACATTTTGACCTTTTAAAACTAAATTTTGAATTAAATAAAGAATAACAACAACTTGGCCTGCCGTGTCGAAAAAATCAGGCATATGACGAGTCGTAGCGTGTGGCCACCTGCTGGACGGGTGGTAATGGCGGGAATTTGTACGGCTCCCTGGGCGTGTAGAAGCTGCTGCTTGGGGTGCTGAACTCGCCGATGGGGTTGTCGTAGTACTGGTTCTTTGTCTCGCTCTCCTTCTCCACAATGTGAGCCTCCTTGTTCTTACCCCTCTCCCTGTGTCAGGTGGGGAGGTTACATTAGATCACGTTTACACACGGCGTACATTGGATAGCCATTTCAAACAAGACTTATTTATTTAAAAAATAGTATCGTGAATATGAAAGGATATTTGGTAAAGACTAGCTTTGGTGATTATCATTTTAATTTTTAAAAATGTTTCTAGCAAGGGCGTTCACATCAATCTCTTCAGCCTTGCAAGATATTTAAGGCCTATGTGCATTTTCAACTTGGGTTGTAGTCTACCGTGGACCAAACGTTACAAAAGAATAAACCTGCGATTGTGACACCACTGAAACACCACATATATGATCATACCTGCAGCTGTAACACCACCAAAAGTGCACCTCTAAGAACATACCTGCAGCTATCACCACCAAAAAACCACCTCTAAGAACATACCTGCAGCTAACCCCACCAAAAGACCACCCCAAAGAACATACCTGCAGCTGTAACACCACCAAAAGACCACCCCTAAGAACATACCTGCAGCTGTAACACCACCTAAAGATCACCCCTAAGAACATAGCTGCAGCCGTAACACCACCAAAAGACCACCCCTAAGAACATACCTGTAGCTGTAACACCACCAAAAGACCACCCCTAAGCACATACCTGCAGCTAACACCACCAAAAGACCACCCCAAAGAACATACCTGCAGCTGTAACACCACCAAAAGACCACCCCTAAGAACATACCTGTAGCTGTAACACCACCAAAAGACCACCCCTAAGAACATACCTGCAGCTAACACCACCAAAAGACCACCCCTAAAAACATACCTGCAGCTGAAACACCACCAAAAGACCACCCCTAAGAACATACCTGCAGCTGTAACACCACCAAAAGACCACCCCTAAGAACATACCTGCAGCTAACACCACCAAAAGACCACCCCTAAGAACAAATCTGCAGCTAACACCACCAACAGACCACCCCTAAGAACATACCTGCAGCTGTAACACCACCAACAGACCACCCCTAAGAACATACCTGCAGCTAACCCCACTAAAAGACCACCCCTAAGAACATACCTGCAGCTGTAACACCACCAAAAGACCACCCCTAAGAACATACCTGCAGCCGTAACACCACCAAAAGACCACCCCTAAGAACATACCTGCAGCTAACACCACCAAAAGACCACCCCTAAAAACATACCTGCAGCTGTAACACCACCAAAAGACCACCCCTAAGAACATACCTGCAGCTGTAACACCACCAAAAGACCACCCCTAAGAACATACCTGCAGCTAACACCACCAAAAGACCACCCCTAAGAACATACCTGCAGCTGTAACACCACCAACAGACCACCCCTAAGAACATACCTGCAGCTAACACCACCAAAAGACCACCCCTAAGAACATACCTGCAGCTGTAACACCACCAAAAGACCACCCCTAAGAACATACCTGTAGCTGTAACACCACCAAAAGACCACCTCTAAGAACATACCTGCAGCTAACACCACCAAAAGACCATCCCTAAGAACATACCTGCAGCTGTAACACCACCAAAAGACCACCCCTAAGAACATACCTGCTGCTCTAACACCACCAAAAGACCAACCCTAAGAACATACCTGCAGCTCTAACACCACCAAAAGACCACCTCTAAGAACATACCTGCAGCTAACACCACCAAAAGACCACTTCTAAGAACATACCTACAGCCGTAACACCACCATAAGACCACCATACCTGCAGCTCTAACACCACCAAAAGACCACCTCTAAGAACATACCTGCAGCTGTAACACCACCAAAAGACCACCCCTAAGAACATACCTGCTGCTCTAACACCACCATAAGACCACCCCTAAAAACATACCTGCAGCTGAAACACCACCAAAAGACCACCCCTAAGAACATACCTGCAGCTGTAACACCACCAAAAGACCACCTCTAAGAACATACCTGCAGCTCTAACACCACCATAAGACCACCCCTAAAAACATACCTGCTGCTCTAACACCACCATAAGACCACCCCTAAAAACATACCTGCAGCTGAAACACCACCAAAAGACCACCCCTAAGAACATACCTGCAGCTGTAACACCACCAAAAGACCACCTCTAAGAACATACCTGCAGCTCTAACACCACCATAAGACCACCCCTAAAAACATACCTGCTGCTCTAACACCACCATAAGACCACCCCTAAAAACATACCTGCAGCTGAAACACCACCAAAAGACCACCCCTAAAAACATACCTGCAGCTGAAACACCACCAAAAGACCACCCCTAAGAACATACCTGCAGCTGTAACACCACCAAAAGACCACCATACCTGCAGCTAACACCACCAAAAGACCACCCCTAAGAACATACCTGCAGCTGTAACGCCACCAAAAGACCACCTCTAAGAACATACCTGCAGCTCTAACACCACCAAAAGACCACCCCTAAGAACATACCTGCAGCTAACCCCACCAAAAGACCACCCCTAAGAACATACCTGCAACTGAAACACCACTAAAAGACCACCCCTAAGAACATACCTGCAGCTGTAACACCACCAAAAGACCACCCCTAAGAACATACCTGCAGCTGTAACACCACCAAAAGACCACCCCTAAGAACATACCTGCAGCTAACACCACCAAAAGAACACCCCTAAGAACATACCTGCAGCTAACACCACCAAAAGACCACCCCTAAGAACATACCTGCAGCTGTAACATCACCAAAAGACCACCCCTAAGAACGTACCTGTAGCTGTAACACCACCAAAAGACCACCCCTAAGAACATACCTGCAGCTAACACCACCAAAAGACCACCCCTAAGAACAAATCTGCAGCTAACACCACCAAAAGACCACCCCTAAGAACATACCTGCAGCTCTAACACCACCAAAAGACCACCCCTAATAACATACCTGCAGCTCTAACACCACCAAAAGACCACCTCTAAGAACATACCTGCAGCTAACACCACCAAAAGACCACTTCTAAGAACATACCTACATCCGTAACACCACCATAAGACCACCCCTAAGAACATACCTGCAGCCGTAACACCACCAAAAGACCACCCCTAAGAACATACCTGCAGCTGTAACACCACCAAAAGACCACCATACCTGCAGCTAACACCACCAAAAGACCACCCCTAAGAACATACCTGCAGCTGTAACACCAAAAAAAGACCACCCCTAAGAACATACCTGCAGCTGTAACACCACCAAAAGACCACCATACCTGCAGCTAACACCACCAAAAGACCAGCCCTAAGAACATACCTGCAGCTGTCACCACCAAAAGACCACCCCTAAGAACATACCTACAGCTGTAACACCTTTCTTTGCATGACATATCGCTGTTACAGAAGCTGATGTCGTTCTTGCAACAGACGAAGATGATGGCGATGAGAGCAATCAGGCCGGCCACCACCCCCCATAGCTGCAGCTGCTCGGTGCTGAGAAAACAAAAAGTCCACAATCATGTTTATAGGTAAACCTAGATCTAAATGGTTTTAACACTCTACCATCATGCTTATCGGTAAACTTAGGTCTAAGTGCTTAAACACTATGTGACTATATAGTGGTAGACTTAGGTCTTAGTGATTATTCTAAAAAATAATTTACACACTCATGTTTATTACTGGCCTCGGTGCTAGCAGAGCCGAGAAATATTTCATGGAATTTAACAAAAAACAACATCCCGTCTGAGCTTTATAAATTCACGCCTTTAATGATGTGGTATTCCAGTAATTTTCTGTTACGCTTTGCCTTTTTTTTGGGGTCTTCCATAGAATTTTACAATACATGCCTGTTTTAAAGACTAACCCACCCCTTCATCCATAGTGCAAACAGGGCTAAAATAAATTTTATAAAATAATTTGACAACCCATTTGCATAGATCAAACCATATGGCTCGCGCCCATAAGCCCGGTCCCAATGGCAAACCACTACAGCCCTCCCCCCCCCCTCCCCCGGTCAGCAGTTAAAAAAAATCTCACAGGTTCTTGTCACTGAGGGCGATACAGCAGGCGTTGGCACCGTTCTCCACACAGCAGCGGGGCAGGGAGGCGTCGTTACAGTAGTAGACGTTCCCCTCCCTGTCCCCCACACTCTCGTCCTTGAAACATTTGGTGTTGTCGCCCAACACAGCTGAAAGGTAACAAAAATTGTATCAAATATTGGCCCACCACAACTGAAAGGAAACAAAAATTGTATCAAATATTGGCCCACCACAACTGAAAGGAAACTAAAATTGTATCAACTATTGGCCCACCACAACTGAAAGGAAACTAAAATTGTATCAACTATTGGCCCAACACAACTGAAAGGAAACAACCATTGTATCAAATATTGGCCCACCACAACTGAAAGGAAACAAAAATTATATCAAATATTGGCCCACCACAACTGAAAGGAAACAAAAATTATATCAAATATTGGCCCACCACAACTGAAAGGAAGCAAAAATTATATCAAATATTGGCCCACCACAACTGAAAGGAAACAAACATTGTATCAAATATTGGCCCATCACAACTGAAAGGAAACAAACATTATATCAAATATTGGCCCACCACAACTGAAAGGAAACAAACATTGTATCAAATATTGGCCCAACACAGCTGAAAGTTACTAAAAAAATAACTTGAAACATTTGTCAACTACTAAAATTAAACAAAATCGCTTGAAACATTTGTCAACAACTATAAGCAAACAAAATCGCTTGAAACATTTGTCCACATTTTAAAGTAAATAAAATCGCTTGAATTTGCCCACAACAACTAAAAGTAAACTTTAGTAAACGTAGCCCTCGGTGATAAAGTTGCCTACTGCTGTGGTGTTCGGGAAAATGTCACATATTTAAAACAATTGGGCTTGTAAGTTGTTAAAGTAGCTTACCAAGTTCTCGCTCCGGTAGTTGCCAGCTGGCGTTTTTTTGTTTTTTCAAACCAAATGTGAATATTTTTTATTTATTTTTTTTTTTAAGTTATGAAATCTACTTTCGTTTTTGGAATAAAAAAAACTCCGACAATAAGTTGTTTTAAGTAAATTAAGTTTAAAATAACACACACACACAAATATATTATATTTTATATAGATCTAGAATACAACCTGTATAATAATAATACATCTATAATCTATATAAAATATGATATTTATAGGCCTAAAAGATTTCAATCGTAAATCTGAAATCAAGCCTAATTTAATTAATAAATATATATAGCCTAGATCTAGAGTCTAGATTTCTAGATCTAGAATTCTAGATCTATGACTTAAAAAAAAAACCCTCTTGAAAATTCCGACTTGGACAGTAACATACGACATACAGGATTTATTTTTAATTTATAGACTCAAGAGTAGTCTAGAGATCTAGATTCTAGATCTAGTTTCTTTTATTTTACAGTGTAGTTGAGTGGAATTAATTACTAAATTACTAAATAGGCTATTTACTTTAAGACAGGTAGACTAGAATATGTTCAATATCAATTTATATATAGAATCTAGATTATTCTAGATCTAGCGAAGTTTAGTGTAGTCTTGTTGTAGAACTTAAGAACTAAATCTAGAGTGTAGGCAACTGTCGTAATTTAGATCTAGAATCTAGTACTGTGTGACGTCATTTTAGGGGGTGGGGGTCTGGCTTTTTGTGATGATGTGTAGGGGGAGGGGGGGAGGTAAAAATCGTCAAAAAAAATGCGTGACGTCATTTATAGATGACCCCCATGGAGAAGATCCACACAGAAACAGTTGAAGGAAAGGGGCCTAACATTCAAACAGGTAGAGGTACCTACATGATTTTAGAGATTATGTAGATATACATATATATATGTAACGAGTCCCCGAGTCTATCCTGTCCGACGACGCCAATTGTAACGAGCGAACAGTTACCCTGCTCGCAACGCCACATGTTACGAGACTATTTGCCTGTAGTGCCAAATGTAACGAGTTTAACCACTCATGCTACACAACATCGACTACAGTAGAAAGACTCGAAGATGCAGGTTCGCTATTGATCCTTTTATTACATGAATCAAGAAATGCTTCAATATAACACAATGAATCAACAGGAATGCTTCACAATAATAGTCTGAATCAACTGACCCCTAACAGCCCTCACTAGGCTTCATATAACTGAATCCACATGTCTATTGTCCTTCTTAACACAATATAACCAACTTGATATGTCACACAGACTGACTGATCTAAAGCGAGCGATGAAGAGAGCGAGCGATCGAAAAGGGAAGAGGGCGAGTTCAGTCGTCCCCTCCTATTTATCCCTTGTATTCGTACTCGTCTTCGTACTTGTATTCCTCCGTATTCGATACTTGTACTCGATGTCTCCGACTACTAGTTGCGCAGTTCTAACGTACAGTCCGTTTAATAAACATCTGCATCCTATCAATCAAAGTTGACAGGCCGTCTGAATCCCCTCGTACCGTTTCCCAAAATAGCACGCGTTGGCTTTGAGATTGTTATCAGTCCGATCCAATAAGCCACCTGCTATCAGTTGCATCAGACTGTAATACTGCGTCTCGGCTTATCGTTCGTTATCAGTTTTGTAACTAGTAGCTAGGCCTACCCTAGTTACATATATATATATAGGGGGAGGGGTAGAGAGAGAGAGGGTTCATCTGTAAATTGCATCACACATTTTATGATGATTTTTACCTCCCCCTCATAAAGGAGGGCAGTAAAAAGAAGAATGTATGATAGCTGGGTAATCCTAATTTATATAATCAGAATATTGTGGTAAATAAAAGTCAACATATCTAGCCTAACAAAATGCCATGAATTTAAAATATATATTATGACTTAGAGAAAGTTTGGTGAAATGGAAATATCTGCAAATTTGATTTATTGATGATGTGTAACTTGTTTATATTATTCCTTTGGAGCTGATATTAATAAAAAGTTAATGAAATTATAGAGTTTTATCCAATTGATGTTTCTAAAGCCTTGCATGAACTTAATTTAAATATATTTAGCTGCCCAGACAAAGAACCCAATGAATTTTCCAGAATTGGCTTGTCGTTTGACCGATGGTAACAAAGAGAATCACCCAGGATCTTCGCTGATAAGAAAATCTGAAGACATACCTTATTCTTCTATATCTAAATGTGATTTGTCTAATGAAAATATTTATTCAGTGACAAGTGCTAAAGATATTTTACCATTATTTCAAACATCATCTTCTGAAATGTTGTTTTCTATCTCTAAACCTTCCACAATTTCTTCAAGTTTCAATAGATATTTTAACATCATTGCCTACTTCCCACAGTTATGTTCAAAATTTGCAATTTTCTGAGAAACAAAGTAATAATAAATTTGTACCCAGTGTTTTAGTTTCAGCTCCATTAAAATTTAATAAACCAATCAATTTCAAAATTAAATGTTTCTTATCCCATATGAAAGTAGTCTGTTTTATTTAAGAAAAATCACCTTTAAAAAAATTTAATGTTTGAATGTCAATAAATTGTTGACATGGACTGGTTTGCGGGTAAGCTTTTATACTTAGTGTACAATAAAGATTCAGTTTTGATGTCAATATAGTTGCTTCTGAAAGAATTAAACTATAAACATATAGTTTAACAATAGCATTTATATTAATATCTCAATGGCAGTTCAGTATACTTTCATCATTGTTTTCAAATAACAAAACAGAACTACAGTTTTAAAATTGAAAAAAAAAATGAAAAGAATTTCATAAATGGATGGTTTTTTAATTACTTAAAACAGAAGATGCATCAATACAGCATTACAATGTATATAATTAATATTTCTTTTCATGGACAATCATCATTTAAATTCTTCATTAAAAGTTAAATTCAGCTTCCTTGTGTCTAAAAATCCACATCCATGCTGTTCCATTTACCTAGAAATTAAATAAATAATATTTTTAACAACTTTCTGTAATATGAAAAAATTAATCATTGATTAAAACAGACAGCCAATATAGCAGTTGAATTAAAATTCACCTGTTTCTGTGACATTTGCATGTAAAATTAGAGTGTTCAGAGGTATATACCCAGCCACCTTTAATTTCCCTATCTTGAGCCAGGTACTCATGAGAGCTGGTACTCATGAGACTTAGGACATCATACCAGGACTAAAACCAGGGATCTGAACTCTTATCTTTTAGGATAGAAATGTGAAAGCTACTGTCTGACAGTGCCACTATCAAGCCATACATATTAATACTTACAGTAAATAATCTTAGTAGCAACATATTCTTTAAGAATTAGAAAACTGAATCGGTTTCAAACTTGGGCTTAAGCTGAAAAATGGCTTATTATAAAAAAAAATTCAGCTCACCTTTAGTTCAAGATCAGCACCAATAGCCACAGTAAAGTGTGAGAAAATTGCTTGCAAAGTACCTAGAGAATTTAAATATAATAAAGTATTAAGTTTATCCATATATTATATTAAAATAATTATTTAACTAATATGTGATATTAATATATATATATATATATATATATATATATATATATATATATATATATATATATATATATATATATATATATATATATATATATATATATATAAGGTTTAATTTATTGTAAAGGTTCGGTTTTCTATCTACTTAGCTTGTCTTAAAAACTAAAATATCTGGTTTACAATTAACCATATCTTAACTATTACAAAACTATTAGTTTCATTTTCATTACTTGTAACTAAAAATTGGTGTCAATAGATCTAAAACTTAATTCTATTAACAGCTAACTGTAACCGTACTGACTCTGACCAATTTATTAATTTTTATACCATGTAATTCATTAATAATTAGGCTTATACTAAAAGGCCAAAAGTTATCAATTGTAGATTTTATAGTCCCTGGTCTAGACTAACAAGACTAGCCTACAAGTCTAATAGTACTAATACACATGATCTAGTTTCTAAGTTTACTACTAGGCAACTTGCTAGAAGACTAGTACTTAACCAAACTTTAACTTGCTAAAAATAAAAGGGCCAAATAGAATAGTAGATGGCCTAGTAATACTTTTTTTTTACTGTGCTACTTACACTGCTTTTGGTACTATTACTACGGCTAACTAACTACAAACTAAATTCTATTGTAGCTTGATGGAGATCTATCATCTTGCTCTTCTAGTAGTCTACACTACTTACTACTTAGAAAAGTAGTAGCACTACTGTAACAATTTCAAACTAAATTTAATCTATATATTACTAGATCTACTAATTGCAACACTGTAGTCTGACTGATAAGTCTGTAAGCCCTAAATGTATCTAGATTCTAGTCTAATTTAGTTTAAGTCTAGTTATTAGTACCTACCCTCTACACTCTACAATAGTTTACAGTACTGTTGAGTACTCTACACTACACTCTACTACTACTCTACTCACTCTACTGGCTACTGATCTAGTAAATAGTAAAATAGCTAGAGTAGATCTAGTCTAGAAATCTAGATTCTAGATCTAAAAAAAATCGATTTAAAATTAAAAACAGGTTAGCCTTACCTAGATCTAGCTCTTACTAAACTTAACTAGGGTAGGTTTTACCTAAACTAGATCTAATCTAGATCTAGAATCTATCTAGATCTACTAGATTCTCTAGATCTAGATTTTTAGATCTAGGGCCTACCATACTTTTTTACTACCATCTGCATCTAGATCTACTATCTCTATCTATCTACTAGCCATCTTTCTACAAGTCATTAGTCAAACAAAGCTACTTAGTTCTAGATCTATAGGCCTACTTCTAAAATATTAAACAGTAATCACTGAGTAATCAGCACTAGTCTAGAGTCTAGTTCAGTAATCTAGCTAAATCTAGGTCTATTAACATTAACATTGTTGTCAAAGTTCTAGATATCTAGATCTAGTATTCTAGATCTAGACTAGCTCTAGATTCTAGATTCGATTAAGTATTAGATCTAGATTAGTTGTAGGCTGAGTGAGACTGAAAGTGAAAGTCATCCTGTTTACTGTTTACCGTCATCCTTTTCTTAATATTTTTTAATATTTTATCTAGATCACTAAAATACTAGATCTAGAATCTAGATCTAATATATTCTAATTCATGAACTTATACTCTTAGAACTAGATTAAAGCAATGTAGATCTTAGTTGGTAGATTCTAGAATCCAGATCTAATCTAGACTAGGTCTGGGAATCTTGAGTCTCGTAGCAAAGACTGAGTAGAGTCAGACCAGAGTAATGTCCCCTAGCCTTGGACAAACTAACTATCAACAAAAGAAATAAAATCAATATACTTACCGTCACAAAACTTTTATATTCAAAAATGCATACACATGTGTTTGTTCCCATCCATATGAACAAAACAGCGTTGAAAGTTTTTACAATTGTTGCATTTCTGGAACGTTTGATGATTTTGAAATCTTGAAGCGGGACCTACTAACAAATAGCCGCCATGTTTTTTGTTATCAATGGGAATCCCGTTCACAACAATTGATTTAGTTCGAAAACTTTTATCTCTCCCTGGCTAACCAGACATGAATTAACGCGAGAAAGAACGATAAACTTACAAGTTCTATAACACATACATATTTGAATTACATTAATCATCTTTTCCTGTTCGTGCCTAAGCCAAAGGGGGCAGATGAAGTAGAGTCCATCTGTTTCAGTTACCTTGGCATACAGGATGATAATGTGTTAATCACCATACCAAGCCGCTTTAGTTTCCCTAACTAGCGTCATGTACCCATCATAGCAGGATAAACTTCGGGACGTCCTACAGTCATGAGCCCGGGATCAGAAAACATGACATTAGGGACAGAAGTCGTTAGCTCTACTTTCAAGCCAATATGGCCTTAAATATGTTTTATTTATTTATTTTTTCTTTTTTTTAATTTTATTTATTTATTTATTTTTTAATGCTTAATTTTTTTTTTCTTTTTCTTTGCTTAGGACAGGGGTCGGCAACCTGCGGCTCGCGAGCCGCATGCGGCTCTTTTGATGTCAAGATGCGGCTCTTCGGCTCCATGCACAAATATTAATAATTATTTTATTTTATTTTCAAAACTCATAAAACTATTGTTCTGCAACACTCAATATTAAATTATATAATCATAAACATAAACATTAAACATTCTCTATTCTATTAGAATATTTAGGTGCTCCCTATTTTCAATGTACTTCCTATTAAACTTCTTATTAAACTGTTCATCCCGAATTGAAACATTCAACTTTATGGTGGATATCACAAAGAAAATAATCGAGCCAAATGTAAAACTGCAAGGAAAGGAAAACTCAGCCTATGCCTTGCTTGAGAAGTGGGTGTTTCGAAAAAAAAAAACTTTTATATATATATATATATATATATATATATATATATATATATATATATATATATATATATATATATATATATATATATATAATGTTGGCGGCTCTTTAAAAACTGGTAAATTTTGTAAATTGCATCTTTTGGCTCTTCTGCTCCAAAAGGTTGCCGACCCCTGGCTTAGGGCCTAAATTTATACAGTGGGGTACTTTTATTGTGCACCCTTAAATATGTTTTAACGTTGAGTATTCGAGAGAATTAAAATAATTAAAACAAATGACTAGCACCCAATCTTACGGTATTTTAAAAATTTAGCTTATGTCCTATGTTCTGTTTTTGTTTCGTAGTGGCAAATTTAATTATACTAATTGGAGATCAATGTTTTGTAGTTTGTGTAGACGACATATTTTTACAGTTCTGTTATTCACACGAAAGCTGCTCATATTATAGTTAGACGTAAAATATAACTAATTTTAAAAAATCTTCTGACTAAGCTTACAGGGACACAACTGAGTATAAATTCAGGGGCGATAATGATAGATTTCAGTCGAACTATTTGTGTGAAAAATCTCCAATAAAAAAATCAAACCGTCACAAAGGGCAGCATCTATTTATGCCGTCTCACTGTCGTCCCCGATCAGTCGCCCTGTCAACCTAATCGATACACATAATATATCGATTTCCAATCAGACCTGGATGGCTCGATTTACTATTAAGTTATGTTTTTTAAATAAACATTTTGTTCAACGGGTTTCAATGTATGAAAGTTGTTTAGGGTAAGAAATGTGGACTGATGCTAAATAAAAATGGCATTCGCTAGTTCTCCATCAGTTCTGGACCAGCTCACTCCGAACAAAGCAAGGACAAGTTTGGTTCCAATCTTTGACAGTTCATCGATTTCTGATAATCGATTTTTTTATTCCGGTCCTCGTACAGTTACTTGGCAACTGGACAATGGCGATGGTCCCGATAGTTTGAGCCATTGGAAGACAAAGGAACATCGATTTGAAATGTCGTCAAGTTTCTTGAATTGATCGCCATGTTTAAAGGGATATACTACAAGGCTCAGTATTAGAATACGTACTTTAACATTTTGAATTTTGGCGAATTGAGCTTTGAAGAATATATATATATATATATATATATATATATATATATATATATATATATATATATATATATATATATATATATATATATATATATATGAAGGCTATAGGAATCGTCAGAAAATATTTTATAGACGTGTTTGGTAGATTTTGTTTTTTGTACATAAACTCTGCAGTTCTTTTTCGTTCACTTGACTTTAAATTTAAAAAAAACAACTAATTTTCTTTAACGATGGCCTAAGGTAGAAAATTTAATCATTGCTATATAGTTTAGGTTTAAAAAATAAACTTATTGTTTCCTGCGTAACATACTTAGCCCTGATTATAAATTTAAGTGATAGACATTCACACACCTTGATCAAGCCCTGATATTACCAAGTAAGAGATAAACCTTGAAGAAGGACACACTGTAGGAAGACATACAAAACAAACTAAAAACAGATACATAACAGTATACTAGACACAATAGAGAAACACACCACAGAAGGACACACAGTAGGAAGACACACAATAGAAGAAAACATTGAAGAAGGACACACGATTTAAGCATACTAATTGAGGGCAAACAATAGAAGGACACAACAAACTGTAGACACGTTCAACAGCGTGTGAGTAGAATAAAGTAGTGACAAGAATAGAGAAATGCGACAAAAACAGAGAAGTGAGACAAGAATAGAGTGTGACAAAAACAGGTTGTGACAAGAGAAATGTTACAAGAACTGAGATTTGTGACAAGAACAGCCTTACGTTATAACCCTTTGTACAATAATAAAGTCCCATCTGTGGAGACTTTTTTGCTGACAATAAGAGATACTTAGAGAACCTGACTGAAAAAAGGGATAAAAGATTACCTTGAATCAAAATGGCGGAAATACACAGAAGAACCGTCACGACATACATGTACGACTGCATGGTGATGTTGTACATGTCTGAAGCCTGGTCAACTCTCGGCTCTCACACACGAGATGGATCTGTAGGTCAAGGAGAAGAAATTTTGGTTAGGTTTTAAATCATCTTCGTCTACATGCGACTATTGTGAGAAATTTTGGTTAGGTTTTAAATCATCTTCGTCTACATGCGACTATTGTGAGAAATTTTGGTTAGGTTTTAAATCATCTTCGTCTACATGCGACTATTGTGAGAAATTTTGGTTAGGTTTTAAATCATCTTCGTCTACATGCGACTATTGTGAGAAATTTTGGTTAGGTTTTAAATCATCTTCGTCTACATGCGACTATTGTGAGAAATTTTGGTTAGGTTTTATATCATCTTCGTCTTCATGCGACTATTGTGAGAAATTTTGGTTAGGTTTTATATCATCTTCGTCTTCATGCGACTGAGTCTAAATCGGACTGAGTATGATTAGGCATCCATGTGTGAGTAATGTTTTTGTTATTTTTTACTGTCTCGGTTTTCGCTGGTTGCTTTAGATTTCATCGAAGTACAGTCGAATCTCTTGTAATGTATTAAAGATATTTCTAGAACAACTGTGCTCCAGTACAGCTAAAGACAATTTATGTTTTTCTTTCTTATTTTTGTGCGAATAGAATTTTTAAAAAAATTTCATTGATTGTATGTGCTAGAACTACTGTAAAAGAAAGTGATTGCTACATTTTTACTTTCTCGTATATACGAAGTATAGAGAAAGTCTTGTAAACGTGCAAAAAAAAAAAAAATCGAGATTTTTACAAATCTCGACGTTTTACACCTCACTGATACGGAAAAACATAATTTTGCAATCTTGTCCGTATGTCTGTGTGTCTGTGTGTCTGTCTGTCTGTCTGTCTGTCTGTCTGTCTGTCTGTCTGTCTGTCTGTCTGTCTGTCTGTCTGTCTGTCCGTGTGTAAACACGATAACTTGAGTACCGTTACAGCTAGGTTGATGAAATTTCATATATAAGTATTTTATCAAAATCGTAGATCCGTATCAACGTTTGAGCGATTTCCGATAACCGGAAGTGGTACTTTTCCTACTTTGAATTTTTCAAAAGCCTATAACTTGAGTACTATTTCAGATAGATAAATGAAATTTGAAATGTAAGTAAAAGATCTAATTCTCTACCATTTGTTAAATTTTGAGTAATTTCCGTTGACTGGAAGTAGTACTTTACGGTGCTTCCGATTTCTCAAAAAACTAATGTAAATTTTAAAAGTACTAATAATATTGCGCACTATTATGCGCTTTTTTATTTGGCGTTCACTTGGTGTGCAATTAATTTGTCTACGAGATTTTATTCTATTTTTAAAACTTTAAGTATTTAAAATGGATTAAAAATCATGTCTATAGCCCGAGTTCCCATCCCCTGTTATTTTATATAAGAATATTCGAGAAAGTTTAGGGGAGATCACTCCCGGTTTATTTATCCAATGTTTCACATAGATTAAACTAGTTATACGACAAGCAAGCTTGACTGTATATGAAACAGACAGAACCAATTATATTATTATTTACATGACGCCTTTAAACATATTTTAATCAGCACGAGCCGACCCGCGGCATATCATACGCCGCTATTTAGTTGTTGTTTTTTTCTACTTTTCAGTAATTCATAATTTGTGAATTCGACAGTACCAACGCTGCCACTGAAAATATTTCTTTAAAACACTATAAGTAGCTCGTTAAGGACGATAACTCCCGCCTCCTCCCCCCTCCGTTAAAGTAAACTCCACTTAGTTACCCCCCCCCCCTCCCCCCTACGTTTAAAATCGTTTCAAACTAAATTATCTGCCCCTAATAGTCGTCACTAAACCCGGCTCTGTTTGTTAACATTTAGCGTGAACCACAGCTCACCAGACCATGTAGGGGTGGGGGTGGTAGGGAGCGCGCTTACAGCTTGTTTTCTTGCGTCTCCCAGAAGAGAATTATATATATAGATCGATAGATTTAGCGTCTTAAAGTCTTATGAAGGGCATCTTTATTTCTTACTTTCAAAGATACTACCTTTAGTGTTCATGTTTTCTTTACAATAGTTTTTTTTTTTTACAAAAATTATAAATAATTTCTTTTTGTTTTCAGTACTACTCTTGTCTAATTAATTGCTTCAGTTTTTTTGTTTACTCAAATTACAGATTCGAGGTAGGGGGGGGGGGGGAGAGGAGTGGAGTGGATGGTGATTTTACTACTGGCGCTGAGGTACAGGACTCACTGGAACTTATCCCAAATATTCTCTTAACTTATACCAAATACTCCCTCAAATGAAACTTATCCCAAAACACACAAGTGAAACATCAAAAATGCTCACACAAGTGAAACACCTCAAACATACACAAGTGAAACATCCCAAAAATATACACACAAGTGAAACATCCCAAAAATACTCACACAAGAGAAAAATCCCAAAAATACACACACAAGTGAAACATCCCAAAAATACTCACACAAGAGAACCATCCCAAAAATACTCACACAAGAGAAACATCCGAAAAAATACTCACACAAGTGAAACATCCCAAAAATACACACAAGTGAAACATCCGAAAAAATACACACACAAGTGAAATATCCCAAAAATACTCACACAAGTGAAACATCCCAAAAATACACACAAGTGAAACATCCGAAAAAATACACACACAAGTGAAATATCCCAAAAATACTCACATAAGAGAAACCTGAGATATTTTCACCAGTTCACCAGCCACCGTTGACAGAGTCTGTAAACCTCGAGTTGTTTCCCTTTATTGCAGAGTTGTCGCGCCTCGTGTTTCTTGGTGCGTTCTGTTTTTTTTCACAGCTTTACCATAGCCAATCAATAAATCAATAAGACCATCGATTTTTATTGATGCCGATATTCGCGTGAGTTGAAAACCACGTCAGCAACAAACAAAATACCGCCATCTTGTAAATACTAATCATATAATCAAATAATTTTCTTTAAAAAATGAACACACCATGGGCCACGCATTAGCCAAGGATACACATATATAACCATATACCTTTAGCAGTCTTACAATTCCTGTAATGATAAACCTACGTGGCATTGGATGCTGGACAGTGAGATGTCTTCTGTCAAGTGGTTTGTCACGTGATGTTATGATTTGTTGTGATTTGATTGATTTTACGTAACCCTCTTGTCTTTTGTTGTGACACGTGACACGCACTAATTATAAATATTTTATAATTGTGTTGTAGTTTTTAAGATGCTAATTGCTTAGTTTTGTTGTTGATTAAAGGCTGGTTCCAAGTTTGGACCCGTGTATAGCATCCACTGGGAACAGCCACAAGAGTCTAACCACATTTTTATAGATCGGTTGAGTTGTTGTTCAAACGGTTGTGGTTTCAAGAACTTGATTGTGTGGTTTTTATGTAAGATAGAACATATTTTATATACATTCGGTTACTAAACTATTTTTAAAAATTTTATCTTGCCACGTAACTGAACATGGCGTAACTAGGTCATGCTGTCTTTCAGACATTTAGATTCGAAAAAAAATATTGACCAGAAACGCCTTGAGCAAGAAAGTGTGGGACACAGAGCTGAAATCATGAAACATTATTTATCCAGTCTTAGTTTTTAAAAAAAAAACTTCTTCGGTAAATTAAAAAAAATGTCTTCTTCTTGTTCGTTCTTACTTGTTATGTTGTTTTGTGTTTTCTCCAACACAATTACATGTCAACATGGTGTCAACATGGTGTGTACCGTCTAGGTCTAGATTGTGAACTCAGATTTCAGCAACTCAATTACATGTCAACATGGTGTGAACACGGTGTGAACACGGTGTCAACATGGTGTGTACCGTTTAGGTCTAAATTTCAGCAACACAATTACATGTCAACATGGTGTCAACATGGTGTCAACACGGTGTCAACGCGGTGTCAACAAGGCGTCAAAATGATGTCAACATCTAGGCTGTGGACTCAGATTTCAGCCTGCTTTTCTTCCTGTATTTGTTTCCCCAGCCCTCCGTCCGTCCAAGAACAAACTACAAGACAGCAGTTGTTGGATTTTGGAGTTGTCTCTTCTAGACGGAGTACCACAACGACCATTTTTATAACACCGATTGTTAAAATATTAAATTTTAAAAATGTTATTTTTTTTACCTCCACTCCGAAGACATATCGACAATAAAATACTTAAAAAAAACTTTTTAAAAAACCACGTTTTTCTTGTGGACTAAAACGTAGAAAATAACTATTTACATACATTTGATGACAAAAAACGTGGGTACGTTCACCATCAAATTTCCCGACCTATCTGCCCGACCCACGTTTTTTGTCATCAAATGTATGTAAATAGTTATTTTCTACGTTTTAGTCCACAAGAAAAACGTGGTTTTTTAAAAAGTTTTTTTTAAGTATTTTATTTTCTCCTTTTTAGTCCGTTGCTACACATGAAAAACGTGGTTTTTTAAAAAAAGTTTTTTTATATAGTTTATTTTCTACTTTATCCAATGACTTGATTAAGTATGACTTGACTAAGTGTTTATAAATACACGGACTAAAAATCTTGAACGACCAGGATTCGAACCTGGGTTGTCGCGGCCACAACGCGAAGTACTAACCACTATACGATCACGGCCAGCGCGCTCACATCGATTGGGGCCGAAGTAACTGTGTCAATAGGCCTCAAGTCTTGTCGGTATCTTTAGAAATCATGTCCTCAATTTTATGGTCCTTGGGGCGTAATTAAATTAAGCTAATTACGGTCACTAATTGCTAGTTTTTATGATTGCATCTGAAATTGTTAGGCGAAAGTAGCATGCATGCCAAATTTCAGGTCTCTAGAGCAATCAGAAGTGGGCTAATTTTCGATGTGAATTTTAACAACAAACATCCAAACAACCAAACAAACAAACGCGAAGCTGAGTTAAGAAAAACGTGTTAAAAACACTTTTTACTTCAAGTCAACAAAAAACTTTTTAGTTCATGTCAACAAAAAACTTTCGTGGGCCTCACACTAAACAGATTGGTAACCCTGAGCGTAGTTCACGTGTAGCGTGCTACAGATGTGTGTGGATAAACTTAAAGTATACAGCCCTGTGTAGCCGGTGTAATAACAATGTCGTGGTCAACTCCCAACATAGATGACCCTCAAACTTCACACAAAAAATAAAATCTTTTATTTTAACCAATGTCAATATAAAACACAATGCAAACAAAACTGTCAAGTTGAGAAAAAAAACTATTCTTAATTATTTATTATTGTCTTAATTAGGAACTAAATTGTTGTCTTGGGTGAGATAGGTCTACTTGTTGCTTGATTAGTGCTCAGCGAGAGCCGATGACCCCTCTTATTATAATTTATGTCTTTAGTTCCAGAGCTGCAGAGATGCTGTGAGATATATTCAACGTCTTGTTCAGCAGGCTTTATTATATATATATATATATATTAAATATATATATATATATTTATTTAGAATTAGAAATAGCATGTTATAAATTTACGGGTCATCTAGCTATGACTTCCATAAATGAGTCGGTTATAAGCTGTTCCAACTCAGTGTGTGGGGAGAGGGGTCCACGTTGAACATTCCTACCTGCAGTATGTTTTTGGGTTATCAAAACAAAATCCCGTTATCCTGTAAACATCACGTATATCATACTTTTTAAACTTCAGTGCTCGCTTTTTAGCACTATTGTTAATTAAACATTATCAACATTTTAAAATTGGTTGAATTTAGCTGCTAAGAGCTCGAGTTTTGTTTCTGAATACGTCGAGAGCCTCATTTGTCGGAAGCCAATATATCGGGTCCTTTTGACCGAGCTATATTGACCTGGTCGTTTTGTCGGGGGTCGATTTGTCGGGGGTCGATTAGTCGGGATCATATTGACGGGGCCGATTTGACGGGGCCGTTTTGACGGTGCACCGTCCAACAACACATCTGGCAAAAAGCCTGTAATGACGGTCACAATCCGTAGTCCACACGTCTTTTGTTCCTCCGTTGCTGCGTGTTTGACCAATCTTTAGCGACAGCAAGCGACAGCACTTTTAAAAGTTTAGATCTCTCTCACGTGGTACGAACACAAACAAATGTAGTGTATAGTTTTTTTTAACACAAACTGGACTTGCAGGCTGGGCACTTCACTTTTCGTTGAATTTATCGTGCGGAGGGGGGGTCTATCAGCCCGGGGGTACAGGGAGGTTATGCTTGAGGTCCGGCAGGGTTACAGGGAGGTAATGCTAGGGTCACTCTCGGGCAGGAGTTACGGCAGATAGTTGATGGCGGAGAGAGGCCCGTTGTCAGCATAGGATGGGTACAGGTCTGACTCTCCCGCTAGCACAGAGGACATCCCCACAGAGGACATGCCCACAGACGTTAGGTAGTCATCATTGGTGAAATGGTGAGACAGTGCCTGGTGGTGAGACAGAGCCTGATGGTGAGACATGGGCTGCGTGTGATGGTGAACTGGAAAGAAACAAAAAAAAATAGTTTATGATGGTTACTAGCATCACATTCTCTCACATAAAGTGACAAAAGGAGTGACACAAGGTGACACATAAAGTGACAGAGCGCTAGACTGCTCACCCGAAAGTCTTGAGTTCAAACCGGGTTCCTATCAAAGTCCAGCTGTGGTGTGTACCTAACTCACGTTAGGGAATGTAAAGGCGGCTGGGCATAGTGCTGACCACACTATCTCTTCATATACCGAGGTCACAAAAACAAATGAACTCTACTTTACTTGCCCCAAGAACCGTCAGATTCGAAAAGGGAACTTTACTACTTACATTTTTACTTTCAATTGAAATTTTCGGGGGGGGGGGGGGGGGTAGCACATTGGTAAAAGTATCTACTTTCTGTATAAATTCTATTTCGTTCGGGGGGTGGGGAGGGTCGGGGGGGGGGGGGGGGGGGGTGCGGTGCGTAAACATTCTCCGGGTGGGAACTAGTTTGAGTTTTAAACTGCGATCTTTGTTCTTTGTGAACAGTGATAGCCGATACAGCTTGAAGTATCTTACTGTAGTGACCTCTTGAACTCTGGCAACTTCCGGTGGCGCCATTGACCCGGCTGTACATGCTCATAGCGTCCTTAGATACGGAGTGCAGGAAGTCTTTGTTTCTGTAGGACTTGTCCAGAAGGTTCAGGGGGTCACGTGCCTCGTTGTGGAACTGGGAGGGGCTGACCGGAAGTCTGGACTGGATGACGGGAACATGTTCCACCAGAGGTTTTGGTGCCACGTTGAAGGCTGAGTTTGTGTAGTAGTCTGACAACAGAGGACAGGCATATTTTACTGTAGGAAACAGACGTCAGTTTATTTCAGGAAACTTGTGAAAGTATAGCAAGATATAATGACCGATTTAACTGCTCACCAGGATGTGTAAAACAAAACAAATGTCAACATTGACATGTCATGCAATCTATCATGCCACGGGATACATTTTTAAAGAGTATCGAACTAATGACTTTTAAGCTCCCAAATTAAAAACTAAAATACATGACTTATTGTTGTAGTAATCTAATGGACCGCACAGCGGATTGATAGATTTTAATTTATTAAAAGCTATTCTAACATAGGCTTTCGTTTACAAACTGTATCTACTGTAGGCCGTAGATTACTACTCCCTGTTATATTACCTCACAGAATATATCGCGTTTATTAAAGAAGAACTTTGAAACTGTTTAATTTATAAAACAATATTAGATGTAATAACACGAATGAAGTAAACTGTTGACCTTCACCTTGGTTCTGGTACACCGACTGAGGGAAGGCAGACGACTGTTGGACTAGATTGAAAGCACTTCCGCTTGTCTGGCCGCCCCCCGCCCCACAGCCGCCCCCCGGGCCTGCAGAGCTAACCAGGGGATAACCGTGCTGGATGGCTTGACCGTGGCAGAAGGGGGACAGGAAGGGCGTCACGTCGAGGTGGTAGGGCGCCACTTCTGAGTACGACGTCAAGGCGTCAGATTTAGGGTACAGGGTACTGCTGTACGCCCCAGGGTGGTGGGGCAGGAGAGTCCCAGGGTGGTAGGACGGGTAGAGGGAGGGACAGCCGCGGTACGACAGCGGGGGGTTGCGCTGTGTGCTGTAGCTGTTGCTGTCGGGGAGGCTCGGGCTGCTGAGAGGGTCGCTGTTGTCCATGGTCGATGGCAGGCTGCTGCGGAAGGCGTTGCTGAGGTGTGTGGTGGTGGGCGGGTGGTGTGTGGTGGTGGGCGGGTACAGCTGGCCGCCATTTTGTAGGTACTCGTTGTTCTGTTGGCCTGGGAAGTCAACATATAGATCTATATAACAAGCTGAGCAATATAAGTATTTATAACAAGCTCAACATTAAAATGAACTGTGGGAGGGTGGTGTGGGTGTGTGGTGGGAGGGTGGTGAGTGTGTGGTGGGAGGGTGGTGTGTGTGGTGGGAAGGTGGTGTGTGTGGTGGGAGGGTGGTGAGTGTGTGGTGGGAGGGTGGTGTGTGTGGTGTGTGTGGTGTGTGTGATGGGAGGGGGTGAGTGTATGGTGGGAGGGTGGTGAGTGTGGTGGGAGGGTGGTGAGTGTGTGGTGAGAGGGTGGTGTGTGTGGTGGGAGGGTGGTGTGTGTGGTAGGAGGGTGGTGAGTGTGTGGTGGGAGGGTGGTGGGTGTGGTGGGAGGGTGGTGTGTGTGGTAGGAGGGTGGTGAGTGTGTGGTGGGAGGGTGGTGTGTGTGGTAGGAGGGTGGTGAGTGTGGTGGGAGGGTGGTGGGTGTGGTAGGAGGGTGGTGAGTGTGTGGTGGGAAGGTGGTGGGTGTGGTGGGAGGGTGGTGGGTGTGGTGGGAGGGTGGTGGGTGTGGTGGGAGGGTGGTGGGTGTGGTGGGAGGGTGGTGGGTGTGGTGGGAGGGTGGTGGGTGTGGTGGGAGGGTGGTGTGTGTGGTGGGATTAGATTTGCGAAAGTTGCCTGTCGTCATAGACAGACTTAAAGAAGAAAGCCACGGTCATCAATATTGTTTAAAGACAGGGTTTCGATCAATACCAATCTATAATCAAGTTTCGATCGATACCAATCTATAATCAGGTTTTGATCGATACCAATCTATAATCAGGTTTTGATCGATACAAATCTATAATCAGGTTTTGATCGATACAAATCTATAATCAAGTTTTGATCAATACAAATCTATAATCAGGTTTTGATCGATACAAATCTATAATCAGGTTTTGATCAATACAAATCTATAATCAGGTTTTGATCGATACAAATCTATAATCAGGTTTTGATCAATACAAATCTATAATCAGGTTTTGATCGATACAAATCTATAATCAAGTTTTGATCGATACTAATCTATAATCAAGTTTTGATCGATACAAATCTATAATCAGGTTTTGATCGATACAAATCTATAATCAGGTTTTGATCGATACAAATCTATAATCAAGTTTCGATCAATACCAATCTATAATCAGGTTTTGTTTAAGTAACGATCGAAGCTGACAGCCTGTGATACGCGACCCGTAGCGAAGCTAACTATCACAACTTGATTAAGCCAAAGGACCCGGGTTCAAAACCCTACACACTCTTTTAGAAACCGGAAGTGACGAACACAATATAAAGGCTGAAACTCTAGGCAACTCGATACTTTTCCGTTAAAGAGTACCAGTCTCCAACTCGGTATTTGTTGGGTTGATTTGGTTGGGGGAGCTCACCCAGGTAAGTTAGCGACACACGTGTAAAATTGTAAGGGGAGGTTACCAAAGTAAGCTAGAGATGAGTTTGTTTGAGCTGAGTTGACAAATGACGCCATAGGTCCCTGGCTGATGACACTTGACCTTTGACCTGGAGGGTTCGGCACGACGGGTGAAACAGGCGGGGTGAGGATGGGGTTCAAGGTGGACGACTGGCCCTGACCTTGGTGCAAAGGCTGGAAAAGAAAAAAAAAGTATGAAGATAATGCTGTAGCTCCTCAGACTCCATCGGATTCTTCCTTAGAAGTTTCTAGCGACCAGACCGTGCTGACACGGCGTCGTGTTCCCGCTTGATGAAGCCACATACAGCAGACATGTGATGCTTCTGGCACTGGGTGCAGTCTACGGTAATTGTGTAGGTCGTTCTGAAGATAAGTGGAGAAAAAAAAATGTCTACAGAGTTATGTAACTTGACCAACCTGTGGGATGGAAGTTGCAGACGACGGGTGGGGAGACAACCCGAACGTTTCCCGCCCTGAGATCAGCTGCTGGCCAAACGATGACGTCATGCTGTCCCCGTAGACTTCACGTTTGAGCAGGTCAGAGTTGGGCGTCCGGCTCTGGTTGGCCACAAAACACGTGCCTGCCGTCTGCTGGAGGTTTAGCTTGGCGCCCACGTCGTCTGGTAGGGAAAGATACAGTTAGTTAGTGCACGAAATGGCTGGGCTTCTGTGTGTGGTCAGTCAAGGTGTTGGTCAGTCGAGGTGTTGGTCGATCGAGGTGTTGGTCAATAGTTTACAATGGTGTGAGTCATTATTGTTGTTGGTCAATATAATTGTTGGCTAATTAAGTTGTTGGTCAATGTTGTTATTTGGGTAGAATGTTGTGAGTCAGTGTTAGTGCCGTTGTGTATTTAGTGTGAGTGATGTGTGACGAGGCAAAAATGTGATTCTGAGACCAAACGATGTCTGAGCCGTCACATTTTCAGTTCACTATTGACCTTGACCTTTATGTACCTGGCTTCGTGTGCTTCTCCAGCAGGGACTGTAACTCTTGCTCCTTGTCGTTATGGAGCTGACACTCAACAGCCAGCAGCACGTACTCGTCAAGCAACATTCGTATGAGATGGAAGGAGGCTGAAAAAAGCAACTTTCGTATGAGATGGAAGGAGGCTGAAACAGGCAACATTCGTATGAGATGGAAGGCGGCTGAAAAAAGCAACTTTCGTATGAGATGGAAGGAGGCTGAAAAAGGCAACTTTCGTATGAGATGGAAGGAGGCTGAAAAAAGCAACTTTCGTATGAGATGGAAGGAGGCTGAAACAGGCATCATTCGTATGAGATGGAAGGAAGCTGAAAAAGGCAACTTTCGTATGAGATGGAAGGAGGCTGAAAAAGGCAACTTTCGTATGAGATGGAAGGAGGCTGAAAAAGGCAATATTCATCTGGTAAGGGAAGTGGCTGAAAAGGCAACATTAGAGTAAGAGAACTCACCGAAACACAACTTTAAGAACTGACCTCAGAACCACAAGACTTACCGAAACTTTGAGCGTTGTTTAGTGTGAGGTTGTGCATGACCCGAGCGCCAAAGAAAGACCACTTGAGCAGGTAATCCTGGGCTCTTTTCTTGAAGTTTTTCCCGTTTAGTTTACTCGGCTGTATGGGGCAAAAAGCATTTACTTTGTGGAATTAAACAGACTCAAGCTAAAATGTCATTAAACAAGCTTTTTCTAAAATAGACCTAAGTAGATTATAACCAAAAAGGAATAAATATTTTCGTGCAATAAGAATAAACAGATTTTGAAAAACAATAGAGACTCAGCTTTCTAAATTAACTTTGCTATCTATCACATTCAGTGTTGGCGAGCTTACTCTACTCCCCCCCCAATATAATCGTGTGATCACGTGACCAACCTTGATGACCTTTTGCTCTACGACGATGTCCAGCCATTCTGTGAAGGCTTCAACTGTCGCCTGTTTCCTCAACAGCTCCTTAAACTCCCGGAGAACTGCACATTAATACATCAAATGTAACGTGATGAATTGATGTTGATTAAGGTAGTTAAAATGTGGGATATCAGGAAAAGTGGCATTGTGTGTGTATTTGTGAGTGTGTGTGCTTTTGAGTGTGTGTGTGTGTGTGATGACAAATACAAAAAATATTTATAAACGCAGTTAAATTTAAAAACCCATCTCAACACATGTGAAATATTCATTAAAAATAAAACTTAAATCTGACCCTTTACTTCAAATAAAAACTAAGTAGGTTACCTATGTTTATTTAGGTTTAAATCGGGTTTTAAAGACGTTTCAAATGATTACTCCATATTGATTTTCTAATTAGCTAGGTAGACCAGGTGCTCGTTAATTAATCATTGCCCTCTTTAACATTCCAGCACCCAGTCTGGCACTGGACAAAGCAGTGTCAGTCGTGCGTGGCGAGCTATTGAGCCGTGACCACACACGTGAGTCACCGTCTTACATGTGAGCACACACCTGGGCAAAAACTGACATTTACTGGTACACCTGGACCACTAACTTATGGAACATCAAACTACCTGTAACCACACACCTGGGCCACTACCGCACATGTAATGACCCACCTGGACTATCAACTTCCCTGTAACCACACACCACCTACTTACATGTAATGACCCACCTGTACCACCTACTTACATGTAATAACCCACCTGTACCACCTACTTACTTGTAATGACCCACCTGTACCACCTACTTACACGTAATGACCCACCTGTACCACCTACTTACCTGTAATAACCCACCTGTACCACCTACTTACATGTAATGACCACCTGTACCACCTACTTACATGTAATGACACACCTGTACCAACTTACATGTAATGACCCACCTGTACCTACTTACATGTAATGACCCAGCTGTACCACCTACTTACTTGTACTGATCCACCTGTACCACCTACCTACATGTAATGACCCACCTGTACCACCTACTTACATGTAATGACCAACCTGTAGCACCTCCTTACATGTAATGATCCCCTGTACCACCTACTTTCATGTAATGGCCCACCTGTAGCACCTACTTACATGTAATGACCCCCTGTACCACCTACTTACATGTATTGACCCCCCTGTACTACCTACTTACATGTTATGACCCACCTGTACCACCTACTTACATGTAATGACTCACCTGTACCGCCCTTACCTGTAATGACCCACCTGTACCAACCTTACATGTAATGACCACCTGTATCACCCTTACATGTAATGACCTACTTACATTCAGCGTTCAACTGCACGTCCTCATCATCACTGCTGCTAGAGCTGCAGCTGTGGAAGGCTTGGCTGCTGATGCTGCTGATATCGATACGGTCCACGTCTGCTATCATGGCATTCACCAGGCTGGCGTCGTAGAGCACAGGGCGCGCCGTCTGAAACAAGGTGAAGGACACACATTTAAACAGGCCATCCCCATATTTAAAGGTTGCAGCACCGAGCAGCGTGTAAAGCTAGTCTTTTGTTTGAATGCTAGTTTAACGTAGTTATCGGCCTTAGCGTACATCCCTACATCTACCCAAACCTGATTGACCACTGGACATCATTGATATTCTGTAGTCCCACAAACAGACAAACGTAACCCAAGGTCCAAAAGAGTGACCACCTAAACTCTACATATGCAACTAGATACCTGAGCCAAATGGAGAAAGGATGTCTGCCGTTTCAGTGACTGCGCAAACCTCCGCGCAACTGGAAGTTTCTTCTCCAGCAGACGTTCGGGCAGGTGGTCTAGGGCAGACGAGACCCAGCTCTCCCAGTGTTTGGCGAAGTTCCGGATGTCACACAGAAGTCTGGGGAGGGGGGGGGGAGGCAGTTTAGCATCGACGTACGATTCGTTTTAGAAGACGGTTTAGATGTATAAAAGTTTATTACACCAAAGGCTGAAGGCTAAGATATGGTGGACACCAATGTATGTGAGTTCAAAGGTTGAAGGTGATGCTATGGTGGACACCACTGTATGTGAGGTCAAAGGTTGAAGGCTATGATATGGAGGACACCACTGTATGTGGGGTCAAAGGTTGAAGGCTATAGTGGACTTACGTTTCCGGCATCTCCTGCATGGTGGCAGGTATCAAGACGTCGATCAGCACCTGGGTACAACAGGTAAGACAGGTAGGTGGTAAGACAAGTAGCAAAGGTGTGTGTTTACATTGTATTTGTTTTTTTTTCAATATTAAAAAAAATTAGTAGAAATACTACAGAAACTAAAATGTGAAAATTGGATGTGAGTCTGGAATTTGAATATGTCGCCTGGAGGTTTGAATATGTCGTCTGCAGGTATGACCCACTGACCTTGTACAAGATGGAGTCACAGACGCACAGGATGTCTACGATGACGTCACATTCCACCAAACTGAGCAGGTGTTCAGGTAACCCTTGCCAGAAGTGGAGGAGAAAGTTCTGGATCTACAGGTGGAATAAGGTGAGGTCTTTGACACTAGCACTTATTAGTGGGCCACTCTAAGCCACAGGACACATCTACAAACAACACTAATCATGCAGACTTAGAAATTCTTGTGTACACATATAATCACTGTACACATATGGACACACATTGACGTAACACACTGGACACAAGGGCCCAATGGACAAATCTGACACAGCCACTCTGGACACACAAGGACACAGACTCACCTCCTCAAAGTTTCCGTTGATGGCGGTGTCTAGGACACACTGGCTGTGTGTCTTGTACATCATGATCAGTGTCTCTACCTGGTGACACATGACGAGAGACCACAATTTAACCACACCACACACAACTTAGCCACACCAACCACAACTTAGCCACACCAACCACAACTTAGCCACAACACACACAACTTAGCCACATCAGACACAACTTAGCCACAACACACACAACTTAGCCACACAACCACATGACGACTGCTATACCACATCCATCCAAATGTTCTGTATCCCCTTTCAGACAATAGAACTCCCACACCTAAAACAAAAATTATTTTTCTCTTTTATTATTCGCTCTAAGTTGTCCCATCAACTTTTGTAGCCAGCTCCTAGCGACGTTAACGAAACGTGCTCGTGTTTTCATTCTTGGAGAATCTAAAACTCGCGAATTAATTAATTGTTTTAGTGACACTATAAACGAGCTATATTTCCACCCTCCCCCTCCCACCTCCCCAATTACAGCTATTATCACTCTTATCCTAAGTTCCCCCTCCCCTCCCCCAATTTCCCCATAAAAAAACAAGATTAGGCCAAGCCTGTAGCAAAAACTACCGGACGTCCAAATAAAATGACCCTACAACACGACTCACGCCTGACGTCATGTGCTCCAACTACACCCAGCTGTTAGACACGTGACTGGACGCCGCCCACAAATATGGCCGTCAAAACACGACGCTGAAGTTAGCCGTGAGGGTCAATGGTGGTTGAGTGGTTTGGCTAATGCGTCAACCCCCCCCCCCCACTCACCCCTCTCCTCTGTGCACTAGGTCTCCTCAGATCCTGCTTTAGATTCCCCCCCTACCCTACCCCCCACAGTGTTAAATACAAAAAGATACAACCCCAGAAGTCCCTGTCCAGTGTAAACAACACCGCCACTGTATCAACCCTCCCCTCCCCCGCCCTCAAACTGATGTCGTCTGCACCCAATAGGCAGACTTATGCCTATCTCAGCATTGGACACACACAAGCACCTTTCCCTATTGCCTGGTTTAAATTCTGACCGATTGGATGTTGTAGTTGTGTGACACCACTCAACATTCAACATCATGTGTCTGTAGGACACCAATCAACATCTGACATCATGATGTTCTGTAGGACACCACCCACTCAAAATCCAACATCATGATGTGTCTATAGAACACCACTCACCAAACACCACTGAAACCTTTAACCATAAGCCATAAAACCCCAGCCACCCACACCATCAATTATTGAACACACTTAAAAGACAAAAATGAATTATTTACCGATACAAGCGTTCCACCCACCTTATCCCCTACTACCCACGGGCCACACCCACGCAACGCTCGTCTATGTATCCTCCCCCCCCCCCGGGACAAAGGTAGCTCAGGTAAAAAAATTGACCTCTCCTGGAAATGTGCAGAACTCCAGCCTCGGGTCATTGATTTATCGAACGTTAAACTGACAGTTCGATCTCTCAATCAATCGCTGGTCACGGCAGGCGGTAAGACTTAACTGCCGGGACACCCAGACTGTCGTCTGCTAGACCAAAGTTTCTGTTCCACGGGTGGACAGTGCTGCTGCCAACATTACATCGGCTAAATCATCTTAAGGACAATTTTATATCATCAGTTTTTTTATTCTAAGGACTTCTCAATGTTTTATGCTGTAAAAAACTCCGCCATCAAAGTTTACGGCTCCATGGAAGTTTGTCATTAATTTTTGCGACTGTCTTTGTCTGGGTCTTTCTGAAGAACATCGGCCCATAGTAAAGACCTACTTGTCTAAGGAACATCGGCCCATAGTAAAGACCTACTTGTCTAAGGAACATCGGCCCATAGTAAAGACCTACTTGTCTAAGGAACATCGGCCCATAGTAAAGACCTACTTGACTGAGGAACATCGGCCTAGAGAGCACCTACCTGAGCCTCTCAGCGCCAATGAAGCCCTACCTTTTCTCTCGGCACCGTGGCGGGGAGGATGAGGAACCTGGCATTGGGAAACTCTGGCAGGAGGGTCCCAGTCTTGGAGCTGAGTGAGTACTTCCTTGTGAACCCGCCCTGTGTAAAGTTTAAAGGTCAAACACTGGTTCATTTAGTACTTTACTAAACATAGGCAGGACGTTTGGTATCTCTACCCAGACCCTAGACCCAACTCTAACCCTGACCCTATTGTTCTGCTGGAAACTATTAGGGCCCTTGTCAAAGTGCCGTACACTTAAAGCCCCCCCCCCCCTTTGATGTGTGGTGTGAGTCTTATGAAACTAGCAAAGCTATCGACCGGAAACCAATTATTTAAATTGTCATCTATTCAGCTAGAAGGTGTTTTCAATGTTATTTAATGCTAGAATTAGCGGAAGCTAAAATAATAAATCGTGCCTAGTCTTTATTTGAATTTGAAACTATCATTAAAAAAAAAACAACTGGTATGCCACTAAAAACAATTACATTTCAGAAATTTTATTTTTAGCCGAGAAAGTGTCACCCTCTTCCGCTCTGATTTAATATTCAATATTTTTTATCACATTGCCAGATAAAGCTGGCGTATTTTAATCCAAATCTGACAAAACGTCGGTAAATTAAAAATGGTATATTATAGAAGTGACGTATCGGGGCGATTTACGGCTGACACAAGATCAAGAAAAATTTGCGATAAATCAGGGGAGATAACAGGGTCTTGTGTACAGGTGGTTTCTGTGGGTAGACTTTGTTGTGGGTTCTGTGTGGTGGGGTGGGCTGGCCCGACGGTATACCGGGAAAAATTCCGTTCGGCCACCCCTGGTAAAAACCCGGCGCCCCCCCCCCCTGAAAAAAAATCCTAGTGGGGCCCCACCCAGAAGTTTCAGTGGGATCCCAGGAGCTGTGTTGTAATATTCCTGTTAGTGTTTTTTTATTTGAAATATATAATATAATTATTATTTCGCCATTTTACCATTTCAATTCCTTCATACCTAGGCGTAAAATTTAGGATTTGTTGAAGAATACAGGCTAAATGAAAATTTTAACCTGAGTCTTTTAAAATGTCCCTGGCCTCTTGGACTTATCTACCCCACCCTTGTTGTGTGGTTCTTTGGGGTGGTTCACGGTGACGCGACTATTGGGGTGGTTCACGGTGACGCGACTATTGTGATGGTTCATTGGGACGCGACTATTGTGGTGATTCGTCACCTTTAAGTGCAGTTTTTGACCGATACGACATTTAGACGGACCAGTGAAGAATGTAACTATAGAAACTCTAAACACTGACCTCGTTGGTATGCTTGCATCCCGAGAACCTGACAGAAAAAAAAATTTTAATCAATCATTTCCCAAAACAGCAAGAAAGATATTTGTAAAATTTTACTTAAAGTTAGATATTGATCCCTTACTAAGGTATATGGAACTATTTATACTTGTGCAAAACAAATTGGCCTTTTTAGATGAAATATGATAATTGTGTTCTTTGTTTTGGTATAAAAATCGAATTTCAATAATCATTCGTTAACATAAATAACGAAAGTCAGTTTTTTGTAATGTAAACATAGTTCTTGGCCTCATTTAATCGAACCTACCTTTTTCCGTAGAGGGTGGGGGTGGGGGGTGGGGGTGGGGTTGGCCACTTCCAGATATCTAAACCTCTCACCTCGTTAGCCCCTTCCCCGAGTACACAGTGTGGTAATACTGGCTGCTCTCCCTTATGCCAATCCCGTAGTAGTGGTACCTAGAGGCAGGCATTTGATTGTAAGACAATTTCTACATAGAGGCAGACATTTGATTGTAAGACCATCTATACCTAGAGACAGACATTTGAATATAAGACAATCTGTACACAGAGGCAGACATTTGATTGTAAGCCAATCATACCTAGAGGCAGACATTTGATTGTAAGACAATCATACCTAGAGGCAGACATTTGATTGTAAGACCATCTATACCTAGAGGCAGACATTTGAATATAAGACAATCTCTACCTAGAGGCAGACATTTGATTGTAAGACCATCTATACCTAAAGGCAGACATTTGATTGTAAGACCATCTATACCTAGAGGCAGACATTTGAATATAAGACAATCTCTACCTAGAGGCAGACATTTGATTGTAAGACCATCTATACCTAGAGGCAGACATTTGAATATAAGACAATCTGTACACAGAGGCAGACATTTGATTGTAAGCCAATCATACCTAGAGGCAGACATTTGATTGTAAGACAATCATACCTAGAGGCAGACATTTGATTGTAAGACAATCATACCTAGAGGCAGACATTTGATTGTAAGACAATCATACCTAGAGGCAGACATTTGATTGTAAGACAATCTCTAACTAGGGGCAGACATTTGAATATAAGACAATCTCTAACTAGAGGCAGACATTTGAATATAAGACAATCTCTACCTAGAGGCAGACATTTGATTGTAAGACCATCTATACCTAAAGGCAGACATTTGATTGTAAGACCATCTATACCTAGAGGCAGACATTTGAATATAAGACAATCTCTACCTAGAGGCAGACATTTGATTGTAAGACCATCTATAACTAGAGGCAGACATTTGAATATAAGACAATCTCTACCTAGAGGCAGACATTTGATTGTAAGACCATCTATACCTAAGGGCAGACATTTGATTGTAAGACCATCTATACCTAGAGGCAGACATTTGAATATAAGACAATCTCTACCTAGAGGCAGACATTTGATTGTAAGACCATCTATAACTAGAGGCAGACATTTGATTGTAAGACCATCTATACCTAGAGGCAGACATTTGAATATAAGACAATCTGTACACAGAGGCAGACATTTGATTGTAAGCCAATCATACCTAGAGGCAGACATTTGATTGTAAGACAATCATACCTAGAGGCAGACATTTGATTGTAAGACAATCATACCTAGAGGCAGACATTTGATTGTAAGCCAATCATACCTAGAGGCAGACATTTGATTGTAAGACAATCTCTAACTAGAGGCAGACATTTGAATATAAGACAATCTCTAACTAGAGGCAGACATTTGAATATAAGACAATCTCTACCTAGAGGCAGACATTTGATTGTAAGACCATCTATACCTAAAGGCAGACATTTGATTGTAAGACCATCTATACCTAGAGGCAGACATTTGAATATAAGACAATCTCTACCTAGAGGCAGACATTTGATTGTAAGACCATCTATAACTAGAGGCAGACATTTGAATATAAGACAATCTGTACACAGAGGCAGACATTTGATTGTAAGCCAATCATACCTAGAGGCAGACATTTGATTGTAAGACAATCATACCTAGAGGCAGACATTTGATTGTAAGACAATCATACCTAGAGGCAGACATTTGATTGTAAGACAATCATACCTAGAGGCAGACATTTGATTGTAAGACAATCTCTAACTAGAGGCAGACATTTGAATATAAGACAATCTCTAACTAGAGGCAGACATTTGAATATAAGACAATCTCAACCTAGAGGCAGACATTTGATTGTAAGACCATCTATACCTAAAGGCAGACATTTGATTGTAAGACCATCTATACCTAGAGGCAGACATTTGAATATAAGACAATCTCTACCTAGAGGCAGACATTTGATTGTAAGACCATCTATACCTAGAGGCAGACATTTGATTGTAAGACCATCTATACCTAGAGGCAGACATTTGATTGTAAGACCATCTATACCTAGAGGCAGACATTTGAATATAAGACAATCTGTACACAGAGGCAGACATTTGATTGTAAGCCAATCATACCTAGAGGCAGACATTTGATTGTAAGACAATCATACCTAGAGGCAGACATTTGATTGTAAGACAATCATACCTAGAGGCAGACATTTGATTGTAAGACAATCATACCTAGAGGCAGACATTTGATTGTAAGACAATCTCTAACTAGAGGCAGACATTTGAATATAAGACAATCTCTAACTAGAGGCAGACATTTGAATATAAGACAATCTCAACCTAGAGGCAGACATTTGATTGTAAGACCATCTATACCTAAAGGCAGACATTTGATTGTAAGACCATCTATACCTAGAGGCAGACATTTGAATATACGACAATCTCTACCTAGAGGCAGACATTTGATTGTAAGACCATCTATACCTAGAGGCAGACATTTGATTGTAAGACCATCTATACCTAGAGGCAGACATTTGATTGTAAGACCATCTATACCTAGAGGCAGACATTTGAATATAAGACAATCTGTACACAGAGGCAGACATTTGATTGTAAGCCAATCATACCTAGAGGCAGACATTTGATTGTAAGACAATCATACCTAGAGGCAGACATTTGATTGTAAGACAATCATACCTAGAGGCAGACATTTGATTGTAAGACAATCATACCTAGAGGCAGACATTGATTGTAAGACAATCTCTAACTAGAGGCAGAAATTTGAATATAAGACAATCTCTAACTAGAGGCAGACATTTGAATATAAGACAATCTCTACCTAGAGGCAGACATTTGATTGTAAGACCATCTATACCTAAAGGCAGACATTTGATTGTAAGAACATCTATACCTAGAGGCAGACATTTGAATATAAGACAATCTCTACCTAGAGGCAGACATTTGATTGTAAGACCATCTATAACTAGAGGCAGACATTTGATTGTAAGACCATCTATACCTAGAGGCAGACATTTGAATATAAGACAATCTGTACACAGAGGCAGACATTTGATTGTAAGCCAATCATGCCTAGAGGCAGACATTTGATTGTATGACAATCATACCTAGAGGCAGACATGTGATTGTAAGACAATCATACCTAGAGGCAGACATTTGATTGTAAGACAATCATACCTAGAGGCAGACATTTGATTGTAAGACAATCTCTAACTAGAGGCAGACATTTGAATATAAGACAATCTCTAACTAGAGGCAGACATTTGAATATAAGACAATCTCTACCTAGAGGCAGACATTTGATTGTAAGACCATCTATACCTAAAGGCAGACATTTGATTGTAAGACCATCTATACCTAGAGGCAGACATTTGAATATAAGACAATCTCTACCTAGAGGCAGACATTTGATTGTAAGACCATCTATACCTAGAGGCAGACATTTGATTATAAGACCATCTATACCTAGAGGCAGACATTTGATTGTAAGACCATCTATACCTAGAGGCAGACATTTGAATATAAGACAATCTGTACACAGAGGCAGACATTTGATTGTAAGCCAATCATACCTAGAGGCAGACATTTGATTGTAAGACAATCATACCTAGAGGCAGACATTTGATTGTAAGACAATCATACCTAGAGGCAGACATTTGATTGTAAGACAATCATACCTAGAGGCAGACATTTGATTGTAAGACAATCTCTAACTAGAGGCAGACATTTGAATATAAGACAATCACTAACTAGAGGCAGACATTTGATTGTAAGACATTCATACCTAGAGGCAGACATTTGATTGTAAGACAAACATACCTAGAGGCAGACATTTGATTGTAAGACAATCATACCTAGAGGCAGACATTTGATTGTAAGACAATCATACCTAGAGGCAGACATTTGATTGTAAGACAATTTCTAGCTAGAGGCAGACATTTGATTGTAAGACAAACATACCTAGAGGCAGACATTTGATTGTAAGACAAACATACCTAGAGGCAGACATTTGATTGTAAGACAATCATACCTAGAGGCAGACATTTGATTGTAAGACAATCTCTAGCTAGAGACAGACATTTGATTGTAAGACAATTTCTAGCTAGAGGCACACATTTGATTGTAAGACAATCATACCTAGAGGCAGACATTTGATTGTAAGACAATCATACCTAGAGGCAGACATTTGATTGTAAGACCATCTATACCTAGAGGCAGACATTTGAATATAAGACAATCTGTACACAGAGGCAGACATTTGATTGTAAGCCAATCATACCTAGAGGCAGACATTTGATTGTATGACAATCATACCTAGAGGCAGACATGTGATTGTAAGACAATCATACCTAGAGGCAGACATTTGATTGTAAGACAATCATACCTAGAGGCAGACATTTGATTGTAAGACAATCTCTAACTAGAGGCAGACATTTGAATATAAGACAATCTCTAACTAGAGGCAGACATTTGAATATAAGACAATCTCTACCTAGAGGCAGACATTTGATTGTAAGACCATCTATACCTAGAGGCAGACATTTGATTGTAAGACCATCTATACCTAGAGGCAGACATTTGATTGTAAGACCATCTATACCTAGAGGCAGACATTTGAATATAAGACAATCTGTACACAGAGGCAGACATTTGATTGTAAGCCAATCATACCTAGAGGCAGACATTTGATTGTAAGACAATCATACCTAGAGGCAGACATTTGATTGTAAGACAATCATACCTAGAGGCAGACATTTGATTGTAAGACAATCATACCTAGAGGCAGACATTTGATTGTAAGACAATCTCTAACTAGAGGCAGACATTTGAATATAAGACAATCTCTAACTAGAGGCAGACATTTGATTGTAAGACATTCATACCTAGAGGCAGACATTTGATTGTAAGACAAACATACCTAGAGGCAGACATTTGATTGTAAGACAATCATACCTAGAGGCAGACATTTGATTGTAAGACAATCATACCTAGAGGCAGACATTTGATTGTAAGACAATTTCTAGCTAGAGGCAGACATTTGATTGTAAGACAAACATACCTAGAGGCAGACATTTGATTGTAAGACAAACATACCTAGAGGCAGACATTTGATTGTAAGACAATCATACCTAGAGGCAGACATTTGATTGTAAGACAATCTCTAGCTAGAGACAGACATTTGATTGTAAGACAATTTCTAGCTAGAGGCACACATTTGATTGTAAGACAATCATACCTAGAGGCAGACATTTGATTGTAAGACAATCATACCTAGAGGCAGACATTTGATTGTAAGACAATCATACCTAGAGGCAGACATTTGAGGGGAAAAAGAATCATACCTAGAGGCAGACATTTGATTGTAAGACAACCATACATAAAAGCAGACATTTGATTATAAGACAGTCATACCTAGAGGCAGACATTTGATTGTAAGACAATCATACCTAGAGGCAGACATTTGATTGTAAGGCAATCATACATAAAAGAAGACATGTGATTATAAGACAGTCATACCTAGAAGACCATCTCTACCTAGAGGCAGACATTTGATTGTAAGACAATCATACCTAGAGGCAGACATTTGATTGTAAGACAATCTCTAACTAGAGGCAGACATTTGAATATAAGACAATCACTAACTAGAGGCAGACATTTGATTGTAAGACATTCATACCTAGAGGCAGACATTTGATTGTAAGACAAACATACCTAGAGGCAGACATTTGATTGTAAGACAATCATACCTAGAGGCAGACATTTGATTGTAAGACAATCATACCTAGAGGCAGACATTTGATTGTAAGACAATCATACCTAGAGGCAGACATTTGATTGTAAGGCAATCATACATAAAAGAAGACATGTGATTATAAGACAGTCATACCTAGAAGACCATCTCTACCTAGAGGCAGACATTTGATTGTAAGACAATCATACCTAGAGGCATATACTTAGTTGATAATTATTTAAATCTGATGTCTGAAATGTATTATATACTAAGGCGATGGAATTTTCATATTTAAGTTGATATTTTAATGCAACAAAATTTTAATTTAGTTCTACAAACAAAGTGTGAATGCTAATTTAAAATATTTTAAAAATAAATGAACTACCCTTTCTTTTCTCGGTCAAGTAAAAGAACTTATTCCACCTGATCAATAATATTCCGCATAAATTATTGATCATAGACCTACTTGGTTTCTTTTTTTCTGAACTTTATCTTGCATAATTTTTGGTAAACTAGCTGCAACACTACCACCATCCAAGGTAAATTTTAGTTAATTAGCTGAGGCTTACATGTTTGATAATGTGATAGCAATTATTCTCTCTGACCTACACAGCTAACTGGTTTATACAGATATACAAATATACATATAAATTTAATGGCTAGCTGTTTATGTGGCATTGGTCAAGATGAATACATTTTCGTTTTGTCAACCAAAACTCAAATAGTTTTAAAAACATTCACTCGGTAGGAGCAGATTAAAATGTCGCGAGATTTAGAGATAGACGATGGGTTGATATAATCAAAAGCTGGTAAGACAAAGTTTAGAGCGAGATTTAGACAGTTGTCATACAAAGATTGGTACAAGATGTAGACAGTTGTTATACAAAGATTGGAACAAGATGTAGACAGTTGTTATACAAAGATTGGAACAAGATGTAGACAGTTGTTATACAAAGATTGGAACAAGATGTAGACAGATGTCATACATAGATTGGAACAAGATGTAGACGGATGTTAGACAAAGATTGGAACAAGATGTAGACAGTTGTAAGACAAAGTTTAGAGTGAGATGTAGACATTTGTAAGACAAAGTTTAGAGCGAGATGTAGACAGATGTTATACAAAGATTAGAACAAGATGTAGACAGTTGTTGTACCAAGATTAGAACAAGACCTTACTTTGAGTGACCTCTGGTCCCCAGTCTTCTTGTGGTCAGATGTGGAAACTTTTGACGGATGGTCTGCAGTACAGAATACAGAAGACAAAACTTGTGAAAAATCAAAAGAAATTGTAAGGTTACACTCTGTTAGAATTGATGCCGGAAGGTACATGTACATAATATTGTGTCTGAGGATTAGTGTCAGGTAGACTGTGTTTTGGTGCCTAATGTCAGCATGGAGTCTGGAGATTAGTTCAACGTTGATCTACATCAGTTATGGCCCCTTATACACGAGTTATGACCCCTTACCGTTGATCTACACGAATTAGGGCCCCTTACCGTTGATCTACACAAGTTAGGACCCCTTAACTGAATCATAAGTTAGTTTTACAGTACACATCAAACCAATTAAATATCGAACACTTAATATTGCTAGGAACTATTTCATGGTTTGGAATAAATTACGGATTTAAGAAGTGTTTTTATTTTTAGGTATCTTTGTTTCAGTAAAAAAAAACGGACCTGGGAAGAAAGGGATGAAACAAATAATTTAATATGGGAAAAATCGGCCCCACACGCGGGTGCACGGGATGAAAGCAGCCGGCAGATCAAACGGTCACGTGACGTTTATCTGAGTTTGTCGTCTGTTGGACTCAAAACACGGTGTGCCGCCACTGTATGCCGCAGATAGCAGACGTGTGACGTCACGGGGTAAACCGCCTTATCTTAATCCGAGCATTGTGGCGATAGCTGGGACGGTGAGGCTCGGGAACTTTCCCTGGGATAAAATAATGTGCCCTGTAGCACATCGGGGCATTAGTGGGATGTAGTGGGCAGCGGGCATTCAGTAGTAGATAAAACAATGTGCCCTGTAGCACAGCGGGACATTAGTGTGATGTAGTGGGCAGCGGGCATTCAGTAGTAGATAAAACAATATGCCCTGTAGCACATCGGGGCATTAGTGGGATGTAGTTGTGTGGTGGGCATTCAGTAGTAGATAAAACAATGTGCCCTGTGGCACAGCGGGGCATTAGTGTGATGTAGTTGTGTGGTGGGCATTCAGTAGTAGATAAAACAATGTGTCCAGTAGCACAGCGGGGCATTAGTGTGATGTAGTGGGCAGCGGGCATTCAGTAGTAGATAAAACAATATGCCCTGCAGCACAGCGGGACATTAGTGGGATGTAGTTGTGTGGTGGGCAGCGGGCTTTCAGTAGTAGATAAAACAATATGCCCTATAGCACAGCGGGGCATTAGTGGGATGTAGTTGTGTGGTGGGCATTCAGTAGTAGATAAAACAATATGCCCTGTAGCACAGCGGGGCATTAGTGGGATGTAGTTGTGTGGTGGGCATTCAGTAGTAGATAAAACAATGTGTCCAGTAGCACAGCGGGGCATTAGTGTGATGTAGTTGTGTGGTGGGCATTCAGTAGTAGATAAAACAATATGCCCTGTAGCACAGCGGGGCATTAGTGGGATGTAGTTGTGTGGTGGGCAGCGGGCAGCAGGCATTCAGTAGTAGATAAAACAATATGCCCTGTAGCACAGCGGGACATTAGTGGGATGTAGTTGTGTAGTGGGCAGCGGGCATTCAGTAGTAGATAAAACAATATGCCCTGTAGCACAGCGGGACATTAGTGGGATGTAGTTGTGTGGTGGGCATTCAGTAGTAGGCATACGGTAGCATTGGTCCAATAGGACCCCAGCATTGATGTTGACATGGACCAAATTCTTTTGACTTCTTAGAAGTCGCAAATGTTTTTTAAATTTATTAAAACTATTGCTGAAAAAAAAGTAATATTTCAAAAGTCGTTTTTAAATTACAGAGAATTCCAAAGTAGTTCTTGTTTTGTTTTTACAACATTTCAATTAGCATACAGTAAGCCAAAATTTTAATCTGACCTTTTCACCTTTGTAAAAGAAACTATGATTGGATATAATTTAAACAGATCCACCATCATTTATGAGTCATATAAACCTTTTCATTGGATAGGTTCTTTGACTATAAAGCCTAAACACCAATATTCGTTGTACATTTTCAGTCATTTTGTATAATTTATCAATGGCATGACCTAGTAAAGCTTAATTTGTGGTCAGTTGTGATGTGGTTATGAGAAAAATAAAATGTGTTTTTTTTTCTTTTCATTGAAATTTTGTTTTGTTATAGAAGACATTAATACAACACATACGTCTAATCAGTTGATACACCTGCAGACGTGTCATACAAATATTATTTAGCCCAGTATGTCTTATGACGCTGCGCATGATTTTAAGTTAATTAACCTGTACTATAATAGTTTTCCATGTCGATGCTATTAATGAAGGTCAATGAGATATCAATCTTAACGAGTTAATGGTGTTACAATTATTTTTTAATTATATTTTTTTTTCTTTTTGAAACAAAAAAAAATGATTTGAGGGTGGATCGATATAGTTTGAAAAAAAACAACCTTGAAATCCCAATTTAAAATCGTATTTCTGTAGAAAGCTTCAAATACTCGAATTCATTTAAATATAAACAAGTTACCGAGAGAAGTCTGTTAGCACCATCACCAAAGCGAATGTGACAGAATCGACCTTGTCGAAGGTCACAAGCTACCCCTCCCCTCACACCCCCCCCCTCAAACAGCAGTACTGACCTTGCCAAATGTGGCGGCACATGCAGGTTCCAGACGTTCCTTCCTGCAGAAGTCCAGGTAATGTGAGTAGAGGATACACCTGGGCAGGCACACACCCTCACAGATACAGTAGTTCTCATCCAACCTACGACACCAACAGAGATAGGCTTTCAATTAAAGACAGACACACACCCTCACAGATAAAGTAGTTCTCATCCAACCTACGACATCAACACAAATGGCTTTCAAAACAACAGAGATGGCTTACTAAACAACATAGAATGCTTTTAAAGCGACACATCAATTCCTGTCATTAAAAAAGCATCTGATTTTAAAAGGGTCTATAACAAACGCCCGAATGAACATTTGTCTGAGTGCGACAAGTTCATGTGGTGTATTTGGGCAAACGTTCATTCGGGAAAACGGCCTTTAGGCAAACGGCATTTGGACAAGTGTCTTTTTGAAAATTCCCGGTCTGTTTCCCGAAAAGAAACAGTATATATATATATATATATATATATATATATATATATATATATATATATATATATATATATAACAATTTATATATGTACACAGTAATACATCTCTTAATACATTTGCAAATTCACAATAGGTTGGGGGGGGGGGGGGGATATTTGGTTCAGCAATAGCAAAGTTAAGGTGTACATTGAGATGAGTTCAGCTTAGTTCTGATAAAGGGAAGTAACGATCTGCTAAAGGGAGGTAACGAAATGATAAAGGGAGATAAACTATGTTTTATGTATTGAGATAAGGCACGGCAACCACCTGACTTACTGTGGCAGTTCAAGGTTACTTGAGTTTAACAATACGTTTCATATACCTGTGGTCACAATACTTTTCAATAAGTTACTTGAGTTTAACAATACGTGTCATATACCTGTGGTCACAATACTTTTCAATAAGATCTACGTCTGCTCTTAACACTTGAATTAAGGTCTCAGTGTTGTGAAAATATGTTATTTGTTTAACTCAATATTCGCACATCGATACATACAATGTTAGGGTCTAGAAAAGGAAGTGTAACTGTCTAGATGTTTGTTTGTTTGCACCATGAGATTTGTTTTAAATAAAAGAATTTGGTTTCATTGTGCCAAATGTATAACTAATTTCCCTAGCTGAATGTATTTGCAATAATGCTTTAATCTCAAAGCTTGGGTTAGCGCTAATCATTAACCCCGGATATTACAGAGGTGGTGCTACATCGGTGGCTACCACCATCCCCGATATTGCAGACGGTAAGTGCTACCTCAGTAGCTACAACCATCCCCTGATATTAAAGGCTGCTAATCTACAATTCTGGCATTTGTCGCAATCGAGCAAGTGTCTTTTGTGTACTTGTCGTAGACCCCATTGTATTTACGTTACTTCAAAATTGCAAATGGGCGGTGTCTATTTGTTAAACCTTCGTGTAACGGACACCCCGCCCCCCTGCCCTTTAAGCCCACACACACAGATGCACCCCCCCCCCTCACCGCTAAAAGGTGTAAAAGCCGGTAGCATACACACGCCATTAGCTGGCGAACACAAGAGCCATGGAGGGCCAACAAGAGCCATCAGCGGCTCACGTAGGGCCAACAAGAGCCATCAGCAGCTCACGGAGGGCCAACAAGAGCCTAATACATCCTGCATCACGTGACTGGCGATAACAGGAGAGCCCTTGGGCAGTGATCTGACCCTTCAGGAGGGTGCGGCGAGGGGCGGGGTATGGGGGACGGGTGTGTGCTGGCTGCTCCCTCGGACTATGCAATCCCGAACTTGGATTGGATGAAGCCAGATAGTTCTCCAGTGATAATCCATTAATCGTTGGGAGGAAGACTTAGCTAGGTAACCGATAATCCAGTAATCCCATAAGTTGCATGCTTAAAACATGTCTAGACTTAATGGGTTGTTGAAAGGATAGCAGCAATAAGGGCCGACCATAAATGATGTCATCCCGAGGGGGGGGGTAAGCGACTTTGTCTGACCCAGTGACTGTATGGTGTGAGTGCGACAGGGGGAGGGGTGGGTAAATGGGGAAGGGTTATTGCCCCCTCCCCAAAGAGATGCCTGAAAGAAACACTGCTCTCAACCATACAGTAACAATTGCAGTCATTGTAAAAAAAAATAGTAATCGATACACACACAAACAGACTGATCAGATATTTTAAAACATAGACGCCACTCACAGCTTGCTAGAGCATTTAAAAAATGAATGCGACGCCTGCATTTTTTAGGTCAGCTGTAGAAGTTTCTCTAGGCCAACTTTGTATGTTCCCCACTGTGACATTTCTAGTTCAGCTGTAGAAGTTTCTCTAGACCCGCTCCAGAGACCTCGACTTTGTCATTCTGCTCTACTGCAGTTGTTGGTGTGTCCAATACATCAATCAGCCATTAATTATCTCATCGGCACTATCCCTGTCCGTAGCACGCACTAACCACACACTCCCCTCCCTCCCCCCTCCCCAGCGGTTGAACGGCAGCCGGGAAAGTTTTTTATCGGGTACTTTCCTCTTGGTGACACCGGAATTTCGACGCAGCGCCCCATTAGAACTTATCGCAACGGACGAAACGGGTATCGCATTTTTGTTTGTTCGCTTTCGCTTGCGAGATAACATCCGCTAACTTCGTGGCCCAACAGAGAAAGGCTTTCATTACCTGCCTCGTTGGGCCTCTGGGTCAATTCACTCACTTGAATCACTCACTGAAATCACTCACTTGAATCACTCACTGAAATCACTCACTAAAATCACTCACTTGAATCGCTCTCTAAAACTGCTCACTGAAATCGCTCACTGAAATCGCTCACTGAAATCGCTCACTGAAATTGTTCACTTGAATCACTCTCTAAAACTGCTCACTGAAATCGCTCACTGAAATCGTTCACTGAAATCGCTCACTGAAATGGCTCACCGAAATCGCTCACAGAAATCACTCACAGAAATCGCTCACCGAAATTGCTCACTGAAATCGCTCACTGAAATCGTTCACTATAATATGAACAATAAGGGCTATAGCACCTACAATATAATAACACCAGTGATGAAGGTGACAAGAAAACAAACACACACACACACAGAGAGAAACACACAAACTCAAACATACATCGGATGTCACCAGAACTAGTAACGCCACTGTGGACTATGCCATTACATATGTCGAGTGCGCTACGTCTAGTTAGATGAAGGTGGGGAAAATGGCATTACAAATGTTGACCGCTCTAGTTAGATGAAGGTGGGGACAATGGCATTTCAAATGTTGACCGCTCTAGTTAGATGGAGGTGGGGACAATGGCATTACAAATGTTGACCGCTCTAGTTAGATGAAGGTGGGGACAATGGCATTACAAATGTTGACCGCTCTAGTTAGATGAAGGTGGGGACCATGGCATTACAAATGTTGACCGCTCTAGTTAGATGAAGGTGGGGACAATGGCATTTCAAATGTTGACCGCTCTAGTTAGATGAAGGTGGGGACAATGGCATTTCAAATGTTGACCGCTCTAGTTAGATGAAGGTGGGGACAATGGCATTTCAAATGTTGACCGCTCTAGTTAGATGAAGGTGGGGACAATGGCATTACAAATGTTGACCGCTCTAGTTAGATGAAGGTGGGGACAATGGCATTTCAAATGTTGACCGCTCTAGTTAGATGAAGGTGGGGACAATGGCATTACAAATGTTGACCGCTCTAGTTAGATGAAGGTGGGGACAATGGCATTACAAATGTTGACCGCTCTAGTTAGATGAAGGTGGGGACAATGGCATTTCAAATGTTGACCGCTCTAGTTAGATGGAGGTGGGGACAATGGCATTACAAATGTTGACCGCTCTAGTTAGATGAAGGTGGGGACAATGGCATTTCAAATGTTGACCGCTCTAGTTAGATGAAGGTGGGGACAATGGCATTACAAATGTTGACCGCTCTAGTTAGATGAAGGTGGGGACAATGGCATTTCAAATGTTGACCGCTCTAGTTAGATGAAGGTGGGGACAATGGCATTACAAATGTTGACCGCTCTAGTTAGATGAAGGTGGGGACAATGGCATTACAAATGTTGACCGCTCTAGTTAGATGAAGGTGGGGACAATGGCATTTCAAATGTTGACCGCTCTAGTTAGATGAAGGTGGGGACAATGGCATTACAAATGTTGACCGCTCTAGTTAGATGAAGGTGGGGACAATGGCATTTCAAATGTTGACCGCTCTAGTTAGATGAAGGTGGGGACAATGGCATTACAAATGTTGACCGCTCTAGTTAGATGAAGGTGGGGACAATGGCATTTCAAATGTTGACCGCTCTAGTTAGATGAAGGTGGGGACAATGGCATTACAAATGTTGACCGCTCTAGTTAGATGAAGGTGGGGACAATGGCATTACAAATGTTGACCGCTCTAGTTAGATGAAGGTGGGGACAATGGCATTTCAAATGTTGACCGCTCTAGTTAGATGAAGGTGGGGACAATGGCATTTCAAATGTTGACCGCTCTAGTTAGATGAAGGTGGGGACAATGGCATTTCAAATGTTGACCGCTCTAGTTAGATGAAGGTGGGGACAATGGCATTACAAATGTTGACCGCTCTAGTTAGATGAAGGTGGGGACAATGGCATTTCAAATGTTGACCGCTCTAGTTAGATGAAGGTGGGGACAATGGCATTTCAAATGTTGACCGCTCTAGTTAGATGAAGATAAGAACTGACCACTGCAAGGTGAGGTGGGTTTGTTTTTTCTTGTCCTTCATCACTTGAGCCACTGTCTTCTTGGCGAGCAGCTGGTCAGCAGACGTCGCCTCCTTGCTGTCCGGTCCCTCATGGCTGTCCTCCTCCCCAGGCTCGTCGTCCTCATCGACCAGGGCAGCCAGAGGTTTCGTTCCTGGGTCTGGAAGTAAAGCAAGTGTTAAGTGCTGTACCAGCTCTGTCATATACCTGATTCAACGTTTACCATTAGGTGAAAGTATAGTACTCTAATGCTTAATATAAGATTGGAGGTATAGTTTCAGTCGACTCGCTATACATAGACTAGATCCACCAAATCTTCCCCCTCCCCGCCCATGCTCATCCCCCAACCCCTTTTCTTTATACCGACCCACGCCTCCACCCACATCTACCAACACCACCCTTTACACACAAATCGCCACATCATCCCCAAATACGGTATAATAGGATAAGGGAGCCGGACACTTGCCCGAATGGACACTTGCCCGAATGCGACAAATGCCCGAATGGACACTTGCCCAAATGGACACTTGCCCGAATGGACACTTGCCCGAAAGCGACACTTGCCCGAATGCGACAAATGCCCAATGGACACTTGCCCGAATGCGACAAATGCCCGAACGGACACTTGCCCGAATGCGACAAATGCCCGAATGGACACTTGCCCGAATGCGACAAATGCCCAATAGACACTTTCCCGAATGCAACAAATGCCCGAATCGACACGTGCCCGAATGCGACAAATGCCCAATAGACACTTTCCCGAATGCAACAAATGTCCGAATCGACACGTGCCCGAATGCGACAAATGCCCAATGGACACTTGCCCGAATGCAACAAATGCCCGAATGGACACTTGCCCGAACGCGACAAATGCCGGAATGGACACTTGCCCGAATGCGACAAATGCCCGAATGGACACTTGCCCGAATGCGACAAATTCCCGAATGGACACTTGCCCAAATGCGACAAATGCCCGATTGGATTGTCTTTCAATATAGGAACGTTCCGCTACTTATTTACTGTAGAGAAAAGAGCGGGTCGCTCATACAATTTTATCAAGGGCATTCAGTTGCAACTGAATATTAAAACGATCAGCTTTAGCAGTATTTGAGTTTTATGGTATTTATATAAGATGAGAAAATATAGTATTTATCGGTACTTTATTTAAATAAAAATGTTTGTAGGCCTATTTATATTTAGAGTTGTGCCTACCAATTTCTAGACGTTTGTATTACATAATGAATCAATAATACTACCCACTCTTTGCTTGAAAGTCAAATGAATCGTAGTGCGTTGTTATATTTAATGAAAATCATTTTAATTTTCTTCTTTTCTTTGCTTATAGATAAACTTGTTATATTTAATCTTGTGATTTTTTTGCGCTGTACACTACTTATCAATATTTGTATTCCAAAATGGAGGCGGCTAAGTTTGACAATTATTATTGTTGACGTGGATTTTAAAAACCTTGATTTTTTTTTTATATAGATGTCACTATCAAAGCGGCCTTCAAAAATATAAATATAAAAACTTAAACCTGAAAATAATTCATTAAATTTTTTTTAAAGAATCAATGTAATAATTTTCAAATCCAGAGAACTTGAAATTTTTTTTTTAGTTTAAAGCTACATTTCTATTTATTTTATCAAGTCTGTTATAACCGGATGTTTCACTTTCGTAATACAAACACTGACTAGCTGTACAGGGACTCCGTGATCGATATTCTGAAAACCCCACTCAGTAGTAGATCTAATATGTACTCAAAACTTTGCCGATAAAATTTGAAAATATATAAATTAAAATAAAAAAAAACGCATGACACAGTTTTGCCATTTTTGTTGACATTTCCTGTGATAAAATGTAAACAACCAAATTGTTTTTTTCCTTTTAAAAATTGTGTTTAGTTACCGAAACCAATAAAACCTAAAAAATACATCCTATCTTAAGTAAAGTCCTTCAAAAGTTAAACAGTCGGGTGTTTTTAAACTATAGTTATTTTAATTACAACGCACCACATTATAAACATTTAAAGTTTACGAGTTTATACCCAGCGGTCTCAATTTTAAAATAGTTGTTGTGACGTTTGTATTGAGGTTGTATTTAAATTAAAATAACACTTTAGTGGACATGGTCATTATATATCCCATCAATTCAAACAAATTAAAAACACATGATAGTTATGTTTTTTAAAGTTACAAACTGTTCCGGCACTTGTTCGATTATTGATTATTTCTGTCAATTATTGTTGATATGTTATTGATTACAAATGAATCGTACAAAACTGACTGAAAAAATATGAAGGAAATTTTTAAAATCTCTCATTTTTGGACCTATTTAGTCAAAATTTGTAGATTTTTTTTTGTTCTAAAGTTTCTAATTAATTTTTTTAATGAATAATTTTTTATTTATTTAAGCTTTAATTGTTTTTATTGTCTTTAGTTAGAAAATTGAATTTTTCGACATGACAACAACAATAAAACGAAACAACAGTCAACATTTGTGTCAACATTTTGTATTAAGATTAATGCAAATTATTTAAGATTTTTACCAAAGTTAAGAGGTCGATTAGAATAAATCATTAGAGTTGGCGACCTCTTTAATATTTTTTTCAAGCGTGTAAAAAAAAAAAAAAATCGTACGCGCCCAGTAATGGCATAAACCAAAAAAGTTAAAATAAAAAAAAAAAAATGTCTAAAACTGTATCAACTTCACCATGACGTAAGTTTGTGTAGACCTAAACACTGAAGCCACAGGTCACATTTCTAGCGCAATTTTTCTACACACTATGTGTACCTGCTTATGATGGATTTATCTGACCTGTAGATATGTGTGTAGGATTCACTATTTGTATACTAGTTACATTCAATATTTGGTTAAAAATGTCAATTAAACGTTTTAATGCCGTTCCCAGGATCCCTACGTGTTAAAAATGTCAATAAAATAACGTTTTTTTTAGATCCCTGCCGTTCCCAACATATCTACTGGTTAAAAATGTAACGGTTTATTATCCGTAATATTTTTATTGCAAAAAATATATTGAAATATTCAATAACGTATCGAAATTATTAAGCACGGCGTATATTTTTGCATAATAACTATTTTCTAACGTTGAAATATAGTGACCGATGGCTCTATTTTGCTTGATATTCTCGAAATATTCTAATGTTCTACAGACATAAGTCTAAAACGTTCTTTAAAATCGTGACAGTTTTTAGACCAAAATTTAAACTTTTTAGACCTGACGACGTTCTTTTGATGGAACATATTCAGGGGAATATCAAATTTTGTTTTTGTCGTGTAGGGAATTATTGTTACTATTTCATTTAACAAACAAAAATTACCAAACATGTTTTTACGCCAGAATTTGTGTTGATGTTAATGTAAAGCTCAATGTAGGAGGAAAATGTGAGTGAGGTGGGGAATTGGGGCATTAGGGCACATTTTATGGGTGACCTTACACAAATGGGAGTGAGGTGGGGCATTGGGGCATTAGGGCACCACATTTTATGGGTGACCTTACACAAATGGGAGTGAGGTGGGCAATTGGGGCATTAGGGCACATTTTATGGGTGACCTTACACCATGCTTATATATGTCAATATTCCCTCGCCCTAATTGTTGGACTCGGATTGGCCATGTCAAACCAAATACCGACTTCCAGGAAGTGTGAGCGATCTAGTTTTGTTATATTAAGCATACAATCTTGAGATAATCGGCTGACGGTCATTCAAAGCATGGCGGCCATTCAGAGAAATGCTAGGTTAATGCTCCCAGTTTCGAAGAAAATTAACTTAAAATTATCTTATGTTGTTTTAATGTTTGCAGACGTAGATTAAAATTAATGTGTAGTTTCTATCTACAAATAAACAGACAGCTTTTTTCTACGTCAGCCGTCTAAACTAGCATAAGTCTAAAACGGCGCCAACCGACTTGGTAGGAAACAATTAGGGTTTGAGATTATCGAAATTGTTGCACCTTTAGGTCACGGCCGAGTGGCTAGCCAGACCTTTTGTCGCGACACAGCTGACGTGGCTCCCTATCTTGATCCGACAGTTTAGCTGGAGCTTAAGCTGCTCTCAAGTTTAGCTCAAGTAAGCTCGATGACCCCTGTGAACACGATTAGGGGTGGGGGGTCAAGTTAGTACACTGCTTACACTTTTAATTTCGGAATAAAGGCGCCTTCAAATTTTTTTTATAGCAGACGTCGCTCTGTTGTATGTAGAGGTTATTTGATATGAGGAAACACATTTACAAAGTTTAATTATACACGTTTACAAATAAAAATAAATTTGATTGCGCGAAACAGATAAAATAAAAGTAATTAGACTGAAGGCTGAATGGACCCAACCAAGATTATTCACGAAATTATTTGAACGGCTCTTCAAATATTAAAAAAAATCATGACGATACTATTTAAAAAACTAGGCATGCTGCCCAGCTTCGCTTAGGCTTTCGAAAACATTGAGAATTTGAATGCTTAATTAATTCGCCCGAGGGTCGGTCTATGCCCTCAGGAGTTATGAAGAGGTTTCTCCGTGGACATTTTTTTTCGATTTATAGCTCATAAAAGGCGCCGGTCAGTCGAGGTCAGTTTTGACCCCCTCATCGTAGTCTTTTCGGCCAACCGGCCCCCGTGTTCTCTCGCCCCAAGGCAAGATCCTGCCAAATTTGAAGCGCCTGCGGCGCCGGGAAGTGCCCTATTGGGCACCCGACAACTTTGCTTTATATATTATAGAGATTAGCGAATTGCATAGATAAACAAAGATTTCATTAAAGTAATTAGGGCCTGAAATACTTTAGTATAGAAATGTATATTTTGAATAGATTATAGATCTAGGTAGGGTCTACATCTGTGTAAGTCTAGTTTTTCCGTAGATCTAGATAATCTAGATCTAGATCTAGAATATCTAGATCTAGAATATCTAGATTTAGAATCCTAATAGAATTTTTTTTTTAAGTTTAGCCCGAGCAAAATTGTATTGTATATATTTTATAGCGTACGTAGATCTAAATAATATTTGAATGAATAGTTCATTTCTTTTTATTCTAAACTCGGAAGATGACGTCATCAGTTTCGTGCTCTTTTTTTAGCGTAAACAATAAGCGACGTCATTGTTAAATGCGTTCTTGTCCCAAGTTTAAACACTTTTCCGGTTGCATAATTTAAATTGTTTTTCTACATTCGAATACGCCTTTATTTTAATTTTTCTTCTTTAAATAAAATTGTGGTTATACATTTAAAACATCTAACATATTATTTTCAACAAAAGTCCGAATAAAGGTATTCATATATCGCTGAAGATTCTGATGTGATGTCCGGCGAAAATATTTTGCGGACAGAGAGAGAGAAGAGCGCACATGGCCTTTTATATATTAGGATGGTTATAAAAATCTGACTTTCTGATTTTTGTCGGACTTAACTAAAGATTGAATGTATTTTGTGTTTTTAGTATTTTCGGAAACTAAATACAATTTTTAAAAAGCCAAAAACAATTTGTTTACATTTTTCACAGAAATTGAAAATGAAAATGCAGAACCAGGTCGGGTGGTTTAAATTTTTTAATTCTACCGGCAAAGTTTTTAGTACAAATTACTACACGTCTGTGATTTAGGCTTGATGAAAATAATTAGAAATGTTGCCTTAAACTCAAAATATTATTTTCAGTGTTTTATAACATTTGTTTTAAAAATATTATATTTCTGAATTGTTTTCAGGCTTAATTTTAAATGCTTTTATTTATTGTCGCTTTACTTGCAAAATCTAAATAAAACACGATTTTTATCCATGTCAACAATAAGATGGAAGGATTCTCGTCAACTCGGTCATTCAATTCCTTGCATATCTTTACACGGAATGTATCATTTTATATAGATCTATTACACATTTCGGGTACATTTTAGCGGAATGTCTAAATGTTTTTTTTTCTGGAATTTAATTATAACATTTTAATTTTCCAATAATAAAGACACTAATGTTATACACAAACTAGTGGTCACTGGAAGCGAATTGATAAACACTCTTTACAAGTTTTATTTTTATAAAAATTGTGTAATTTTTTTTCTAGGGACCGTAATTTCTTAATGATGTAATTGTAATCCACGAATTTAATGAGAGAAAACATTTTCTTAATTTTCCAGCTATGTCCTGCATTTTTATACGTATTTCCAGCACATTTAACCGGCTATCTCCAGTACGTTTAACCATCTATGTCTGTCAGGTTTGATCGGCTAAGTTTGTCATGCTATAGCCGGCTAAGTCTGTCAGTTTTGACCGGCTATGTCTGTCGTGTTTAGCCGGCCATGTCTGTCGTGTTTAGCCGGCTATATCTGTCGTGTTTAGCCGGTTAACTCTCACCTTGCTTTAGTATAGGGTCCTGCTGTCCTAGCTCCATCAGATGACCTTCACCTTCACAGTTCTGTTGGTCAACAGAGGACATCATCGTGGGGGTCATGTTGACACACGGGCACCGGACACATCACAGTTAGTCACATGACACAATACACATCAGTTAATTAACTCCTGGACACGTCTGTTAATTAATTCCATAACAAATCCGTTGATTAACTCCAGATCACATAACAGTTAATTAACTCAAGTACACATTAGTTAATTAACTCCAGGACACATCAGTTAATTAAATCCAGGACACATCAATTAATTAACTCCAGTAAACATCAGTTAATTAAATCCAGGACACATCAGTTAATTAACTCCAGTACACATCAGTTAATTAACTCTAGGAAACATCAGTTAATTAAATCCAGAACACATCAGTTAATTAAATCCAGGACACATCAGTTAATTAACTCCAGGACACATCAGTTAATTAACTCCAGGACACATCCTTTAATCAATTCCTTAACAAATCCGTTAATTAACTCCAGATTACATAACAGTTAATTAACTCCATGCTCAAGAAAATCACATCCTTCTAGAGGCTGTTCTATCACAGCTCTCTACCGAAATATGACAACTGTCCACTCCACACTAAACCACAGAAACGTGACAACTGTCCACTCTACACTAAACCACAGAAATGTCAAGTCGCTGCTTCTTGAAATATTTGCTTTTTAAAATGTTTTACCAAAAGTTTATATACAATTTGTTTACTTATATATCTGATCTCAGTAGTTTCTGAGTAGTAAACAATCGACTCTAGATCATCATCTAGAGAAAACTAAATTCTTAATTCAAGCATTTCAAATAGGAACAAGAAAACGGAAAATAAATTATCGCTGTGATTCTTACTTCACTGATATTTTGTTTGTTTATTAAAAAAGTAATTTAAATTATAAGCAAAAATGTATCATTTAATTATATATGATAGTTGAAACTGCCGAAAATTTTAATTATTTAAATTAATTCGACAATGAATATACGAGGCTTAGTTTCACAGCCCGTGTGTAGTTTCAAGACATTTTTTTTTAAACTTGATAATTAAAAAAAAAGTAGAATAATTTGAATTCTTTAAAAAGTTAGACGTAATTCCAGTTTAGAATTTGTAAATTATGTGCATTGAATTTCAAAGATATGTGAAACCGACTGAAGCCTAAGTATTTTAGAATACTACAGATGTTTTGTGGCAAAGTGCATTTTCAAGAGTCAATTATTTCTTTTCATGATACAATTTTACGTCGAATAGTACTGCGACTTAGTAATCATCACTGTCAAAATATGATTTCGTTTTTCGCTCGCCTAACAAGATTCCAACTTAAATTTTATATTTTTGTTTTTAATACATGTCTAGGTGAGCACTACAAATTAGATATTTTTAAAACACTTAAATCCACGAGAATGTCTACACACAAGCGAAAGTCCGACACACATGTGTGACTGATGTCAACACACACACACACACTGGCCTAGACATTCCATTTCTCTAGGGAGGTTGTCAAGTCGGCCCTGAGCGTCGACTTCAGCGCGGCATTCCGTCTGTTGTGATAAGTGCTACAGTATCAAGACTGCAACACGTCATGTGGCAGTCATACACAATGCTACAGTATCATACTCAGTGCTACAGTATCATACTCAGTGCTACAGTATCACAGTCATGCACAGTGCTACAGTATCAAGACTGCAACACGTCATGTGGCAGTCATACACAATGCTACAGTATCATACTCAGTGCTACAGTATCACAGTGATGCACAGTGCTACAGTATCAAGACTGCAACACTTCATGTGGCAGTGATACACAATGCTACAGTATCACACTCAGTGCTACAATATCACAGTGATGCACAGTGCTACAGTATCACAGTGATACACAGTGTTACAGTATCACAGTGCTACAGTATCACCGTGATGTACAGTGCTACAGTATCATACTCAGTGCTACAGTATCACAGTGATGCACAGTGCTACAGTATCACAGTGATGCACAGTGCTACAGTATCACAGTGATACACAGTGATACAATACATTATGGGCATATAATCCAAACCATTTTCTTCGGTAAACACGCAACACATTTCATTATATATAGGAATTACTTTTCTTTTCAATTACAGTTTAGCAGACGATTTGACCGTTACTTTACATTTCTCACATATTTGCTATGGTCTAGCTCGGACTCCGAATCGCTCCGCAATTTTATCTCATCGGCTGTTGTGATTTCAATTTACTAAGCAATCAGAAGTCATTTTTTTTTAAACTTTTAAAATTGTGTATGAAAAAATCTGGCATTTATGAGGAGGGTTAAGGATCTTAACTAAAGTTTCGCCAATGAGTACCTTTTCAAAAACAGTTTGCGTCTTTATTACAAATTTTACTTTATTAAAAAAAAATTTTTCTTTGTGAAATTAATTGAGTATAGTAAACGGCTATATAAACAGTGTTTTTCAGTAAAATTTTTTTATTGCTTTCAATTTTGGAGACCGTGCAGTATTTCAAAACAATCCTTCGCAGTGGGATTTTTATTCTTGCGATCACGGAACAATCTTTTACACGCTTACAATTTACACTTACACACGATTACACTTTATTACTCTCATGTGTTTAGCTTGTTTTTGTAAATCTGATTTATTTATTTCTTGCCAATCTATTTATTTATTTTTGTAAATCTTTATATATTTATTTTTTGAAAATCTTATTTATTTATTGATTTTTGAAAATCATATTTATTTATTTTGTAAATCTTTATTTATTTTTGTAAATCTGATTTATTTATTTTTATAAACTTTATTTATTTATTGTATATCTAATTAATTTATTTTTGTAAATCTTATTTACTTATTTTTGTAAATCTTATTTATTTATTTTGTAAATTATTATTTAATTTTGTAAATCTTATTTATTTATTTTGTAAAACTTATTTATTTATTTTGTAAAACTTATTTATTGATTTTTGAAAATCTTATTTATTTTTTTTGTAAATCTGATTTATTTTACTATTTATTTATTTTTTTACATCTGATTTTTTTTTCATCTTATTTATTTATTTTGGTAAATCTTATTTATTTATTTATTTTTGTAAATCTTATTTATTTATTTATTTTTGTAAATCTTATTTATTTTTTACTTTTTTTGTAAATCTTATTTATTTATTTTTGTTAATCTAATTCTATACGCTCTAAAACACCCACATGAAACGGAATGCCCTGCTTTAGTCTAAATTTTTAAATAGGCCTAAATATAAACGATCATTATAATTTTTGCCCAAATTATTCTCTACAAATGTAGACATTTTTCTTTTAGGATATTCACTTTTAAAGCACTGTTTTAAGTTGTGTTAAATGTATACGTTTTTAAGTTTTGTTATTATATTTTTAAAATAAGATTTTTTGTTTTTGTCCATTAAAATAAAAATCTATCATCGACACTCATTAAAAGCTCTAGGTGTTACACTTTTTTAGGTTAAACATTCTAAAATTATTCTTGTTGATTCAAATTTATCAATATAATTAAATCACAGTTCTATATATTTTAGTTTTATTTAAAATGTTTTCCTTAAATTTGACTTTTCTAAATTTTAATATCTTACCTCACTTATTTTTCATGCAAACCAAAAACACGAAGTATTATTTGACTTAAACTACCATTTACTTTAATGATATTAATTCGTCTCTTTTATTATTCTAAAAATATTTGGAAAACAAGTTTTGTTAACGCAGTAGTTAACTATCAATTTATTCGGCTTCCAATTAAAATATTTAAAATAAGGGAATAAGTTAAGTGACGAAACAAAAATGTTGACATTTATTGATGCTGTTTGGTGAAAAAACTCAAGTTTTCGTTTGTCATCGACTACTGTTATTGAAGTCCATCAATTGACAACTGAAATTACTCCTCAAGTAGGAAAACTAATTTTAAATTATTTTCACTTTAAAAGGTAAACTAAATTATAATTTTAAAGGATTTTAAAACAATTGTTTAAAAGTATAGGCTATGCCTATATTTATTTCAAAGAAATAAGAGCAAAATATATAATATTTACTGAAATTACAAAAAGTAAAATTCTAAACTAAATAAAACATCGAAATCGGTTTCTAAAAATATCCAAAGCTACATATAGAACGAATATTGCGACACACATTTAACGAGTTAGCTAATGTTTGCGATAAGCTAATCGGAATATCTAGGGCTAGAAACTGCGAAAATTAATCATTCGTTAATAGAATCGGATGGGCGGGGTTGGAACTAAAACTTTTGATTGGCTGGTAAAAAAAATCGTTAATCGGTAGTTTTCGTTTTTTATAGGAAAAGTGTAATACGTCCAAATGGATAGCAAAATGAGAAATTATAGAAAACTTAAATAAAACGTTGTCGACAAAGTTAATTTAATTAAAAACTTAATGCCCCAGTACTTTAGGAGCCCACTACCTAAACTCTTTTAACCCGCCCCACACTCTAATAATTACATAATTAAAAATGGTGGAAAATTACGACAATCAAATTCTGTATGTAGTTTAGTTTCTACCTGTATAAAACTATTTTCTTTATCTTAGTATGGTAGGTATATGTAGATTTAAAATAATTCGTTTCCTACATCTCTCTTCATGTAACCGACTCACATAGATTCAAATGTAACCTACATAATATAGAGATTTAAATTTTAAATGTTACATACACAAGCAATTTGTTTCCTAGAGACCGCTCAAAGTGTGGCAGTCGACTCTGTGAAATTATTAGAAACTTTTGTCATGGATCCATCGTTGTAGGCGTTTATCCAAACTTGGTTACATTTTAATAATACAACCAAAACAACCGAATATTTAGATCTGTACATTTCTATTAATAATATTCTTCAACAGAAAACACAACCCCGAGTTCGCTAATCAGTAAACACTTTCATAATTCACGTAATGAATCCGGTTTGTACGAGTAGTTTAAGTTATGTTCCTGGAAATACAAATGTGTTTTATATTTAACCCTTTATACCCTGATACCCCCCCTCCACCCCTACAAAAATGATCCGAGAGTCGTCATGCCTTATCAGCAGGCACGTAGGCCCCACCCCCTCCCCTTGTCTGTTAAATCATGATAAATCGAGGAAAGATTCGAACCCACGCTGTTTGAATAAGGTCCCGTATGTCTGCTGTGTGTATTAGCGGAATTAACATGGAGCCTTGTCTGAGGGGCTCTCGGTGGAGCCGTGTCTTGGGGTGGCTCTTGGCGGTGCTTCTCGGTGGGGGCGTGTCCGGGGCTTTTTGGTACATGCAGATGGCGCCCGGATCTGTTTTTATTTTAGGTATATCACAGGGGGAAACATTAAACAGCCAACCACCCCATATAAAAAAATCCAGAAAACACTAAAACGATTTTTTTTAAAAACTTTATAGTTTCAATTATATTTGTATTGTAATACATTTTTAATAAGCGTTAATAACTAATAATTTGTTTGTTACGTGTTACAACTTAAATAGTAATGTAACTAGAGCTATCCTAATATCCTAATATATAAAATACCGTGTGCGCACTTCTCTCTGTATGCAAAATATTTTCACATGAAATGATATTAGTATCTTCAGCGATATATATGGAGAACTTGATACGGAGTTTTGTTGAAAATAATATGTTAGATGTTTTAAATGTATAACCTAAATTTTATTTAAAGAAGCAAATTGAAAATAATGGTATATTCGAATGTAGAAACACAATTTTAATTAGACAACCGTAAAAGTGTTTATAGTTGTGACAAGAATGCAATAAACAATGACGTCACATGCCACATGTTTACACTATGGAAAGAATACAACACTAATGGCGTCTTCTTCCGATTTTAGAATATAAAGAAAGGAACTATTTCATTCAAATTTGATTTAGATCTAGATTCTATAAATCTATGTATCACGACGTACGTATGAATTATATACAATTTTCTCGGTCAAACTAATACAAATTACTTTAAAAAACAGTAATATGACCATTGCATTTTTAACGGAATCATTTCAGTTTCTTAATCAGTGTGTGGATTTAATATGGTGTTCTGTTGACTAATAAGGTATAGCCTATAATTTGGTTTTAATATTTCTAATAGGTATTGGTAGCCTATGTTATTTTAAATGTGTCGGATTTTTAGCTATTTGGTTATTTCTTTGCTTTGTCACTAATATTGTTCAAGGTGTAGTAAAGCACATTGCGTTTTGACCAATAACTATTTTATAAAATATTTTTCTCAAACATGTATAACATTAAAAATATATAGGCCTATAATTCACGTGTAACGGGTACCGACGGCTAGCATCTAACTAAATGTAAAATAAAAACAAGAACTGCGTTATAATTTCCTCTAAAAAATTAAGCAAAAAAAAATTCATCTAATTTTCTGTATTGTATTAAAAACCTTCAGCCAATCCCACGTTGCAATATGGGCCCTGTGTGAAAACAGATCTTTGATTAGGCCAGAATTATTTTTTTTACCAAGAATCAAACGTTTTTATTAATCTCGCTTCAGAAATGACCAATAGTTCAACTCTTGCTTTATAAGTGATCGATAGTTTCTCGATTCTTCTAGCTCGCTTCCTACTACTAGTCTAGAGATTGTTGGAGGTTGTGGCTTTGAATGTCTGTAAATGTCATGCCATTTGACATTTAAGACGTATGGACAAGAGTGAAAATAATCTAAACGTGTTCCGAAACAATGTACATAGCGCTTTGACAGTTGTATCGGGTTAACTTGTTGATTTTCGGATTTTAGTATTTCCGCGGAACACAAGGGCGCGAGATATGGCTTAGCGCCCCGGGCATGGAGGGAACGTCGCACATCTGCTGTCACTGGTCTACTTTCTTCACCGTTTGTCCTGCAGCGAGACCGCATGATTTAAGTGAGGGGTGAAGCCAATCTTTAGAGACCTCCAGCTTGATACACTATCAGAAAACAAACAGGAGGGTCCGTCCGTCAACGCGGTAGCTGATTGGCTTAGACAATGTCACGTGGCGATTTGAGAAAAGAAAACGGCTTAACTAACAGAAGAAAGAGAACTGTGGTCAGACTGGCGATACCAGTGGTCAGAATGGCGATACCAGTGGTCACACTGGCGATACCAGTTGTCATACTGACGATACCAGTGGTCAAACTGGCGATTTTAGCTGTTAGACTGGCGATATCAGTGATCAGAAATCATGGTTGACAATATATATAGGTAAACGAGGAAAGTATATCCTATATTTTCTAGTCTCTAAAAATGCCACAATAATGAAATCTTAATAAAACTCATAAAAACTTTCAGAGTAATAAAATGATTTTAAATCAACAGAGAAAAATAAAATTAATCTAACACGTTTTATTTAGTGACAGCATTATTCGTAAATGTGTAGAGATTTCAAAAGCGATCAAAGTTTTATTTTGAAAATATAGGTTGTTTATTTGTTTTATTTTCCTACTTATCAGTAAAAATTTAAAAAAAAAGTAAGTCGATTTATTAAAGTTTTTAAAGAAAATCAATAATAATAATAATAGGCCTTCTTTATTATTTATTTTTTTGCATTTTGTTCTTTCTTCGTGAACTTGACAAAAGATTCTACTATAGTTTCTTTAAAACCCAGTAAGAAGCTTGCGATCTCTAAAAGACAATTACCTGTCCTTTTTAGTCCGTGCTCGACTCTCAGGCAAGAAACCAATCAACCGTGACCACAGTTCATCGCCGTCTTACCATAAATGTGTAATTTCCCCTTTTGGGATTGAATTTAGTAATCTTGTAGTCAAGTATTAATAACTGATTTAATATATAAATAGTTTTTAGATTAAAATTAGATATTCTTGTGTTGTCATCTGATACGAACATATCTGGAAAGTATGTACGAAATGGCCGCTTAACAAATGGATCGAATTGAGCAACAAGATTAGCCATAAACAAAGAAACGAACAAACAAATACATTAACCACATACAGAGAAGTAGCTACTCATTCCGGCGCGCCGGGGCGAACTATGAATTTGGCTATGAAAATAGCCCCTCACCCTATAAGCTTTTTATTTTGGTATCACACAATGGAAGCAAAAAGAAAAAAAAAAACCAATTATATATTATAACTCCGTAAAATCATGTAAATCCTATTTTTTATTTTTTAAACACTTTGCTAGGCGGCTGCCCCACTCGCCATCCCTTAGCTACGCCTCTGACTCAGGGGCGGAACTACAGTGCCGCCAAACCCCGCAATGCGGGGGGGGGGGGGGGGGCCCACGACGCTTAGGGGCCCAATTCCGACAAAATAAAACAATGAATTTTCTTTTCATAAATAATGTTTTTCGTGCACCTTGATAGTAGTTTTGTAAAAAAAAAACAACAGGTCTACTATAGCAGTGATTTTTCTACAGTAACAAACACACACTGTTACGTAGAAAAATATAAAATCTACATGAGCTGTACTTTGAAAGATAGGCAAACGTTCTGACTACTTCCATGACTTACTGCCCTTCATTAAAACACGGGTGCCCATTATGCTCATTTAAATAGTTTTGTACTATGTAAATTAAAAATCTATTTATTCTCTTAATTATTATTTAAATAAGGCATACTAAAGAATACTATAGCTATAAAAATGAATGTATTCAAAACTAATAATATAAATACAAAAAATCATAAAAATAATCATAACGCGAGAAACCATTGCACAAATCAAGCTTACGTGTTTATATAACTTTGACCAACTGTCCTAACTTTCATAAAAAAAAAAAAAAAAAAAAAAAAAACATTTGTAAAACACGATTATTGCGGGCCCGAAATGAGTTCGGACTTACTGTTGTCTGGTTCTTTATCTCAGAGTGTTTATACATTGCAATGAAATAGATTAAAATACTCAGGTAATAGACTATTTAAAATTTAGAGAAGCAGGCTACTATATATATATATATATATATATATATATATATATATATATATATATATATATATATATATATATATATATATATAAGGGGGCCCAAACATTTTTTTTGCGGGGGAGCCTTTTTTTTCTAGTTCCGCCACTGCTCTGACTGTGCTCTAACTAAAACTGATGTTACAAGCTAACAAACCCAAACCCTAAACCGAGCTAAAGTAACCCTAAACTCTGATCCTCACACTACATCTGATATTACAATATTACCAACAGTTTCAACACATCTGTTTTCGTAAGTCTAATGCCAGAAACTGGTAGCAGCAAAAATCAACGGTGAAGTTTTATTGGCACCACGTCTTTCACTCACCGACGACACACATGTTTGTAAACATAACGTGTGGGTCTATTTAAATATATTTTATATGCTAGTTCTTCATAGTATATCAAGAGGTAGGTGGTCATCTGGTTTTTGACGTACCCCCCGCCCTGACATTACGAGTCCACTTTAGCAGAACCCCCCCCCCCCCCCCCCCCATATCCCCGCCACTGTGAACGTGTATACAGATTTAACAGTCAAATATAAAGAGTCATTCACTATCATGTGTTGTGTATGTGTGCCTCCAATACTAATCAGCGGTGTATTGATTTTTTCGTAATGGCTAAAACCCTATTAAAAACCTAGTCCTTAAATATGTGATGAAGAATGAACTGTCTATTTGGTGAGCGCTTGTTGTATACTAATGATTTTTTTTTTCATAACACGTCATGAGGTAGCGGTTTATATAAGCGCATATATATATATATATATATATATATATACTAGCCGTCCCGGCCAGGCCCTGCTCTGGCTTCTGTGAAAAACCTTTCCGTTAAAGACCATTACCTGTGTGTTTAGTAATCATCATAAACCCGGCATTGCCCACCCAAACCACAACCAACCAAAACAACAAAACGCAAACATAACGCTAACACAATTACAAATACAAACGAAAACAAAAACCTAACAACAAACCCAACCACAACCACAAACACCAATACAAACACAAAGAAAAAACAAACGAAAACAAAAACCTAACAACAAACCCAACCACAAACACCAATACCAAAAAAAAAACAACGAAAAAGCAAACGAAAACAAACCAAATCCAAACGCAAAACCAACCAAAAACACAAATACAAACCCAAACAAAAAAAAACAAAAACGAAAAAAGAAAGAACAAAAACGAACCAAATCAAAACGCAACCACTAACGCAAACCCACCTAAACACAAAGAAAACACTAACGCGAACATAAACGCCCGGGGCAGAATCGCCTGTTTTAGCTTAATAAACGACTATAGTACCCCAACTTATTCATAGTTTTTGCACTCACTTAAACGAACGCGCCTGTTTCAATTTAATGAACAATTATAATACTCCAAGCTTATCCGTAAAATACCTAAAACATTTGCACTTGATCAATCCCCGCTAATTATGTAATTATTTTTTTCCCAACACCAAAACAAAGTAATTAAAAAGTAAATGCTTTTCAACTAATGCACTGGTTTCATAAAGGGAAGTAATTGTGTTTTGCCTAATTTATCAAAGGGAAGTAAGCGCTATAGGACTAAATAAAAACATAATTAGAATTTTTGTAAAAGATGATATTTTTTTAAAACTTGTGTTTAATGAACATGCCGACAATTATTACTATAATTTGAAAAATGAAAATGATTTCCCAACACTTTTAATAGTAATTTTTTAACTCATAAATTTAGACAAACGCGCACGATAATTGATCTAACACTTAAATCCGTAGAAATGCCAACGACAAACATATGCGTTACAGAATTGAGCTTTATATATTAGATATATATATATATATATATATATATATATATATATATATATATATATATATATATATATATATATATATATATATATATATGCACCTACTGAGTGGCGTAGCCAGGATTTGATCATAGGGGGGGGGGGGTAAAAAAAAGTTGTCCATATATTACACACACACACACATATATATATATATATATATATATATATATATATATATATATATATATATATATATATATGATCAAATCCTGGCTACGCCACTCAGTAGGTGCATAGGTCACTGAACTGTTTAAAGTAATGCACTAAGATCAGGAGTTTAGAGGCGGCTGGTGTAATGCCACATCAAGTACATGATCACTATGTCTGTTTCCTTCAACACTCGCTCACGGCAGAGGTACGAAATTTTTACATTTTACTGTACCGGCTTTCTATTTAATTCAACACGAGCACCGATGTTTACATGGTTACAATTTGTATGCCAGGTAACGGCTGTGTTTTGTTGTAGTTTGTTGTCTACCTTGTGCAAGTCATTATTGCTAGTATATAAGCACAAGGGGCGTGAATGGCACCGGACAAAGGGGTGTGGACAGCACCGGACAAAGGGGTGTGACAGTGCCGGACAAAGGGGTGTGGACAGCACCGGACAAAGGGGTGTGACAGTGCCGGACAAAGGGGTGTGGACAGCACCGGACAATAGACGTAGACCACTCAGGTAATGACATCAAGACGAGATACTACTAGCTTTTACATAGCAATCGATGCGTAGTCCAATTTAATTCATAGACGGAAGGCATAAAAGGAAGATAGGTAGACAGATGCTAAAACGTTCAAATTTAAATAATAATCTTCGTCCAGCTAAATGTCACGTGAACTTCCAAGCGCTGTTGAGAAAACCAGAATTATTTTATGTCTTAGTCTTTGAAGAGCAGTTACTCCCAAATTCCCGAGTTAAGACCCGCGGGTCATATGAGGCTCGTTAGCTGGGGACAGCAACCCATTTAGGAGAGACAACTCCTACATCCAACAGATGGCGCCTTTCAGTTTGCTCTCTGGACAAAAACTAAGGAAAAAAATAAAAACTTTATAATAAGCTATAAAATGCACTGAAAAAAATAAATGAAAGCTTTGGTGGCCAAGATAGCTTGTACATATTCTAAATTTTAGATACCAAAGCTTTTTATTAAAAATAGCATGTTTATTTTTTACTTTTTATAATTCGTTCTAAATAAAGTTAACATTGCATAGGCTCCCGCTAAAATATTAGCCAGTTATCATCCCCTTCTTAATTTGGTGGTCATCCCATTTTTTATTATTGACTAGGCATGCTGCCCAGCTTCGCTTAGGCTTTCGAAAACATTGAGAATTTGAATGCTTAATTAATTCGCCCATATAAGGCGCTAGTCAGTCGAGGTCAGTTTTGACCCCCTCATCGTAGACTTTTCGGCCAACCGGACCCCGTGTTCTGTCGCCCCAAGGCAAGATCCTGCCAAATTTGAAGCGCCTGCGGCGCCGGGAAGTGCCCTATCGGGCACCCGAGAACTTAGCTTTATATATTATAGAGATTAGCGAATTGCATAGATAAACACAGATTTCAATAAAGTAATTAAGGCCTTAAATACTCTAGTATAGAAATTTATTATTTGAATAGATTATAGATCTAGGTAGGGTCTACATCTGTGTAAGTCTAGTTTTTCCGTAGATCTAGATCATCTAGATCTAGAATCTCTAGATCTAGAATCTCTAGATTCTAGAATCTCTAGATCTAGAATTCTAGATGATCTAGAATCTCTAGATCTAGAATCCAGATAGATGAAATAATTTTTTTAAAGTTTAGGCCGAGAAAATCGTATTGTATACATTTCATAGCGTACATAGCTCTAAATCATATTTGAATGAAATAGTTCATTTCTTTTTATTCTAAACTCGGAAGATGACGTCATCAGTTAATGCGTTCTTGTCCCAAGTTTAAACACTTTTCCGGTTGCATAATTAAAATTGTTTTTCTACATTCGAATACGCCTTTATTTTTTATTTTTCTTCTTTAAATAAAATTGTGGTTATACATTTAAAATATCTAACATTATTTTCAACAAAAGTCCGTATAAAGTTCTTCATATATCGCTGCAGTTTCTGATGTGATGTCCGGCGAAAATATTTTGCGGACAGACAGAGAGAGAGAGAGAGAGAGAGAGAGAGAGAGAGAGAGAGAGAGAGAGAGAGAAGTGCGCACGGGGTCTTTTATATTATTATTGATGTAATGTTAGTAGGCCTAATCTTTTAAATAGATTTAAATGACTAATCATTAGTCTAATTACTAATTAGATTAAATTAGGGCCTAGATCTAATTATTTGGGAATTTACTAAAGCCACAAAGAGAAAGTGTGAACGAAATCGGTGCATAAGGAATAGCCAAACAAGTAAAGTTAATTTAAAACTGAATTACAAGATTTGACACAACACACACACAAATGTGACAAAAAGCAAACAAACAGAAATAAAGGCTATAAATAAAGTATAAAGATAACCAGATTTATTCTAAAGTGCTGTTTTATTTTCTACACTTGAGGGCGTATTCATTTTTGTTTTTGTGTGTCATTGTATTACTATTATGTCAATGTGTAGCCTAGGCTAGCCTACGTCTTGCTACAGGTGAATGCTCCGATAACAAAAGAATGTTTTATCGGCTGATAGGTCTCGCCATCTACACAAAACTACCACAAACAATCTAAAAATGCCTGAAATAGATTTTAATGATTCACAGTTATTCATTATTAAAATTGAAAAGTACTGAGTAGATCTATATCTTTGCATGGTAAACATTTTATTTATTAATTATAGCTAAACAATATAGATGATCAAAACTCATATCTAGTATAGATTTTAAAAAATAGGGCATATAGAAATGTGATTTTATATTTTCAACTTACGGTAACTAGCGGGACCTTGCAGGTTAGTGTTTAAATCTTCACATGTAACTAGCTAAAAAGTAGGTATTAACTTTATTAAGTATTAGATCTAAGTACTATAGGCTTATTAGATTCTAGATCTAGATCTACAAATTTAGAATCTAATCTAGGATTCTATTCAGATACTATTCTAATTAAAATATAAAATTTGAGGGTAAAACTCAGTAAAACTCCATTTTCAATTTGTGGATTTTAGCCTATTATTTTATTCCCCGCTTCACCCTAATTTCTAACCATAAAATTAGTCGAGATTACAATACTACTAACAACCCAACACACATATTTTATAGAAGAGTCTATTATCGGACATCGGTATCTAAAAATAAAATCATTCTATTTCCGATTTCCATAACACGCTTAGGCCTAATTTTTTTTTTAAAAAGTAGACCCTATCAACGAGTATCAAATTTCAGCTTTTCTGGTCTATCTCATTCTCCATCATATGGTCTTGAAGTTAAATTTACCACTAGACTCATTGCATTTGAAGACTTACACTTACTTTTTTAAAATGTAGATAGGCCTACTATGTTCGTCTTTAAAAAACTAAAACAATCAATTAAATGGAAACAGTACAAATAGAACAATAGATTTTACATAAGTTAAATGTTAAAAAAGTATTTTCATTTCAATGTTTTTTTAGAGAACCAGTAACTTATTTTAATTATGATATTAGCTGTATCAAGCTGTAATTAGTACGATAATGGTGTGAGAATGCTTTAGTTTGTTACATAGTGCTGCATAAAATTAAAAATATGTTTTAATTTAGTCTGCAGCTGAAGATGGCCTCTGCTAGAAAAGAAAAAAGTGAAGAAAATGTAGATGGTTTTGTTAAACTTCACACAACAACAGCTCACGACTGGCAGACAGAGAAACGCATTCATAAAGATTTTTACGATGATGGTACCTTAACTTTTTTCTGGTAAGCAATAGATTTCGTAAATTGCTTGTATGTTAGACCTAATAATAAAAAATATACTACAATATAATCAGTTAAGGTATTGTGGCATAATTTAATGAAGACACACACTAAAACTTGTTAACTGAATGAAAAAGATTTTCCCCGATGCATATTTTATACATATATTTGAAAATCCCCCACCCCCCAGCCATTTTTATTATAAAGCAGTATCTTTACAATTTACACTTAACGCTGTTTCATTTTTTTCTTGCAGGAGAGCACATACAATTTCAGCCTTAGTATTTTTCAGCGCTATTTTGGTGTATGTTGCATTGATTGAGGAGCCATCTTTAAACAGAGATTACAATGCCAAACGGTAACAAATACTTTATCTTTGCATTGCTTTATTCGTGTGAACAGGTGTACTAAAACATTGATCGACTGTACTTTTCTCATCTTTTTAAAAGCTATTGCTTCTATATGTGATGTAGTTTTCATGTAATAAAATGAATGTTTCAGAGGTTTGGTTGCCATTGTACTGGCATTCCTCCTGTTTGGTGTCATCAACACCCCTGATGGTCCATTTATCAGACCTCATCCAGGTATGTTTCCTTGTGATGGCTAGGTACATTTCAAGCAGTGTATCTTGGTCTACCTTGTGCTTACTTCCTCTCAACTTCTGTCATCCACTTCATGTCTTAAGATTGTTCATAAAAAGACATCATATTCCTAGGGGGTGTGGGGAGGGTGTATTTTTTGTGATTATTAAATTCATAAAACCTAATGCTAGAGACTGAATTTTGGCCATTATTTTGTATTTTTTCCCAACTTGATCATTATACTACAAGTTAACACAGCGCAGTAGATTAGCTAGGCCAATGCAAAAATTTAATTTCAGTAAAACAATACAATAGTTATATATTTGGATAGGGGCTGTCAATCTGATTACAGACCAGTTTGAATTTTCAAAATCTGACCATAAACAAAAAAGTTATGAATTTTTTAGTCATTAAAAAACAGCAGTTTTTTCAGACAACCGGGGTAGACCCTGAAAGAGGAAAAATACTGGGAGGGTATGGACCAAATTTTTAAGAGTTTTTCACTAAAAGTGGTATAAAAGCAAGCAGACTTCACCAATTGATGTCATTTTATGATATTTTGTAGATTTTTGTATGCCGAATCCAATGATGCTATTTTAAAAAGTGTCTTTTGATTACATAACAGACTTATTTCATGGATTATGTAATACCCCCCTTCAATTTTTTTTACAACATCTGATAATCCGTGTGATAAGAAGTCATTCTTTAAATTAAACACTGTTTTAAACCATAATATGACATTTGTATATGCTGAAGCTAATGGTGATATTTAAAATGGTCGAACATTATTACAAAACTATAAAGGTCAGGTTATGTAATTCGCACCTTTTGCTCATAATTTACCATGTATTTATTTTAAAATCTCTTTTGCTCATTGTCAGTTAACTTAAGTGAATAGCCTACTTAAAGAAAAGATAACTAATACAGTTTTAATACAAAGAGAAGGATGCTATAACAATAGTATATTTGTGATGATGTAACTTCTTAAAATATGTTATGTAATCTATGTGCAATCGTACAGGCCTACTCTATTCCAAAAATATAGGCATATCTTATATTTCTTGTTACTTTAAATGTCATACCATTGATACAACTTTCTTCTATAGAATTAGCCTAGTTACAAATGTGTCTTATCAGAATCAGTGTGCTTTATGACAATTTTGTAATATTTTTAAACACAAAAAAATTGCTCATTTTTACAATTTTAATAACATTGGAGGAAAATTGTTTTTTTTTTTTAGCTTGTAGGCCTACAAGGTAGTGTAAGTTATAGGTCTATAACATAGATTTATATATGCTCAATGTTTATGCTAGTAGTAAGCTTGTGTATTTTGTGGGCCTACCAGTAGGCCTATTACATTGGGAAAAAAGCACGTGTTTGAGTGCTTGACTGTGTGTAGTAGATGCTAGGCATTTTTTAAGTTTCCGGAGGCGTTTATCACCATCAGCATTTGCCTAGATTTAGTTCAATCAGACGTGGTTAACCAGGTTTTCTGACCAGCGAATTTTATTGCCGTATTACGTAAACACGAGGCTAGATAGGCTAGTCGGCCAACCCGATGAACGTGTCAGACGAATATTATGTAATTTTAGAGACAAAAGTCTGGCAAGATTTCCTGATCTATGCCCGAGGGTTAGTAACATCAACTCCACAAAGTGAAGGGGGGGGGGAGGTGGGGTATGAAACCGCCGCGAGCCGCTCGGGTACCGTACGGGTGTTATACAGATTGTAGGAAAAAAAGTCACAGGAAAAAAAAACACAGGAAAAAAAAACACAGAAAAAAAGTCACAGGAAAAAAAGTCACAGGAAAAAAAGTCACAGGAAAAAAAGTCACAAATATATATTTGCATGATATTTGTTAATACTTTTATGTATTAAATAAATAGAGAGTGCAAATTAACTTAGGATTAATTAAATGTAATGTAATGTGTGTAGGCTGTATACGCATAGGAATTTTTATAATTTATCTAAAAATATTTATTATGAAGTAAGTAGATTGTAATTATTTTAAACTTAAGATTAGTAGCATTTAATAGAATGCTCCAAAGTCCACGTTTTTCATCGTGTTTTTTTTTTAAATACCAATATTAAATTACCGTGAAATGGTAAGTTCGTCGGACTTGCTGCCCTCAACTCATGGCAACAATAGTTATGTTTAGTTCAACCACCTTTACTGCCCACATTTATCACGCTCATTACATAACAAAACTTAGGATCAAAACAGAAAGCCGACAAGGTTTAAAGGCTGTCATTGACGCATAACGTCAACAACACAAATATGTTCGGACAATGCCTACTGAGGAGAGGCCGACCAGAGAATAGCCTACGGCAAAATTTGCCAAAATTTCTTTTATAATTAACTTTTCTACCGCGTATTTAACTAAATACGTAACAAAAGTTGAGATTGTTATGTTAATTATCTTAGAGTATTTTTACTTACAATTGTTATAAATCATAATGCTTTTAACGTCTATAAATAATTTATGCTATCAAAAAATACAACCCACAACAATAAACATACAAAATTTACAATTCTTAACAAATTAATAAAAAGATTTCTAAAAAGTTTTTGTGACTTTTTTTCTGTGACTTTATTTCTGTGACTTTTTTTCCGATAAAATTTTTCCACTGTGACTTTTTTTCTGTGACTTTTTTTCCTAGCAAAAACTGTGACTTTTTTTCTGTGTTTTTTTTTCCTGTGACTTTTTTTCCGTTTACCGTTATACAACATCAAAGGCGCCGACCCTCGGCTTGTCGCGTCACGGAGTAGTGGGGGCGGGGTGAGGCTATGGATGTTACATACGGTGTTACAATTGTTACATACCGTGTAGGGTGGTCAGTGACTCCCCATACCCACCCCATCCCATTTTGGTCGATTTGGCAAGCTAGTAACCTCCACGTTGTTAAGGGTTTTAAAATTTTTTAGTCAACCGAAAAAAAAGAGCCCGTGGTAAAATTTAATTTATTTTTTAAAGCCATTTTTACGAAAAAGTAATGTACACAATAATGAATCGTTACGGCACGCGAATCACGTCAGCATTGTTTGGTCGGGTCGCAGCTATCCGGATTAATTTCTAAAGAAGATTAATTTTGACGATTAGTAAATACTATTACGACTTTTTTTTGCCGTTTCAATGGTTTAAAACAAAATTATGAAACATGCCTGTCTACTCAAATATAAAATAGCAATACCCGACGAGTCAAACACGGGAACACACGTATCTATCTTTAGAAATTGTTTATAGTCTCATCCAATCGGATCAACCGCCTAGCGTCACGTGACCACACACTCGGCTGTGCTACACGATGTGTAGATCACGATTCAGTCGGACAGCGGCCGACGCGTTAATTTTTATTTTCGTTCCGTCTTAAAATGTATGGACGGCTTTATTATGAGGTGTTATAATACATGTCATACATTAAAATGATCGGCGGGATTTCAGGAATACAGCTCAAGGTTCAAATGTAAAATAGGTCAAATAATAGACCGGGAAACTTAGTTCAACTTTGCGGTCCGATATCTCCCGAAGTATTTAACTTATTTTGACCACGAACCTTGAGCGTTGTACGTCTACATTTAATCTGTTCGTCTGCCAAATTTGGTTGTTGTAGTACGTAAACTCGATACGTCTATAAAAAAAATTGTAGCGCGTCATATTTAAAACTCAGCGATTCGAAGCACAGCCGAGCGGTTCAGTCGGACAGCGGTCGGCGCGTCATGTTTTGATTTTCGGTCCACTTCAAAGTCTATAGACGTCTCTATCTTAGGGCATTATAGGACATATCATACATATTAATAAACGTCGAGATTTCAGGAATACAGCTCAAGGTTCAAATTAAAAATCGGTTCATTAATAGCCCAAATAACTTAGTTCAACTTTGCCGTTCGATATCTCCAAAAGTATTTAACATATTTTCCCCAAGAACCTTGAGCGTTATACGTGAACATTTAATCTATTCTTCTACCAAGTTTCACTGTTGTAGTACGAAAACTCAAAGAGTCTATAGACTCTAAGTAACACCCCTCTTTTAAAAAGGTGAAAAAGCCTCCCCGCTAATCGGCACGTCGCCGCGGGGGGTAAAAAATGCGATTAAATCGGCGATTTCTTCAACGTCTGAAATAATAAAGAAATCAAACTTATACAGTTAAAAAGGTTGTTCAATTACGAACAGAATGATGTATAACATGTTAACATAAACACAATAAAAGCATGCAAAAAACAGAGTTAAACATGCAGGGGGTAGGGAAAAGCCGATTTGTCCGATTTTCTCGGCAGCGGCATTGGCCTAGCTAAGTAGATATAGTAGAAAAAATGTACTGTTTAAGAAAAAGTAATATTGAGGAGGGGGGTGCGTGTTCTGACAATGGAGAGGGGGGTGGGATGTAAAAAATTGTATGATGTAGTTCACGGATGACCCATTATCTATGTCATATCTTCTGTCTACTTCATGCAATATGTTGAATACTTAACACCTTTTTAAAAGTATTTTATTTTTCTCTCTTCAGTGTTCTGGAGGCTGATACTGTGTATGAGTATTGTCTATGAATTGTCCTTAGTGTTTCTTTTGTTTCAGGTCAGTATTGATTTTTAATTGTCCAAAAACAGAACATATACTTCTTGATGTAATGTTTTAGTAATGATGTGTTGGAACAGCTTTTTGTTTACTATGTTCAAATTTGTGTAACAACATTGTTAATGTACACGCCAGATAACTTAATGTTACCAGTTTTTTTTTTTCTTGATTCAGGATGTAAACTCAGCAAGATTACTTCTGCGCCATTTTGATGGCACTCTGGGCCAACCCCTGCCTGAAAAAGATTACGGGGGTAACTGCCTCATCTATGATGCCAACCACACAGATCCTTTGCACAATATGTGGGTAAGAAACAGAGTTCATATATAAGAAAAGTTTATAAAATCTGTTTCTTTTCATTTTGCTAAATGACATTAATGGTTTTGAAGCGTTATTAAAGTTTTGTATTTCATTACTCAAGAAATAAAATCCTATGTTTTACTTGACCAAATATTTTAGGACAAGATGGACGGTTTTGTACCAACCCACTTTTTTGGTTGGTGGTTAAAGGTAAGTTTTATTTAAACTTATTCACAACATGTAAGTGGTGGGATATGTTGCTGCTGCTTGTCTTTGGTTTAATCATCTTTTTTCTTCTTCTTCGTTCTTAATTATTAGTGTTGAAGGGGATCGAGATTTATCTGCCAGTAGGTTTGAACTCGAGACTTTTTCGAATTTATCAACCATGAGCTTTTTGCCGACTCGACCACGCCTCCAACACAATTAAGCGTTACGTGTCAACTGGTTATGCGCCATTGAGGCCATTGACTCCGATTTCAGCCTGCTTTTCTTTTTGGATTTGCTTCCATAGCCTTTGTCCAACCAAGAACAAGCTACAAGGCAGCAGTTGTTTGATTTTGGAGTTGTCTCTCCTAGAAGAGTGGCTGTCCCCAGCTAACGAGCCTCATCTGCCCGAGGGTTCGTACTCGAGACTTTTCGGTTTAGCAACCATGAGCTTTACCGACTCGACCACGCCGTCCCCTGGTTTAATCATCACTTTGATCATTTTAAACCTACCCCATTTCTTTGATAAGATCATAAATTTGTTCAGTATTTGACTAGTAAACCATTTTTGTACTGCAGACCCTAGTGTTAAGGGACTGGTGGCTGTGTACTGTGCTGAGTGTTATGTTTGAACTGCTGGAGTACACATTTGAGCATCAGCTGCCCAACTTCAGTGAATGCTGGTGGGACCATGTAAGCAGGGGCATAACTCTTGTTAACAATTTGCTTGTAATATTATGTACATTGTCGACAATAATACCAGGATAGACTGTTTAATGTTTCCACTGTTGTTAAGTTGTTGGACTTTGTTTGTTATTTTGTGAAGTTCACTGATAATATATGTTATCTTTTAAGAAATTTGTGAAAGGAGTGAAGTTTTTACAATCAATGTTATATGTAAAAAAAAATTAAATAGTACATACAATTTTTATTTTTAGTGGATCTTGGATAAATTGGTTTATGTTTTCTTCTCTAGTGGATCATGGATGCACTGGTCTGTAATGGTCTGGGGATTTACCTCGGCATGAAGACTCTGAACTACCTGTCCATGAAGCCTTACCACTGGAGAGGCATGTGGAATATGCCAACATACGGGTGAGTGATAACACAAATACTGATCACACGTTGTTAACCTAGATGTTACTCCAACTACTACACTAGCAGGGCAATATTTTGGTTGTTCATGTGTTTCTGATAGCACTGCCAGTTATTTTTTGTTTTATGCTATTCAACTTTTATCAAATAAAATGACAGTAAACACATTTTTAGATGAATTTAAAACAAAAAATGTGTGCTTTTTTTACAGTACACAATAAGGACATTAAATGAAAATTACTATGTTTTTTTTTATTTATCTATCTTAATAATTACAAACATACAAAGCACATTTTTATGTTATTTGTTCAACTTTGAGATTTATTTTATTAGTTTACAAAAAAAGTAAACCATGTGGTTTTTAATGGAATAATTTTTTTGTTAAGAATTATGTCCCTTAAAGCATGTTAAATCTATAGCAATAACTGATGAGTTTTGTTCTAGCTGATTGACCTGACTAATTTGATTACTGATTGTTCCAGTGGGATGGTGATGAGGGTGGCCCAACAGTTTACACCCCACAGCTGGATGGACTACGACTGGAAACCAACGTCCAGCCTCAAGAGATGGCTCTCCATGCTGCTTGTTATATCTGCCGTAGGTTTCAACCACTCACTGCATCCAATAGTTTACTTCATGGGACCTATTTATACTATCACACCTTTTTAATTTTTGTCTCACTAATGAAAATTTCTAGCATCTTTAATAAAAAAAAATATAGCATCTGTAATTAAGAACATTTTTTATCATCCTTCTTTGTTTGAGACCTAATTAATGTACTACGTTACAGTTTTTAATGGCTGAGTTGAACACCTTTTACCTGAAGTTTGTCCTGTGGATCCCACCTGAACATTACATCAACCTGAGCCGACTCGTCTTCTTTCTGTTTATGGGTGCAGCGGGAATGAGAGAAGTCTTTCAATATCTGGATGATCCGTAAGTAACAGCTGTTGTATGATAACTCTAAATGGGGTTTTAAAAAATTATTTCTATGCTTTAAAATCAGTTTTTCTGTTTTACTTTTAGCAGCCTATATATTTTTTCTGTTTTAACTTATACTCTTCCTCGTTAGCACTAACAATATTTTTAAAAGCTGTCTGTGGGTTTGCTGTCAAACTTGTTACTCTGTTTCAACCTATTTCTTATGGAGCTATTTTTTTAAAATGCTCAGATATGTTCACTTTCAATAACAACACATCAGAGATGTGACTTTTCCAATTTAAGCACACATTCAATTTTTCCTTTTCAGCTGCAATTTTCCTCATTTAATTTAATTCTGATTTCAATTATTAAAATAAATCTGTAGCCTAGACAATAATTTTTGAAAGAAAAAAAAACCACATTTGTTTTTAAATGGCTACCATGATATGACTGATACAGTGGGTCTGTTTACAGGAGTGTTGTTGTGAGTGATTGACCGTTCAGCAGAAATCTGTCATCTGCTAGAATTCTTCTCATTCAAATATACTGTGGGAAAAATGGTTGGCTTAGTGTCGAACTTTTTCTTTTCTCCAGCAACTGTAAAAAGTTTGGTCGTCAGTCCTGGGTGACAGCTGCTATCATCATCACTGAGCTGCTGATAGTTCTCAAGTTTGACTGGAACACAGTGACCAAACCCTTACCCAAACCAATTGCAATATTTTGGATCTTGGGCATCTTGGCTCTGGTTGTTGGCACCATCATCAAGTTTTATGTGCTGAAGGTGAGGCATGGGCATCCATGTTGGTGAACTTGTGTTTGTGCACTTGTGTTTGTGGTAATTCTATATTAGTGAACTTGTGTTTGTGGTATTCTATATTAGTGAACTTATATTGTGCATTTGTGGTAATTCTATGTTAGTGAACTTTGTTGTTATTGGTAATTCCAGAATGTAAAACACGACATACCTGACCAGCTGAAAGAGGAGGGAGGTGCCAAGTCAGACAATAACAACAGCCCCCAGCAGCTACGCCAGAGGAACAACAAGAAGAGAGAATAGTCGCCCACTGTTGTTGGCAGGATGGCTAGAACAAAAAGAAGATTGGACTTCTATTGTTCTCAAAAGTTTTACTTTATTTGAAATCTTGGCAAAGATTTTTTGTTCATTTATTTATTTTGCTGAAATGTATTTAAAACCATTAGGAATTAATTTTGTGAAGGTGGGTGTTACGATGTTACAGAAACTTAATTTTTTTTTCCATTTGTAAACTTGTTTTGGCTGTATGAATTCCTCAATTTAATTGTGTGAATTCCACACAACATATTGATTATATGAATTGCCCATAACACATAAGGCTGTTATCAAAAACACCGTATTACTCTGTGTTCTGTGGTAGGGTGCTCTGTAATTTAGATACCATGTTTACAAATTTAGCATGTCCATTTTATTGGAGGCCGCCAGTGTGAAATCAAATATTTACATTTTAGTTATCAGTTAGTTAAGATACTAGCATGATGTAACACCAATCAAAAGATGTGTACACTATGAACACAGACCCATGTTACTCATTTGTCCACTGTACTCAGTTCAATAGAACAATTTTAAACATGTATTTCTTGTCTAGCAGTAGATGATGTGTGATGTTATTGCTAATGATGAATAATTTTTCATCTGGTGTCATCTGTGGACATGATAAATAGGTCGCTTGATGTCATGATATATTTATTGACACCATATAAATACAGTTGGAGTATTACGGGTAATCACCATATGTTGGTGTGTGCGCTGTGGAACCAGTGGCACACATACAGCCCTGTTTTTGACACATGTTACTCTTGAAGCCAGTCATATTTTTCCCTTGCTAAAAATTTGGTGTACACACAACAGCTAGACTGTTGCTGCTTCAAATTATTTTTAAATTTTCTGCTACGCAGTACCTATTTTCATATTTGATGTTATTGTGTTCATTTTGAAGTGCTTGTGTGCTTGTATAAATTTCATGTGTTATACCATAACTTTCTGTCCTAATCAAATGACCTGTGTCAGCTGGAGCAGAATGATCACTTATCTCTCTTGTTTTAAACTGCTATAGACTATGATCTACCCAATGTTTGAACATGACCATCAGAGCTATGTCAAAGTTTACCTACCTATATTTTTGCTACTTGTTATTGAACTGTTAGTGATCTATTGCTAGACAAACATTCCTTGTCCAACACTGTTTACAAATTTCTTCTAAATGTTCTCCAGTTTTGAAAACAACTTTACCCTGTTAGATTAGATTTGCTATGTGTAAAAATCAAATTTCCTGCCACCAAATATTTGAGTGTAGCCAGAGGCTACAGATAACACAGCATTGCTGTGTCTCTCTAGTCAGACTTAAGAACATGTAGCCTCTTGCATGTCATTCCTGAACGTTCAGTTTTGAAATTTTTTTGACAAAATATTCTTCCAAAAACTTTTATACAGCTGAGTTTATTAGGGCAGAGCGCTAGAATAAAGATTAACCCTCCACAGGCCACATCGCTATTGACCAGGGAAACTTTTACTTGCTTGACTAGGATAAGAATTAACCCTCCATAACCCATGATACTCTCTATGAAACAATTGACCATTCCTACTCAAAATTGCATCCAGCCATTCAGGTCCCTAATTGTTCTACTGTAGATTGTGTGTTGTAACTGAACAGAGCCTGACCCACCTATAAACATTTGTTTATTCCAGTACTAACCAATCAGCCATCTTTTACTTTGCACTTGTAAACATTTTTGCAATACTTTTTTCTGTCAGTCATAATCATCTGATATGTCAGTCATCTGATGTCAGTCATCTGACAAGTCAGTCTTCTGACTTGTCAGTCATTTGATGTTTTAAATATGTGTGTGTAAAGCAATGTTGTTATGATGTGTCTGTCAAGCACTGTGTCAAGCAGTGATGTATAAACTTGTCTTTGTAAAGTTGCTGTGTAAATGTAGAGTTGCTTTGTAGATCTCTATGTGAAGGTATAGATGTAAAGCTCCTGTGTAGATGTAAAACAGCTGTCTAAATGTAAAGCAGCTGTCTTGATGTAAAGCTGATGTCTAAATCAAATGCTGTTGTCTAAATGTAAAGCAGCTGTCTTGATGTAAAACAGCTGTTTGTAAGGAAAACAGCTGTATAGATGTAAAGCAGCTGTATAAAGCTGCTGTATAGATGTTAAATTGCTGCGTACATATACTTCAGCCTAAGACCTAAAATGCCACCAAGTACTTGAAGATTGTTCAGGTTATGCGGCCTTACCCAACACATTTTAAAATGATGTAAATAATCAAATCAATTTTTTATATTTCAATGCAGAACCATTTCTACTCTAACATTGGCATTACACCACTGTAAGCTATTCCATTTTTTTAAAGATCAAACAATATCTTAACAGCTATTGCATGTTATCTGGTGTGGATATGTTCACTAATACGCAGTATAACATTGTGAGGTTATTCTCAGTAATTCAGCCATCAAGATAAATGAGTTTTAATGAAACAAATATTGTGCTTTATGCAATGTCATGATTTATAAATTAAACATTTTTTGAGAATTGTTACAGAGCTGATGAACTTGGTAAAAATTAACTTGCCAGTATTGTTTTTAGTCAACTTGAAAATAATGAATTGTTGATCAGTTTTAAACAATGTTTACGGCATGCCTAATTGTCTCTATGTTGACCAGAGTTTTGCTAAGAATTTGCCTTACACAGTATTACCATCGTTGAGAGTCCAGTATTTTCAAGTGGTCAACTCCTCTCAAGTGCATTAAAATTGTGTTGCGTGACCAGAATCACATGCATGATGACCTGTTTCAACTAGTTTGTAAGGTGAGTGACGCTCAGCAATATCTACAGCTCTGCTAATTTTTTTCCTAACCAAATCAATGTATGTCTATGAAAGATGTGCACTGGTGATAAAAATCATGTACTGTATCATGTATTTTAATATAATCTCTGTACTTTTGATAAAGCATGTGTTGCTAATTTAAAATGTACTCTTGATATAAAATGTCTGTACTGTTAATGTTATAGAGCATAATGTTCTTTGTGCTTTTTAATGTGTGTTGTTAACTAGCGTCCTTCCAACTAAATGACTAACTTATACTGGATCACTTTATTTACAAATCAAAAGCTGGTATCTATTTTTCTGCTTGAGATTAACTAGCCTGAAGTTCATGAATTAACTCCCTTTTCTTATTTACCAGAGCTTGATGGAGTTGTCTAATTTTTTTAAGGTTGATGAGAGTTATTCCCCATGTACACAACAAAGATATAATGCTTGTAATTTTTTTTTATTGCCTGTGCTGGGTTGAGTTTTGCAAGGTTTGTATGCCTGTTCTAATTTGTTTCAACAAATGATTCTGTAGCCACCAAGCTGTAGTGGTTGGTTGTTGAGTTAAGAGTGAGTGTTGTTTTCCTGAAACACAACTTACTTGATTGGGTTTTAAATGAGTTAACTAGTTCGCTTTTGTTTGATACAGAAATTTTTAAAAAATGTTATTGAGCAGTTGATTGTATTGTTTTAACCAACTATTTATGATTACTGTATTGTCTAAAATCATGATTGAATCAAGTTTGTTTGATGGTTCAAATTATTGGTAGTGTTCAAATAATGACCACCACTACCCCCCCCCCCCCTCCCTTCCTTTTGCTGGAACAAATGTAAACATGATTCAAGATGACACTCTCAGCTTCCTATCCTGTATGATTTTTATATCTAGGTGTGAAGACAAATAAAGTTCAAGATTTTTTTTTTAGACTTGGCATTATTTTCATTTATGTTCCTGGTACTTGTTTTCTGTGTACACATGTTCTTGCTATTTGTTTACTCCATGCAAACACATTTCCCTGAATTTGTTGTATTTTTCAGGGAATTCTTGTATTTACATATGTTTCTTGGTAAAAAGGTAAGTAAATTCACTGACAGAGCTTCAAACTCATTACAGAGCTCAATTAGTTGGAGCTTTAAGCGATGTTGGAATTTGAGAGCTAAACTTGTTGGAGCTTTGATAAAATATAATACTCAGACATAAAAGATGTAATAAAGATGGCTGTGTCTGAACAAAATGTTTATTTTAGTGTCAAAATACCGGACAAGCAAGTTGTAAAAAAAGAGAAAAGTGAAGTTTTAAAAAAGATGATAAAAAGTATATTGATTTAGTATAATTTATCTACATTTATTTACACACCAATTTAAAAATTTAACATTTGCAGCTATTTTTTGTGTTTTATTAGTTGTAGTCTTCGATAGAAATTTTTTTCTTTTTGTCAAATGTGCATAAAAAATCAAAGAATTGGCCCCAAAAGTCTTTTACACATCAGAGGTTATTGCTGCTTCTGACATCAAGTAGCTTAAAATCTGAGCTTTAATTACTAGACAAATTAGAAATTGAGTAAACTTTTGCCTTTAACATTAAAAAAAAGCTGCCAACAGAGTTTGCCCAAACTATAACAAAAATAACTTTAAATCTAAGAATATTTTTTTAAAGTGGGTTTTATATTTTAGTGCTCATTTGTATTTGGAAATATTATGACCCATTGTCAAGTATGGCATTTTAAATAATATTTGATTCTATCACTTAATATACTCACTATTTGATGTTACAAATTAACTTAACACCTGCCGCCTATATTCTGCCACTGGCAGAGAAATATTTCAACTCTTTGTATTCTATCTTTAATTTTTCTAGACTAAATCACTAGTTATTTTAAAAGACAGAATAGTTCAATGGCAAATTGGCATAAAATTTAAACTGTGGTTAATTTCCTTCACAAAGGCGAAACAGAGCGAAATGTGTGAAGGTCAATCACATCAAAGACATCAAACTTGTGATGTGGTTCTATCGCAAAAATTTGGTATTTTATCAGCTAATGTTGATCTCTATAAATTAATTTAAACTTGTTTGGAAAACATTTGATGAATGTAGTGAGTTGTGGTGTAAGTTTTGTGTGTACATTCTTTTTTTGAGGACTCTGCAGCAGATTTACTATAGAGAAAACTGCATCATGTAAAGTTTTTGTTTATGTTTGTTGATAAACTAAAAAGAATTCCATTTACCAAGTAAAATTGTATTACAAAATGTTATAAAGTTTGGCCATTAGAATTTACAAACTGAACCAGATTGCTCCGATCAGTGACAGAGAGTGTAAGTGATAGGGAGGGGGGTAGATGAGAAGTAGATTTGGACACTAGTTAGGTGAACAGAAAGAGAATATAGAACACTGCTACTCTCTCTGTTAAGTAAGAAAATAAAAACTTCTCTCATGAACTGGCTTGAAACTACACTGGATGAACTTCTTGAACCAGCCACTGGATGAACTTTTTGAACCAGCCACTCGACTGATGGGTCCGCCTGGTTTTAGTCACCTCACCAGGTGCCAGACCTGGCCTCACTAGGCGCCACACCTTGTAGTGTGGATATGGGGGGTGAGAGGAGCTATTTGAATGTGGTCAGTAAATGTGTTTTCTACCACCAGACCACGCCCCCACAGAAAATAGCTACAATAACGTTAAACGACTCAGGAAACACCGAACAAGAAGAGCACAATGACAACAGTGTAGCAGTAGTTGCTGAAGTTTAATTGATATTGAAGATGCATAATGGTACATTTGTAAAGTCAGCAGTACAAAGTATCTACAATATTCTGTTTTGGTTTAATTCATTGTTTTCTTCACAGCAATAAAAGAATGGTAATTAACTATTTTTGAGGTTAGTTTTGTTTTATTATAAACAGGTAGGTTAACTAGTTACTATTTTTAAATTACCATTTTTACAAAAAAGGATATTTTAGTCTAGACAAGCAATGCTAAAAGTAGGTCAAAATTTTGTAAGTAAAACAGGAAAATTAACTACAAACATTTAAACAAATTAATATAAAAAAGAATGGTAGCTGCATCTGTAAATCAAGATATGGTAGGTTTAATTTTGGCAGGGGAATGTGATTTGTATGGAATTTCATAATTTCAATTAATAAGTTGTTGATAAAACAAGCTCTTCAACTAAAAACATTAATGATAATGACAAAAAGGCTACATTATATTAATTTAACAAAGGGAATAATGCATTGTTTAAAATAAATATTAGAACTTATTTTAACAAAGATTCTGCCTCATAGGATAATCAGTTAAAATGTTATGAGAGGGAAGCACAACGTTGCTGCAAACTTAAATGTAAATAAAAAAAAAACATTTCACATAAAATCAACAGTTTAAATGCAAATTGATATTTTAAAACATTTCAGATTATTCTAGTGTTATATGAAATAATGACATCTTTAAAAAATAGTAGCAAGAAGATAAGAAACAAAAAATTACTTTTAACATGTCCAGCACATTAAAAATAATAAGAACACCAACAAAAGGTTTCCTTAAAATACAGAATGTTATTAATGTTGTCACCATACACACTTATCCATTAGCTCACGATTTTCAAAAATGTAGCTTAGCTAAATGTAAGTGACTTGGGCTTAACAGCTGGTCAGATAAAATTTCTGGGTAGGTCTCTTCTCATCTTCATTGAAAACAACAGTTTAGTGGTGATTGGAGGAGGGGGGGGGGGAAGTTGAGTGAGCTTCAGAAAGAGTATATATGGTAACTTAACAAATAATATTCTAGAAGTTAACATGAGATGAAACATAATAAAAATGTATAATACTTTAAATTAGGGCTTAATTTCTAAGAAAAATGTTACACTAAATAAATGGCAACAAAGAAATCTGTACCATAGGCTTACAATGGTTTATTACCTGCCAATATCACTGTTTAGGTTATTGTACTAGCAACTTAGGCTATAGCTTTGATAAGATCTGACCCTATAGGCCTACTTAAAGGTACAGAAAATATTTTTAAAAGCATTGTAAGAAAATTTAGTTTATAATTTCTTTTAACTGAAAAGTAAAAAGCAATTTAAAGTATTGTATTATTTTACAACCTTTAAATGAGCAAAAATTACATCCATCCAATTGTAATAGCAACACAAAATTATAGTATCGATCCATCCAAGATTAACAGCAACAGAATAATTTCATTTTCATGTTGAAGTAGAAGTAAAAACATTCCTAGCATCTCAATATACAAATGACATCTAAATCTTTGGGTAAACCAAGATTTAGGATTCATTATAAGTAAAGCGAAATGCTAATGTATTTTTTTCAAAATAATGAAGAAAACTTAAACAAATAAATTAAATGCTTTAATGATGAACTGGAATGAGATTCATACTGAACACAAGGAATTGCTTTATTGGATGAACACAAGTCAGAGAAATTTTTAAAAATACCCTTAGTAAAATAAAATAATTAAGCTTAAATACTTAATCAGTGGAAAGGCACTTCAACAATACCAACTATTTTATAAAGCTTGTCTGACAACAATTACCAACAATCTAGTTGTGTATTATTTTTTCTTAAAGTTTTATTAAAATATAATTAAATTATTAATTATATGCTTATTAAGAATGATAACTACTTGAACAGCTAATATTACATTAAAACAATAAATTACAATGCAATTCACTGTACTGACTACAAAATCAAATGATAACAAAACATTAAAAAATGAATGAAAGACAAGTAAGATAAATTGTTGAAGGTGTGTCCAATGAACAAAAGATTTCTGACAACAAAACATAATGCTTACAATTTTAAAATAAAACAATTTTAACTGAAACTGTTGTGTAATTGCACTTTTACAAGTTTTAACCTGTTATAAAACATTAATATATAACACTATAACAAGAATGAGACAACTACCTTTACTGCAACATGGTTGCATATTCTAAATAGAACAGTTGTGGAATGATGGTGAGTGGTTTAAAAAGGTGTAAAAAATTATTTTGGCTAATTTCAATGTTGAACCCTGCTAATACATTTGTACTTCTTATGTACATACATTTTATAATAATTAATGGCATTAGTAAATATTAGCCCTCCACAGTTTGCTGAATTTTAAAATAAATGTGATGTTTTAAATTAAATCAATAATTTAAAATAAAGTAGTATTTATACATTTAAATTGTAATTTCAATTAATTTTGGTCTTTCAACACCACCTTATTTTTATATTCTAATCATCATAGCTAGAGGTTATTACAAATGTTATTGAGAGAAATTTTTCAGAGGAACCAGATTTTGTACAGCCTTAATCACAGTCAGTTTAAAAATAATTTAGAATAATTTAAAACAATTGTATAGTAAAGAATCTCCTACTCACAATATTATTATGCTATTAATAGCTTAAACAACATTGCAAGTAGTCCTAAAGCACTATGTACATTTTAAACAATTAAAAAGTTGCATAAGTTCCACCTGTACCCTTCATCACTTATTACAATGTACAGTTTATACACTTGTAAAATAAATATCTCACTTGTAAATAAATTAACTTCTGTATGGTATGTACAATGAAGGCCCCAATGTGTGTGAAGTTTCACCATATACAAAATAAAATTAAAACATAACTAAAACAAAATTGTTTCACACATACTGTATCAGGCACTTAATGTCTGTTTGAACACAAAGTTTAGGATCTGTTGCAACAGGAGCCAGATTTTTTATCCTTCATCTCCTGTAACTGCATCCCTACAGTTTTCACCTCCATGTCCTCATTTGTCCGCAATAATCTGGAAAACAACACATTTGATTTTTCTAATAGTTGTCTATATATCAATGAAATTGTTCATAAACATATAAAAAAGGAATCAGAGGTGTAAATCTCCAAATCACATTTTATTCACTTCATTATTTGGATTACACATTGCCAACAACTTTAAATCTGTTGACTTTAAATTTCAAAATATGGTTATGAAATTAAAGGAGGAACTTCACGTGGGGAGGGCGGGAGAATGCAGATAAATACCTCGAATTAATGCATTTTACTGTCTTTTATTTTTTTCAGGACTTAGTTGGTTTACCTTGTTAATTCTATTGTCTTTTATTTTATTCAGGACTAATTTGGTTTACCTTGTTAATTCTATTGTCTTTTATTTTATTCAGGACTAATTTGGTTTACCTTGTTAATTCTATGACAGCCTCTGTAATGTTTGCCCCATCCTTGGCACTTGTCTCAATGAACAGAGCATCAATTTCCTGGAACAAACAAAATAGTTGAATTTGTTGGACACAACTTTTTTTAGAGAGGATTCTAAAATACATCGACACTGTCTGATGGTTTTAGAGGGGATTCTAAAATACATTGACATTGTTTGACACTACTGTTTTAGAGGGGATTCTAAAATACATTGACACTGTCTGATACAATAGTTTTAGAGAGGATTCTAATACATTGACATTGTTTGACACTACTGTTTTAGAGGGGATTCTAAAATACCATATCTAAAATTAGGATTAGAACAAAATTTTGCAAGATAAATGAACTCGCTTCACTGATAACAACACCATCATTATGTAGAACAATGAACTTACTCAACTAAACACCATCATTATATAAAACAATCAACTTACTCAACTAAACACCATCATTATGTAAAACAATCAACTTACTCAACTAAACACCATCATTATGTAAAACAATCAACTTACTCAACTAAACACCATCATTATGTAAAACAATCAACTTACTCAACTAAGCACCATCATTATGTAAAACAATCAACTTACTCAACTAAGCACCATCATTATGTAAAACAATCAACTTACTCAACTAAACACCATCATTATGTAAAACAATCAACTTACTCAACTAAACACCATCATTATGTAAAACAATCAACTTACTCAACTAAACACCATGTAAAACTTACTCGACTTAGGCGCACACCATCATCATGTTTAACCACTCTCCTGCCCTGAAGTTCCAGCTCAGGTCTGGCATCTGTTTTGTTTCCCACCAACATGATTGGAACTTTCTTTAAGGCACCTTCCTGGAATGAGAATTACAAAAACAGTGAACAAGGCAGAAATTGAGAAAAGAATTTTTGCCAGTTGTTACATTAAATATTTGAGCTGGATTTTTCCCGGAGAAAATAAATTTAGTAAGCAAATTAAGCCATTCTTGCTCACAAATTAAAGTAAACTTTCAAATTCTGAATAGATAATAAAGTAGCTGGCAATGCATAAAATAAATAAGTGAGGAAAAAAAACTAACTTTATTTCTGATGTACAAAGAGAGGAATTTATTGGTTTTTTTTTACTTTTTAAATAAAGAATAAAATTAATAAAATAAATTAATTGTAGAATAAAATTTCTAAAAAGAAATAAAGATTCACAAACTTTAAACAAAGCATGTTAAGTTTAATATTATTTTGATTCAAAAACAATTTACCACCTGATACGGTAATTTTATTATCAATTTTGATTTGTCTTATCTGCTTAAAAATGTACTCATCTAATAAAATTTAGTTTAATCACTTTAATTAATTTGTAAGGATGTTAATACATAAACCAATGTTGTACTTTGTTGGTACCATACATTTGTCAATATTGCATGCACATGCTCGTGTGGTATGATAAATAAAAATTAAAGCGTTAGTTTTTGTATTACCTCATCCAAAATAAATAAAATGCAAAAATTGTTAACCAAATATTAACCTAGTCATGTGCAATTTAAAATATCTCCATGCTAACCAAATGTTAGAATTTAGAGTATAGAAAATAACTAATTAAAATTTTGTACATTGGCTTGAGAAATCTATGCTGGCAGTCATTAAATTGTAGGGTGATAGGTATGATATATGGATTAGTACGGTGTTAAAAGTATTCATGCTGTGTGACAGATAGATGAGCCTTAACTCCACACATTGATAGCTAAACGAATATAGTAAACATATCAAAATAATAGTTTTTAAAATTGTTTTGACTTTAATTTTGTTTAGGAATATGTTTTAATGCGCTGAAATAGAACTTTTATTTTAAACTATTAAATCAACTATTAAATCAATCTTAGCAGGAACTATTTCTGTACCATGTCTAATGCTGACCAAATGGCCCATTAGAAAAAAAAAGATCTACAATTTGGTTCTAGCTATATGAAGCCTACAGGATTGCAAACTATTGGTTCATTATAAATTTTTATTTGCAAGCATTTTAAGATAATTTCTATGACTTGATCGTGCAGTGTAGGCTTATCTCCATTGCAATATTTATAGGCTTGACTAAAAACATGTTTTACCTAATTTATTATTTAAAAAACATAACTTGTGAAATGCTATGTTTAAAAAGCCATTTGATAATGATCTGAAATATTAGTGGTTACAGTTAATCTTTATTGAAACATTAGAATTATTTCTTAAAAAATTATTTAGCTTCTACAAATGTGTTAGGGAATGGAAATTTAGTTAAGGTTAGTATTTTATTATAGAAAATGGTACCTTGCTATTTGTCTGTAAAGAAACCAAACAGTTTGAGTTAAATCTTTAGATTGGACACAGTTTGTTGATGGTATTCAATTAAGTTTGGCATTTAAAACTAGATCTGTAATCTATATTTTTAAAGCTTTTTTTTCTCCGATTCCATCCTATAGTTGAGCTTTTCTTAACATAAAGCAGAAATGTGAGACTAAACTCACCTCAATAGCATCTACCCAGTCTCTTAGATTCAAGAAAGATCTCTCATAGGTGACGTCATATAACAGCAAAACACCATCAGCTCGTCTAAAATATGTCCTTGCCACACTACGAAACCTAGAACCATTGTAATCATGCAACACAAGTTGTTAGATATAAATCTTTTTAGATATTCTGAATTTTTTTCTTTTATAATGAAAATGAATACAAGCAGAACTTTAAGGATTTTTAGTTGATAAAAATTTGACGTTGATAAACGTTTTAATAGCTTTAGATTTTATGCATAAAAAAAAAGGAAAAATGTTTAACCTCTCTTGTCCAGCTGTATCCCAGAGTTGCAGAGCTGTTGGATGACCATCCACATCCAGCATTTTAGTTTGGAAATCAACACCTGAAAATAAGTGTTTTTCTCTATGTTTAAACAATAAAATGAAATAAATAGTTTTTAAAGTAAAATAGATTTAAAAAAAAGAAATTTACTGTATCTTCATCAAAATTAACAAAAACATTTGTAAAATACAAATAAAACTGTCATAGAAGTTATCAAATGTTGAAACGATTTACATCCAATCCTGTTTTTTTATGTTAAGTGTACAGCAGCATGGTGATTTTTAAAATACTGGAGTTCTTTTGAAATATATATAGAAACACAAAATAGAGGTTATAAAAAAATGTACCTAGTGTGGAGCTGAGATTGGGAACAAACTTTCCTTTGCACAGCCTGACAATGAAGCTAGACTTGCCCACAGCTGCATCTCCAGCTAAAACTATCTTGTACATGCGCTCTGGTTCCTTGGATACTTTGGTGGCTAATGCAACCTAAACAAAGGGAGGTTAATCTAATCATTTTTAATTGTGTAGGATTTACAGGAAACAAAGTTAATCATCAGCACTTAAAGTTTAACTTTAGTTTTGAAACAAAAATATAACTTTTATGTTAATTAAAACTTTTTAATCTATGTTGTAAGCTGAATTAGACTTAAAAACAGCTTCTGTGACAAAGGCTAAAGATACGCCTACCTATCTTTAAGAAACTTTTAACAAAAAAAAACTTTGTTAAACCCTAAAATTAGCAAAATCTCAAGCTATATTTTTTTTAAATAGGCAAATGAATTCCGTTGATCTTACATCTTTTCTAGGAACTGGAGGAAGCTGTCTTCTCATGGAGCCCCGGCTAGATTTGGACGACTGACTGAGTATTGACTCCTCCCTGTTCAGAGATTTCTGACTACGATTGGATCCCCTGCTGCCAACAGAAGGGGACCTTTTATGGTCACTGGGCAGCCGAAATGAATCCAGGCCATTGTGTTCAGTGTCAGATTCTTCATCATGGGAATCAGGCTAAAATGCACAAAATATTTTCATAATAATTTAATTAATATTTGCTGTGTTAAATATTATCAATAAAGTTCTTGAAAATATATGTGTGTAAAGAATACTAAATCTTGAAACAGGAGATTGTGAATTTCAAAAATCAAAATACAAATAATATTAATACTTTTTTCCAACCTTCATATTCTTGTTAACGGTATATAACTACCTCCTATACCCTACAACTACTAACATTTGTAAAGACGAGATTAAATCATACAGCCATACCATAATGGCTGCATGAGATAAAAGTACCTCCTCTTCCTCTTGAACTCGCAGACCTGTTCTCAATCTCTTATGGCGACGGCTGCGTCTTATGTCACTTTGCACACTGACACTGTCCAGCTCTGTGTCATCATTAGCATCATTCAAGTCACGTAAAGTTGAGTGACCACTATCTGTAAAAGAATAAAAATCATTCACAGTTGACTCATTTTAAAAAGTATAACCACCAACTGCTATATGTAAAGCTATTACATTTTAACTGGGAAATGAGCTCAGAAATGATAAAAGTAAAAGAGAAAGAAATAGAATGAAAGAAGAAATAAATGGAATGAGAGATAAAAATACCGGGAGAAAGTAAAACAGGATGGTCACCTAGATCCTCAGCCATATTGTCATCGTCGCAGCTCTCCGTCAAAAATCTGGGCATCATGCCAGACTCTAGTAGAGGGCGGTTCCTGGGAAATAATGTATTACAAAAGATGAAGTTTATCGTCAAATATTTTAGAGTAAGGGCCTAGTCTTTTAGTTCCTGTAATCTTATGCATTAAAATAATGGGTCTATATGGGACCTACCACTTTAATTACTACAAGTTTGCAACAAAAATGTAATCTCAGTATTGTTTGCACATTTCTGATACACATTTGTATGTAGTCTAATACTAGTTTTAAGTATCAGTTACAAAATAATTGCTTATGACTGAATTGTTGAGAAAATACAAATTAGAAAGAGACACACTGAAGAATAAAGAACACATACTAACCCTGGATGGATGTCAACATAGTCACTCATGACAGAACCTTTCCTCGGGAAGTTGGGCGACAGACTGCGATTACTTTTAGCACTGGCTCCAGACTTTAGGAAACAAAAATTGGTAATTAAAATACATAAAATCAAGTCTATAGCAGCTTTTGTTAAAAAAAAAAAAAATTTTTTAAATTGTTTATTACATCTTGATAAATTTGGCAACTAGATCACTAACTCAAATAAGTTCATTGTTTCTCAATATTTATTTTAAAATCAATGATTGTAATATGTATCCTAAATTGTGTAACGTCTGCTTATAAAAATATTTTAGCAAAATTGAATTCTAAAGAATATATTTTTACTACAGTTAAATAATTATTAATGGCTGATCATTTATGACATAAACCAACACCCATTCAAAACAGAGATATTAGATGTCATGCAATATAGAATTAAAAGCTATTAAATATAATTACATGTTGCTGTGTTTATTAAAGAATGTTAATTCAACTTTGATAAGTTCTAACTGATGTACAAAGACATGCTCAAGAATTTTAAAAAAAAAGAATAAGATTTAAAACACAAAACAAAGCAAATCAATACCAAAACTGGGCTGGAGTCTTAAATCCTTATTTCAGTTAGTAGAGTGTTAGGTCTTAGTGTTAGTTACACATCGATAAAATTGTCTATGTATTAGGAATATTTCTTTGAAAGATAGGAAATCATTTAACAAATAAATTCTAAGTCTAAATGTTAACCTTGAACTAAAATATAAATGTTAACTAAACTTAGATCCTATTTAAAAGTTAACAATACTTTTCTTTTCTTGGCATTTAAAAGATATAATAATGGTTTCATTACCATTTTGTCTATATGTCTAATTAGACTTACTTAAACAGTAATTTCTATTAAAAAATTATTGCCGCAAAGGGGTCACAATAATTTTCTTGCAATTATTTAAACTCTTTGGGGCCATATAAAATGTTTTTGCTATTATTGTGATTAAATAAGCATTACATATTTATGTTAGAAGTTAGAGCAAAGTGATTTACAAAAACTCAACATGCAGACATGCAAGTGAAGAGAATTAAAAGAGTGGGGTGGTAAAAAGTGTGGCTGATGGTACCCAATCCGTGAGTTAAAATACTGACTGAGAGCGTAAGTAAGAAAAGTGAGAGAAGACCCAAGTCAAACTTACTTTGTACAATGCCCCCAGCTCAAACTAAAATGTTGTTAAAAAAAAAAACAATCTAATAACACAAAATATAAGCTCAGGAAGTTTATATTCTTAATTTAAATTTGATACAACACCATGACCAGGTCTAGCTGCTACAAATTACTAAAAGCTAATTCATACTATTTCATTATAAGATGATGTTTAATGGTTTAACTCAACAAAGATTATTGTTGATACATCATTGGAAGAAAAAGCCGCCTAAAAATAATAAATATAACAAAAAATAAAACTTCTTGACCTAGTTTATCTAGTGTGGATGTGTGTGGATGTGTGTGGATGTGTGTGAAACTTACATCGGTGGAGGCTTGTCTCTTGTAGCCTGTTGTCCCATTTGGCGAGGAGTCCAACATCTCGCGTAAATTATCATTGGTGTCCAGCAAGTTTTTATTGGCTTCGCTGAAAAGATGTTGAAATTTATTTTAAAACATCACTGCTTTAATCACACGGAAGGAGAAAAGCAAAAAATCATTTTAGATATAACATATTTCATGGTGGCCATGTGCTTGAAATAAAATGTAAACTAACATTTTTTTATTAAGATATCTAAATAAACATTAAACAGTTTATGATCTTGATTTCCATCCTTAAAAATGAATTTCACTTTGATAAAAAAATGTGTTATTATAATACAATAGCTTTAGCTAAGAAATACCAAACAGCAAAATAAAACTAGACAAGTTGTTTTGATAATGTACATTGAGAATGATATGAATATGATTGGTAAAGGTTGATATATTTGCTAGAATTTTTCTAGGACAGTTCTCTGCATGAACTGTTCAACTTTTAAATAAGCTTGATGAGCATTTTCAAAGAAGTAAAAAAACTTTTTTAATTATAAGTTTGCAAAATCAAAATTTTTGTGTAGAAAACGAATCCATTTTAATTCTGGACTAATTCATATAAAGGTATTTGTATAATGGGGCACAGAATTTCAGGAAGAACATTGGTTCTTTTTTTTTAAATTTTAACCATAAAATTTTATCAGTACTCTGATCCTATGTTGGTGTGATTATAATTAAGATAAAACGGTCAGCACCACCGACCAGGTTTCACACCATCGTAGCCTATACTCACTGTAACATCTGCAGCTGACGCCGAAGCTTGTCTTGCTCATTAACATAATCCTCAATGGTTTTGTTTTCACTGAAATGTACAAATGTGCGGGAGGTAAATACACAGATTAGGAAGGGACGAGATCTCGTCGCATACTTACTAAAGCATTTGAAGCTGTCGTTTCAACTTATCAGTCTCACTTAAATACTCCTCAAGAGTTTTTGTACCGCTGAAATAAGAATCATTAAGCAAAACTGTGATGACAATTGTAATAAAAACCCAGTAGGAAGGAAGGCCTAGCTACTATTTACAATCAACAAAGATTCATTCTTTACTTTACAGTTGAAGCACCTTCACATTCTGCTATTACTTATAATAAGTATTGTAGTAGGCTAGACTAAAATAAAGAACTTAGTATATCATTTTAAAGGTACAGGATTAAACAAGAATTGGGAAATTGAAATATCTGATTTGAACAAAACTCATATTTTTTATGGGATCTATAATGTGTCACCAATTGAAAATTAAGAATAATTTCTCGTTAGACTTGAATCATTTAAATATTTATTTGATCAGGTTCATTGGCCAAGAAGTCTTCATAAAAAAAAACAACATGTTAGCCACTGAATTAAACAAAATGTTCCTTTCTTACATCTCTAGTTCATAATTCTTCTCATCCAACTGCTGTTTGACTGTGGACATTTGACTTCGTATCAATGCCAAGTTTGTCTGTGCGTCAGTTAGTTCAGACTTTAACATTCTATTTTCTGAGGCAATTTCTTCTAATCTTTTTTTCAAATTTAGAAGATGTTCTTCTTGATTCTTGTCCAATTTGTTCTCACCATCCTAAAATTGTGTAAAATAAAAATGCAGTTCAGTTTTATAAATAAAATTTACATTAATCATGAAACAAATTTTCAATTGAAAAAAAAATGTGTTAATTGTTTTTTTTTTTAAATTTTGGATATTTATGGTGAATTATAAAGATAGAGAATGCTATTTCGGCAGTCAAAGACAAAGTCATGACTGTTTAATGTACATTCAGTTAGTGACTTATCAGTCAGTCACCTGATTTGAGGGTAGGCCTACCTATCAAATGGCAACATGTTGTATAGATAAGTGTAGTGTATACAGTTATTGATTTTGGCTGTTGCTAAAAAATAGTTTTATGTAAAAATTTAGAAACTACACTTAACATAAATGTATATTAACCAAAAATTAATTCACGTGATAGTATTTAAAAAAAAAAGATAGTTGAGAAATAAAGATCCTGAATGTTAAAACTACAAACCTGTGTTAGCTTTTTAAGGTTCATCTGTAGCATTATGATTTCTGAGTCAAGCTGGTTCCTAAGTTCCAACTTCTCTGATTCTAGTCTTTCTTTCTCCTGAGAAACCACAAGAATCAAGTTAGGTTTATTATAGGCCTAAAGATTTATTAATTTGATAAAAACTTGATTTCTTCAAATTAATAATATCACGAATATCAGAGTCAGTCAGAGTGAAAACCAAATCTTAGACCCAGTAACAGTAACTGAACGGTTTACACCACCCTGTTCCACCAATTTAGTATTTTTGTTTTGGTGTCATCCCTCCCCTTCTATTTTATAAAACATGATAAAACATTATTTAGGCAGTAATTAAATTCAACTATTTTTCAAACTGGTATCGACCTTTAAATGTTGTCACTCATTGCAGACTGCACCCCCCCCCCTTCGGCCCCTGCCTTGTGACATCACCTCATAGACCTAGATCTAAATAAGCAATACATCATTTCTATATATAGAGACTGTTTCCATAAATTTTAACACAACAGGTAGACCTAAATCTGTATCTGTATTAATTTTTTTCTTTTTAAAAAGGACTACAGAATTTTTCCCCCATAAATTGCTAATTTTAATAAAGTTGTCAGTTGTGAAACTTTGAATTAGATTACCTGTTGTCAGTTGTGAAACTTTGTATTAGATTACCAGTTGTCAGTTGTGAAACTTTGTATTAGATTACCTGTTGTCAGTTGTGAGACTTTGTATTAGATTACCTGTTGTCAGTTGTGAAACTTTGTATTAGATTACCTGTTTCCGAACCCGCTCCTCCACACTCTGAACTTGCTGTTCCATTTCCTCCTCCAGTCTACGTAAATGTTTGTCATGTTCATCTTTCTCTCTGGAAATATGAGACTTTTTAAAATTTGTGATCTTTAATTATTAATTTAAAAAAAAAACCGGTGCTAATACAAGATATGATTTCAGTTGCTCAGACTCTGAATAAAATTAATTAAAATAAAATATTATACCTATCATCAGCAAGTGACTGCTTTAGTTTTAAATTCAATGTTTAAAAAAGAATATTCGGCCACTTTATAGTGCGAATTTGAATTTGGCTTTTTTCTATCTTAAATTCAGCCCATGTCGATTTTGTAACATACAAAAATTAAATTATCCATTATAGCAGGATTAGTCTAGAATGACTTAATAAAATAAAATTTCGCTTAGTTAATTATCATCCTTAATTTTACCTTCTGTACGTTTTTTCAAGTCGTTCATTTTCGAGTTGGTATTGTCGTACGTCGTTGATAACGTTCAACAGAATACTCTCAAACTGTGATACTAGTTCCGGTTTGTCAACACTATGTAAGTTTTGGTACAGTTCACAAACTTGCTCTTGGCTGGGGATACAGAATTTGCAGTACAGAAATAGATCAACAAATATTAGTAATTGAGAAATAGTCTGTATCGATTTGTGTCTGTTTTAACTGCTTGAAATACATGACTGTTTAAAAAAAATCTTTGATGCCATTATTAACCCCCTAAAAGCTGAAGATTGAAGATTAGTTGTAGCTTCCATATGGTATGTGTACCATACATATAGATCTAGTGTATTATAATTATGGCACATAGTGGAAAAGGTTGTTTATTTTTCAGCTGGAGACCGAGTACTTGAAAATTTACATGAGTGAGCGGTGTCTTTAAGTTGTCACATTACTTGTAAGCCTACTTCTTCATCAATCAAGTAGATCTAGGCTTATAGGAAGTTTCTGATTATTTTTTCATACACAGGGTTGAAAAATGGATTCCGGGAGTTTAATAGCCTCCCCCCCCCCGGGTCTTTTTTTTGTGTGTATGTTTGATGTTTCTTATAAAACATAAATAGATTCTGTATTTCTCATGGGCGGATATTGTTTTCATAGCACAGACTAAAAATTAAGAACAAAAATAATAAAATACTTAAAAAAAACTTTTTAAAAAACCACGTTTTTCTTGTGAACTAAAAAGTAGAAAATAAAATTTTCTTTTGTGCTTCCTCGAGCTGTGCAGGTTCTTGTGATGACTGACAAAAAACGTGGGTACGTTCACCATCAAATTTCCCGACCCATCTGCCCGACCCACGTTTTTTGTCAGTCATCACAAGAACCTGCACAGCTCGAGGAAGCACAAAAGAAAATTTTATTTTCTACTTTTTAGTCCACAAGAAAAACGTGGTTTTTTAAAAAGTTTTTTTTAAGTATTTTATTTTCTCCTTTTTAGTCCGTTGCTACACATGAAAAACGTGGTTTTTAAAAAAGTGTTTATAAATACACGGACTAATAAAAACTTGAGCGACCAGGATTCAAACCTGGGTTGTCGCGGCCACAACGCTAAGTACTAACCACTATACGATCAAGGCCAGCGCGCTCACATCGATTGGGGCCGAAGTAACTGGGTCAATAGGCCTCCAGTCTTGTCGGTATCTTTAGAAATCATGTCCTCAATTTTATGGTCCTTGGGGCGTAATTAAATTAAGCTAATTACGGTCACTAATTGCTAGTTTTTATGATTGCATCTGAAATTGTTAGGCGAAAGTAGCATGCATGCCAAATTTCAGGTCTATAGAGCAATCAGAAGTGGGCTAATTTTCGATGTCAATTTTAACAACAAACATCCAAACAAACAAACAAACGCGAAGCTGAGTTAAGAAAAACGTGTTAATAAAATTAGCAGCTTGGAGAGAAACCAACATCCTGTTTCTTGTAACTTGACCCACTAGAATGCCATACATTAAATTAAAGGCCCGCTCCGTAATACCCAAGTCGTGCTGACCTCCGACCTTTGTATATACACCTGTCTCTTTCACGTGACGCAATCAAATAAATCCTGGGAAAATCGGTCAGTGGTGTTTAAAAAAAAAGTTGTAGGTCTAGACCTAAATCTAGATCTATCTGTTGTTACAGAACTCTGTGGGACAATAACAATAGAGCGAACTTTGGCTATTTTCAGTTACTTTGTGTTTTTGTTCGAGTCATTTTATGGGTTAGTTGTGTGTAGACATGGTTTTATTCAGATTACATAGTGTGTTAGACTAACAATACTTCTATTTGGCTGCTCTGAAAAAACTATGATTTCTACACTACATTAGTCTCAGATGATATTAGAACTAATTAAGAAAATTTTCATTAGTAAATGAACTTTAATTAAAAACGCATTCAGGCCTACATAATACAACAAAATTAAAAATAAATAAGTGGCCTATCAATTTCAATATGATAAAAAGCAACATTACAGAATACATATTTTGGGAAATAACAAACAAAACTTAATCTCTTGACTCCACTTTGCATGGCAAAATTTTCGGACAAAGTTCGGACATGTAATCAAATCAAACAGGACAAGGATTATCTTCTTCTTCTTCGTTCTTAATTATTAGTGTTGGGATTATCTGATTAAGGATTATCTGATTTATAAAATTCGTTACAACAAGGGAAAAAAAGCGTAACGGAGTAAAATACACAAATGTGTAACATACGTTCAAGTGACAAATGAAAAATAAACCGGGAGTGATCTCCCCTAAACTTTCTCGAATATTCTTATATAAAATAACAGGGGATGGGAACTCGGGCTATAGACATGATTTTTAATCCATTTTAAATACTTAAAGTTTTAAAAATAGAATAAAATCTCGTAGACAAATTAATTGCACACCAAGTGAACGCCAAATAAAAAAGCGCATTATGGTGCGCAATATTATTAGTACTTTTAAAATTTACATTAGTTTTTTGAGAAATCGGAAGTAGCGTAAATTACTACTTCCAGTCAACGGAAATTACTCAAAATTTAACAGAAGGTAGAGAATTAGATCTTTTACTTACATTTGAAATTTCATTTGTCTATCTGAAATAGTACTCAAGTTATAGGCTTTTGAAAAATTCAAAGTAGGAAAAGTACCACTTCCGGTTATCGGAAATCGCTCAAAAGTTGATACGGATCTACGATTTTGATAAAATACTTATATATGAAATTTCATCAACGTAGCTGTAACGGTACTCAAGTTATCGTGTTTACACACGGACAGACAGACACACAGACACACAGACAGACACACAGACATACGGACAAGATTGCAAAATTATGTTTTTCCGTATCAGTGAGGTGTAAAACGTCGAGATTTGTAAAAATCTCGATTTTTTTTTTTTTGCACGATTACAAGACTTTCTCTATACTTCGTATACACGAGAAAGTAAAAAATTGATTGACTCCAAAGCCATTAAATAAACGAAAACCGCATGTAAAGAAATAGATCATGACACATTGTTAGTTACTATTGCTAAGCCTATGTCATAGATGTAAAATCAAATTTAAGTTAGTGCTAAGGATTTGCCACGCAATAGTTGTGTTAATAAACCGTATTTGTTGTAAAGTATGCACCAGGGCTGGGGGTTAGTTTACCAACAAAACGTTTTTAATCAAAGCCTATTGCAGCACCATTCCTGACGGACCACCGGCCCGGTGTTCCGGCGGCCCAGTACACCCCTGCACCTAACAACATTCACACAGTATACACACCTGGATGGGGACAAAAATCCCAGCTCTGCCTCGGGCATTTCCGGTTTGTCTTGTTTAGTGGCGGGGGTCGGGGTCTTGACCCGTGATAGCCTGGGACTATCGGAGCCAGGTCGAGGGGTACGACCGTTGGGCGAGGCGTCATCGGATGACGCCATACTGTTGTCTGACGCCAGCCTCTTGTCGCTGGGCGACCTGAGACCACGCCTCCTCTGGCTGGCAAAGTTGAGCGACAGCCGCTCTTTGTCCGGCTGTACCGGACTGCGGCGATTGTCTTGCTTCAGGCAGTCGGTCACCTCGACGTCCGACTGGGTGAGAATGAAGGAATACAGAGAGTCCTCCTCACAGGGGGTGTTTGTGGCCGAGCTGTCGCCATAGTTACCAGAATCGTCGCTCGGCGTGATAGCCAGGTTCCGGTGCCTGGACTCGCGGCTTCTCGGCCGTCGGACCGGCTCCTCGGTGTACGGGCTCAGCTGGTTCCTCGACAGGTCCCAGCTCTCCGGAGCCTCGTCGTCGCCAATAGAGTCCAAAATCTCAGAACTGGCAAGGGAGAGTCGCCTGGTCCGCGTCTCTCCTGAGTCAACGCTCTCAGAGGTCAAGTCCGCACTTTTTCCGGCAAATAGGACCGGTCGGTTGTAGTGTTTTAGTAGGTCGTCCAAAGATATTGCGTCATCTGCGTCAGTGTCGAGGGCGTCAAAAATGGCGTCTAGCTCCAATGACGTCATACTGAGATCTCTGAAAAGTTCTGTGAATCTTTCCTTGGTGATGACGTTCTCATCGTCTGAGAGCTTAAGGTAGCTCCGTATAGCAGCGGCGTCATCGTGGTATATGTCCGCCATCTTGGACAAATGTTGATATCCCCTCACACGTCCACTTCTAGCGCATTATAAAACAACACAGTTCCTAAAGTCAGGCACTGCACTAGGTACAGAGTTTTTGTTTCACTATATGCACTCTTACTAAAATAGAAACGCGAATTGTATATTAAATAATCATTATGTTGTTCAAACACATTCACATTTCATACATCTAACACACGGTAGTTAACACGCTACAACTAATTACTTTATGTGTTATTCTACTTTTACGCGTTATACCTATGTCTATATGCGGAAGAGAGCGGTTCGTAATTTAAACATAACCTTGCTACTGTAAGTCTAATGTTGGTACGTTTCGGTAATGTAGATTAACTAGCTAAACCAACGCTGTAAAACAAACTATCGCGTCCAAAACATGAAAGGATACGACACAAATATATTAAAGCGGAGACAATTATGATCTAATGAACGAAATCTGATAGTCCAATATATCGGTTAGTGTGGCTCAAGCTCACAAGCCTACGCCGACCAAAACATAAATATAATAAGCTTAGGAAACTCAATACCCGCATACCTTTGGCCAGCCCCAACGCAGACGTCGATTTGACGTCACATCCCGTTTCATTACGCCGGGTTAGCAGTTATTGATTGTTATGTTTCTAGTTTCGAATGCCGTGAATGCGATTCAAATTTGAATACCGCAAGCTGTTGGCAAAATTCGATAAACACGGTGTTGTCGGTAATTAGAATCTTGACTGTTTCTCCGGGGCGATTTCAACACAGGCCCTCTCTCTCCACTACATGTAGCTTTGGTTCATCATCCGATCAACTCGGATTCACAAATAGGAAAAAAATGTCTGAAAACGCTACGATCAAAATATTTACCCAAATAACTAAAATAGCCTTTTTTTACTGTAAAATTGAGAGAAACAGTGATCCGATTTACATATCTGTACTCGACTTTCGCAAATTTTTTGTTATCACTTATGTACTGCCACTAACTAATTATTCTAAATTTTCTGTTAAATGCTTTGATTTACTTCTTTACAAAAGCTTTTGACGTACGGGCGTACAAACTATTTGTGAACGAATTATTCTAATAATAACTCACACGTTAGATTTTGTCACTCAACACTATAAATAGTATCAACACATGTGTGATGTTAACCACATACACACCACGAATGTTATTGTTCCAACAAGAGACCACAAATCACATCCGTTTGTGTGAAGCAGCAGACGAGAGCTGATTAAAAAATGTGTGTTCGAATGTCGTCTGCAAGTCTCGTGACGGCAACTGGCAGAAGGCGCACACTTCTGATTAGCTGAGCCACGAAAATACTAGATCAGCTGAGGCTAGGCTTGCCAGGTGTTGCCCCCCCCCCTCACAAACTGCACCCATCCCCCTCACAAGGTGAGGTCAGAAAAATCATGGGATCGATACACTGGTAAAGTTGATTTAAAATTTTTAAATATAGATAGGTTTTCTTTGTTAACTGCTCACTAGATATCCAACGATATGCGAGGGTTATGGGACGGTTGGTGGGGGAGGGGGGGGGGCATTTCATAAATACGGTGGTTGAAAATACGTGTTGATAATTATGGTGGTTATGTGAGGGGTGTGGTATGCGGTTGTTTCTAGTGGTGTACGAGTAGGTTGGTGATGTTGTAGATGTTTGATATCTAGGTTGGTGATGTTGTAGATGTTTGATATCTAGGTTGGTGATGTTGGAGATGTTTGATGTATAGGTTGGTGATGTTGTAGATGTTTGATGTATAGGTTATTGATGTTGTAGATTGATGTATAGGTTGGTGATGTTGTAGATGCTTGATATCTAGGTTGGTGATGTTGGAGATGTTTGATGTATAGGTTGGTGATGTTGGAGATGTTTGATGTATAGGTTGGTGATGTTGGAGATGTTTGATGTATAGGTTGGTGATGTTGTAGATGTTTGATATCTAGGTTGGTGATGTTGTAGATGTTTGATATCTAGGTTGGTGATGTTGGAGATGTTTAATATCTAGGTTGGTGATGTTGTAGATTTTTGATATCTAGGTTGGTGATGTTGGAGATGTTTGATATCTAGGTTGGTGATGTTGTAGATGTTTGATATCTAGGTTGGTGATGTTGGAGATGCTTGATATCTAGGTTGGTGATGTTGGAGATGTTTGATATCTAGGTTGGTGATGTTGGAGATGCTTGATGTATAGGTTGGTGATGTTGTAGATGTTTGATATCTAGGTTGGTGATGTTGTAGATGTTTGATATCTAGGTTGGTGATGTTGTAGATGTTTGATATCTAGGTTGGTGATGTTTGAGATGTTTGATATCTAGGTTGGTGATGTTGGAGATGTTTGATATCTAGGTTGGTGATGTTGGAGATGTTTGATATCTAGGTTGGTGATGTTGGAGATGTTTAATATCTAGGTTGGTGATGTTGTAGATGTTTGATATCTAGGTTGGTGATGTTGGAGATGTTTGATATCTAGGTTGGTGATGTTGTAGATGTTTGATGTATAGGTTGGTGATGTTGGAGATGCTTGATGTATAGGTTGGTGATGTTGTAGATGTTTGATGTATAGGTTGGTGATGTTGTAGATGTTTGATGTATAGGTTGGTGATGTTGTAGATGTTTGATGTATAGGTTGGTGATGTTGGAGATGTTTGATGTATAGGTTGGTGATGTTGTAGATGTTTGATGTATAGGTTGGTGATGTTGTAGATGTTTGATGTATAGGTTGGTGATGTTGGAGATGCTTGATATCTAGGTTGGTGATGTTGTAGATGTTTGATGTATAGGTTGGTGATGTTGGAGATGCTTGATATCTAGGTTGGTGATGTTGTAGATGTTTGATGTATAGGTTGGTGATGTTGTAGATGTTTAATATCTAGGTTGGTGATGTTGTAGATGTTTGATGTATAGGTTGGTGATGTTGTAGATGTTTGATATCTAGGTTGGTGATGTTGGAGATGCTTGATATCTAGGTTGGTGATGTTGTAGATGTTTGATGTATAGGTTGGTGATGTTGGAGATGTTTGATATCTAGGTTGGTGATGTTGGAGATGCTTGATATCTAGGTTGGTGATGTTGGAGATGTTTGATATCTAGGTTGGTGATGTTGGAGATGCTTGATGTATAGGTTGGTGATGTTGTAGATGTTTGATATCTAGGTTGGTGATGTTGTAGATGTTTGATATCTAGGTTGGTGATGTTGTAGATGTTTGATATCTAGGTTGGTGATGTTTGAGATGTTTGATATCTAGGTTGGTGATGTTGGAGATGTTTGATATCTAGGTTGGTGATGTTGGAGATGTTTGATATCTAGGTTGGTGATGTTGGAGATGTTTAATATCTAGGTTGGTGATGTTGTAGATGTTTGATATCTAGGTTGGTGATGTTGGAGATGTTTGATATCTAGGTTGGTGATGTTGTAGATGTTTGATGTATAGGTTGGTGATGTTGGAGATGCTTGATGTATAGGTTGGTGATGTTGTAGATGTTTGATGTATAGGTTGGTGATGTTGTAGATGTTTGATGTATAGGTTGGTGATGTTGTAGATGTTTGATGTATAGGTTGGTGATGTTGGAGATGTTTGATGTATAGGTTGGTGATGTTGTAGATGTTTGATGTATAGGTTGGTGATGTTGTAGATGTTTGATGTATAGGTTGGTGATGTTGGAGATGCTTGATATCTAGGTTGGTGATGTTGTAGATGTTTGATATCTAGGTTGGTGATGTTGGAGATGCTTGATATCTAGGTTGGTGATGTTGTAGATGTTTGATGTATAGGTTGGTGATGTTGTAGATGTTTAATATCTAGGTTGGTGATGTTGTAGATGTTTGATGTATAGGTTGGTGATGTTGTAGATGTTTGATATCTAGGTTGGTGATGTTGGAGATGCTTGATATCTAGGTTGGTGATGTTGTAGATGTTTGATGTATAGGTTGGTGATGTTGGAGATGTTTGATATCTAGGTTGGTGATGTTGTAGATGTTTGATATCTAGGTTGGTGATGTTGTAGATGTTTGATGTATAGGTTGGTGATGTTGTAGATGTTTGATATCTAGGTTGGTGATGTTGTAGATGTTTGATGTATAGGTTGGTGATGTTGTAGATGTTTGATGTATAGGTTGGTGATGTTGTAGATGTTTGATATCTAGGTTGGTGATGTTGGAGATGCTTGATATCTAGGTTGGTGATGTTGTAGATGTTTGATGTATAGGTTGGTGATGTTGGAGATGTTTGATGTATAGGTTGGTGATGTTGGAGATGCTTGATGTATAGGTTGGTGATGTTGTAGATGTTTGATATCTAGGTTGGTGATGTTGTAGATGTTTGATATCTAGGTTGGTGATGTTGTAGATGTTTGATATCTAGGTTGGTGATGTTGTAGATGTTTGATATCTAGGTTGGTGATGTTGTAGATGTTTGATGTATAGGTTGGTGATGTTGGAGATGTTTGATGTATAGGTTGGTGATGTTGTAGATGTTTGATATCTAGATTGGTGATGTTGTAGATGTTTGATGTATAGGTTGGTGATGTTGTAGATGTTTGATGTATAGGTTGGTGATGTTGGAGATGTTTGATATCTAGGTTGGTGATGTTGGAGATGTTTGATATCTAGGTTGGTGATGTTGTAGATGTTTGATGTATAGGTTGGTGATGTTGGAGATGTTTGATGTATAGGTTGGTGATGTTGGAGATGCTTGATATCTAGGTTGGTGATGTTGTAGATGTTTGATATCTAGGTTGGTGATGTTGTAGATGTTTGATATCTAGGTTGGTGATGTTGTAGATGTTTGATATCTAGGTTGGTGATGTTGTAGATGTTTGATATCTAGGTTGGTGATGTTGTAGATGTTTGATGTATAGGTTGGTGATGTTGGAGATGTTTGATGTATAGGTTGGTGATGTTGTAGATGTTTGATGTATAGGTTGGTGATGTTGTAGATGTTTGATGTATAGGTTGGTGATGTTGGAGATGCTTGATATCTAGGTTGGTGATGTTGTAGATGTTTGATGTATAGGTTGGTGATGTTGGAGATGCTTGATATCTAGGTTGGTGATGTTGTAGATGTTTGATGTATAGGTTGGTGATGTTGTAGATGTTTAATATCTAGGTTGGTGATGTTGTAGATGTTTGATGTATAGGTTGGTGATGTTGTAGATGTTTGATATCTAGGTTGGTGATGTTGGAGATGCTTGATATCTAGGTTGGTGATGTTGTAGATGTTTGATGTATAGGTTGGTGATGTTGGAGATGTTTGATATCTAGGTTGGTGATGTTGTAGATGTTTGATATCTAGGTTGGTGATGTTGTAGATGTTTGATGTATAGGTTGGTGATGTTGTAGATGTTTGATATCTAGGTTGGTGATGTTGTAGATGTTTGATGTATAGGTTGGTGATGTTGTAGATGTTTGATGTATAGGTTGGTGATGTTGTAGATGTTTGATATCTAGGTTGGTGATGTTGGAGATGCTTGATATCTAGGTTGGTGATGTTGTAGATGTTTGATGTATAGGTTGGTGATGTTGGAGATGTTTGATGTATAGGTTGGTGATGTTGGAGATGCTTGATGTATAGGTTGGTGATGTTGTAGATGTTTGATATCTAGGTTGGTGATGTTGTAGATGTTTGATATCTAGGTTGGTGATGTTGTAGATGTTTGATATCTAGGTTGGTGATGTTGTAGATGTTTGATATCTAGGTTGGTGATGTTGTAGATGTTTGATGTATAGGTTGGTGATGTTGGAGATGTTTGATGTATAGGTTGGTGTTGTTGTAGATGTTTGATATCTAGGTTGGTGATGTTGTAGATGTTTGATGTATAGGTTGGTGATGTTGTAGATGTTTGATGTATAGGTTGGTGATGTTGGAGATGTTTGATATCTAGGTTGGTGATGTTGGAGATGTTTGATATCTAGGTTGGTGATGTTGTAGATGTTTGATGTATAGGTTGGTGATGTTGGAGATGTTTGATGTATAGGTTGGTGATGTTGGAGATGCTTGATATCTAGGTTGGTGATGTTGTAGATGTTTGATATCTAGGTTGGTGATGTTGTAGATGTTTGATATCTAGGTTGGTGATGTTGTAGATGTTTGATATCTAGGTTGGTGATGTTGTAGATGTTTGATATCTAGGTTGGTGATGTTGTAGATGTTTGATGTATAGGTTGGTGATGTTGGAGATGTTTGATGTATAGGTTGGTGATGTTGTAGATGTTTGATATCTAGGTTGGTGATGTTGTAGATGTTTGATGTATAGGTTGGTGATGTTGTAGATGTTTGATGTATAGGTTGGTGATGTTGGAGATGTTTGATATCTAGGTTGGTGATGTTGGAGATGTTTGATATCTAGGTTGGTGATGTTGTAGATGTTTGATGTATAGGTTGGTGATGTTGGAGATGTTTGATGTATAGGTTGGTGATGTTGGAGATGCTTGATATCTAGGTTGGTGATGTTGTAGATGTTTGATATCTAGGTTGGTGATGTTGTAGATGTTTGATATCTAGGTTGGTGATGTTGTAGATGTTTGATATCTAGGTTGGTGATGTTGTAGATGTTTGATATCTAGGTTGGTGATGTTGTAGATGTTTGATATCTAGGTTGGTGATGTTGTAGATGTTTGATATCTAGGTTGGTGATGTTGGAGATGTTTGATATCTAGGTTGGTGATGTTGTAGATGTTTGATATCTAGGTTGGTGATGTTGGAGATGTTTGATGTATAGGTTGGTGATGTTGTAGATGTTTGATATCTAGGTTGGTGATGTTGGAGATGCTTGATGTATAGGTTGGTGATGTTGGAGATGTTTGATATCTAGGTTGGTGATGTTGTAGATGTTTGATATCTAGGTTGGTGATGTTGGAGATGTTTGATATCTAGGTTGGTGATGTTGGAGATGTTTAATATCTAGGTTGGTGATGTTGTAGATGTTTGATGTCTAGGTTGGTGATGTTGGAGATGTTTGATATCTAGGTTGGTGATGTTGTAGATGTTTGATGTATAGGTTGGTGATGTTGGAGATGTTTGATATCTAGGTTGGTGATGTTGGAGATGTTTGATATCTAGGTTGGTGATGTTGTAGATGTTTGATATCTAGGTTGGTAATGTTGGAGATGTTTGATGTATAGGTTGGTGATGTTGTAGATGTTTGATGTATAGGTTGGTGATGTTGTAGATGTTTGATGTATAGGTTGGTGATGTTGTAGATGTTTGATGTATAGGTTGGTGATGTTGTAGATGTTTGATGTATAGGTTGGTGATGTTGGAGATGCTTGATATCTAGGTTGGTGATGTTGTAGATGTTTGATGTATAGGTTGGTGATGTTGGAGATGCTTGATATCTAGGTTGGTGATGTTGTAGGTGTTTGATGTATAGGTTGGTGATGTTGTAGATGTTTAATATCTAGGTTGGTGATGTTGTAGATGTTTGATGTATAGGTTGGTGATGTTGTAGATGTTTGATATCTAGGTTGGTGATGTTGGAGATGCTTGATATCTAGGTTGGTGATGTTGTAGATGTTTGATGTATAGGTTGGTGATGTTGGAGATGTTTGATATCTAGGTTGGTGATGTTGGAGATGTTTGATATCTAGGTTGGTGATGTTGTAGATGTTTGATGTATAGGTTGGTGATGTTGTAGATGTTTGATATCTAGGTTGGTGATGTTGTAGATGTTTGATGTATAGGTTGGTGATGTTGTAGATGTTTGATGTATAGGTTGGTGATGTTGGAGATGCTTGATGTATAGGTTGGTGATGTTGTAGATGTTTGATATCTAGGTTGGTGATGTTGTAGATGTTTGATATCTAGGTTGGTGATGTTGTAGATGTTTGATATCTAGGTTGGTGATGTTGTAGATGTTTGATATCTAGGTTGGTGATGTTGTAGATGTTTGATATCTAGGTTGGTGATGTTGTAGATGTTTGATGTATAGGTTGGTGATGTTGGAGATGTTTGATGTATAGGTTGGTGATGTTGTAGATGTTTGATATCTAGGTTGGTGATGTTGTAGATGTTTGATGTATAGGTTGGTGATGTTGGAGATGTTTGATGTATAGGTTGGTGATGTTGTAGATGTTTGATATCTAGGTTGGTGATGTTGGAGATGTTTAATATCTAGGTTGGTGATGTTGTAGATGTTTGATGTATAGGTTGGTGATGTTGTAGATGTTTGATGTATAGGTTGGTGATGTTGGAGATGTTTGATATCTAGGTTGGTGATGTTGGAGATGTTTGATGTATAGGTTGGTGATGTTGGAGATGTTTGATATCTAGGTTGGTGATGTTGTAGATGTTTGATGTATATGTTGGTGATGTTGTAGATGTTTGATGTATAGGTTGGTGATGTTGTAGATGTTTGATGTATAGGTTGGTGATGTTGTAGATGTTTGATGTATAGGTTGGTGATGTTGGAGATGTTTGATATCTAGGTTGGTGATGTTGGAGATGTTTGATGTATAGGTTGGTGATGTTGGAGATGTTTGATATCTAGGTTGGTGATGTTGTAGATGTTTGATGTATAGGTTGGTGATGTTGTAGATGTTTGATGTATAGGTTGGTGATGTTGGAGATGTTTGATATCTAGGTTGGTGATGTTGTAGATGTTTGATATCTAGGTTGGTGATGTTGGAGATGTTTGATGTATAGGTTGGTGATGTTGTAGATGTTTGATGTATAGGTTGGTGATGTTGTAGATGTTTGATGTATAGGTTGGTGATGTTGGAGATGTTTGATGTATAGGTTGGTGATGTTGTAGATGTTTGATGTATAGGTTGGTGATGTTGTAGATGTTTGATGTATAGGTTGGTGATGTTGTAGATGTTTGATGTATAGGTTGGTGATGTTGTAGATGTTTGATATCTAGGTTGGTGATGTTGGAGATGTTTGATATCTAGGTTGGTGATGTTGTAGATGTTTGATGTATAGGTTGGTGATGTTGTAGATGTTTGATGTATAGGTTGGTGATGTTGTAGATGTTTGATGTATAGGTTGGTGATGTTGTAGATGTTTGATATCTAGGTTGGTGATGTTGTAGATGTTTGATGTATAGGTTGGTGATGTTGTAGATGTTTGATATCTAGGTTGGTGATGTTGTAGATGTTTGATATCTAGGTTGGTGATGTTGTAGATGTTTGATATCTAGGTTGGTGATGTTGTAGATGTTTGATGTATAGGTTGGTGATGTTGGAGATGTTTGATATCTAGGTTGGTGATGTTGTAGATGTTTGATGTATAGGTTGGTGATGTTTTAGATGTTTGATATCTAGGTTGGTGATGTTGTAGATGTTTGATGTATAGGTTGGTGATGTTGGAGATGTTTGATATCTAGGTTGGTGATGTTGTAGATGTTTGATGTATAGGTTGGTGATGTTGTAGATGTTTGATATCTAGGTTGGTGATGTTGTAGATTGATGTATAGGTTGGTGATGTTGGAGATGTTTGATATCTAGGTTGGTGATGTTGTAGATGTTTGATGTCTAGGTTGGTGATGTTGGAGATGTTTGATATATAGGTTGGTGATGTTGTAGATGTTTGATGTATAGGTTGGTGATGTTGGAGATGTTTGATATCTAGGTTGGTGATGTTGTAGATGTTTGATATCTAGGTTGGTGATGTTGGAGATGTTTGATGTATAGGTTGGTGATGTTGTAGATGTTTGATGTATAGGTTGGTGATGTTGTAGATGTTTGATGTATAGGTTGGTGATGTTGTAGATGTTTGATGTATAGGTTGGTGATGTTGTAGATGTTTGATATCTAGGTTGGTGATGTTGGAGATGTTTGATATCTAGGTTGGTGATGTTGTAGATGTTTGATGTATAGGTTGGTGATGTTGTAGATGTTTGATGTATAGGTTGGTGATGTTGTAGATGTTTGATGTATAGGTTGGTGATGTTGTAGATGTTTGATATCTAGGTTGGTGATGTTGGAGATGTTTGATGTATAGGTTGGTGATGTTGTAGATGTTTGATGTATAGGTTGGTGATGTTGTAGATGTTTGATGTATAGGTTGGTGATGTTGTAGATGTTTGATGTATAGGTTGGTGATGTTGTAGATGTTTGATATCTAGGTTGGTGATGTTGGAGATGTTTGATATCTAGGTTGGTGATGTTGTAGATGTTTGATGTATAGGTTGGTGATGTTGTAGATGTTTGATGTATAGGTTGGTGATGTTGTAGATGTTTGATATCTAGGTTGGTGATGTTGGAGATGCTTGATGTATAGGTTGGTGATGTTGTAGATGTTTGATGTATAGGTTGGTGATGTTGTAGATGTTTGATGTATAGGTTGGTGATGTTGTAGATGTTTGATATCTAGGTTGGTGATGTTGTAGATTGATGTATAGGTTGGTGATGTTGGAGATGTTTGATATCTAGGTTGGTGATGTTGTAGATGTTTGATGTATAGGTTGGTGATGTTGGAGATGTTTGATGTATAGGTTGGTGATGTTGTAGATGTTTGATATCTAGGTTGGTGATGTTGTAGATGTTTGATATCTAGGTTGGTGATGTTGTAGATGTTTGATATCTAGGTTGGTGATGTTGTAGATGTTTGATATCTAGGTTGGTGATGTTGTAGATGTTTGATATCTAGGTTGGTGATGTTGTAGATGTTTGATATCTAGGTTGGTGATGTTGGAGATGCTTGATGTAAATTAATCGTACAGATACAAAAGTCTTCCTACAAAAGTCTGCCTAACAAAGTCTGTCTACAAAAGTCCACCTACCAACGTCTGCCTATCAACGTCTGCTTACAAAAGTCTGTGTACAAAAGTCTGTCTACAAAAGTCCTCCTACCAAATTCTGCCTACAAAAGTCCACCTACAAAAGTCTGCCTACCAAACCTGTTTAGTTAAGAAATGACAAATACCTGACTCACCTTCTTGTTAAATATAGTATTTATAAGAACGTTTAAGTTTATACTGATAGAGGTAAAGGCTGATGTGTTAATACCCTAAACCTGCATTTAGCGGGGGGGGGGGGGGGGGGGGGGGGGGGAATGTGAACACCATAAACCCGAATTTATAGAGGGTGTTCGATTGAAAAACATACACCTAGATTTAAGATGGTAGGGTATATATTTGTAAACAACAAAAAAAAAAAAAAAAAAAAAAAAAAAAAAACCCTGGATTTAGTGAGGGGGTGTTTAATTGAACACAACACACCCAGATATACGATGGAGGGGGGGGGTGTATGAACACTTACTAGGTCTGGTGACATAATGTACGAGCTAGTATTGATTCTTGAACACCCACGGGAGAGCTTTAAAGGGATTTTAGATCTATTGCATGGCTGGGTCAAATGAAATCTTGACAAAACCCATCTAAAATCAATATAAAAATAATTATACAACAGGTATTGCACAAGGTCAGAACAGATTGAAGTTTCAACATACGTTCAATACAAACGTTATAAAAAAGTGATCAAGTTGAAAATGAGACTAGCAGAAATCCCCTGCATAGTACGGGAGGCTGTTGCATTTGTTACACTGCTTTATATTTGAGCGATAACAGACTTAACAGTTATAGTTTGAAACGGTAATTTCATCTAGTGAACTCAATACGTAGTGATATATCGACTGATCCTTCCCTAAACCCAGTTAAGTTAATTTCGAAGACTGATTTCAGCAGTGATAAAAAGCTGATTACAATGTGATCCAGATGGGTGACGGAGATTGATACAAATTCTTCAACCAAATCAACGTTTGGCTGAGGGTACATGGAGATCTATTGAAAGTAGCTACATTAATTACGAGGAACTTAAATATTAGATGCCTTAAAGGTGTTTTTCATATTCACGAGTGTTCAAAACAAAACAATCTCATCATTGAAAATAAGCAAATTTTCTTAAGGTGCAAAAAACCGAAATAAAATTTGGATGACGCAGCCCTGTTCGTGTACTTCACGTCCTATTTTTATCTTAATATTTCTAACAACACGGAGATTTATAAGAAGCTCGATAAAACGACTGGGTAAATCAATGAAATCCCGCAATAAATGTTTTTTTTTTTCGACTTTTTAACACGTCAACATTTTTAACGTACACTGAACATAAACAGGGCAACAATTCAGTAACGGTAAAACTCAAGACATTTTTTTTTGGGTTAATAAGAGTATTAAGAGGTTGAGATTTTAAAAAAAAAAATCTTATGGTCAGCTAGAAAGTGGGTGCAATATAAAAACTGACCAGCTTTCTAGATTAGCTGGAATCAAAACTAGTTGGGGAAGGGGGGGGGGGGGGGGGTACCTTGTCCAGAAGGACAAGATCAACATATTAAAATATGTTTACAATTTCAGTTAGTGTTATGGTTGGCATATAATATATGTGCCCGCCTGCCACTGATCCTGCAGTGAGTCAGAGCCACGCAGCAGGTAAGATAAGCCTCTAGTGTAGTGTGTCACTAGTCACTGTAGATTTTAGGAGATCTGCTTCATACGTCATAGGTGTGGTTAAAAATAAACACTCACTCGGTGACACGTGCAATAGGCACGTGCCGACAACTCACACATATATATATATATATATATATATCGGGGTATGGTAAATATCGATGTCCTGTGATTTACGTAATCAGTTGTAAAGACGATTGGGTGTATGACCCGCTTGTTTAACGCTTAATTAGGCTACTATAAAGATATAATTAGAATGTGGGCACACAATTGTCGTGGCTATACATCTCTGACGTGGGCAACAGATGCCAGTGGTTTGAGTGGTTCAATGCTGGTAGTACCACACCATCCTAATATGGCTGCTCTAGTCTACTGCTATGTTTGTATTCTGTGTGAAGATGACTTCACGTTTTCCCTGCCCGCGACAGCGCCACCTATCTCAGTATGTGCCATCCCAATATGCGAGACACCCAATTTTTGTGCTGGTCTAATACAAGCGATCATCAGAGTGTGTAATGTGAGATAATGGTCTCGAGAAAATGTACTAAAATTAGAAGGAAGTTGACATGTTGCGAACCTACTAGAAAGCCAACAGGCTACTTGATGTGATTGATCGAATCTCTCAACTTATGACAGGTGACTTGGGTGACTCACCCTTTTGACTTAACTAGCCATGCGCATTTTACTCATGTCATAGCGTAGTTTTTTATGTTTGTTTGCTAGTCTGTTACACATCTACATATACCACATGGGCTGTCGTATGCTCTGATGTGTTACGACCTTGACCCGGCTGTACTCACCATGACAAGGGCCTTGAGAGCGTCGTCCAGCCCACTGGCATACTCCTCCGTGTGGTTGACGTCACATCGTCCGCCAAGTTCTCCTCGGACTTGGCGCTGGCCAGTCGCTGACGTATGAGTTCTCTTTTCTTGGTTTCCTTGGCCATGGCTATCTCCCTGGTAACAGCAAGGTCAAAGGTTACTGACTGACCTAATCAGGTCAGGGCCTGACCTATCAGGTCACCGACTGTATACAATTAATTGTTAAGTATTTTTATGATTTTTTATGTCTCCATAGTTAGTTAGCCATGTAATCGCTGGTCAGTTGAGATGAATCCATATTGTAAATTATTTGAGTACAGTAGACAATGTTTACAAATACTGCAGGATATCTAAATTTTACAATCATTGTCCTCATGCTATTTCTGTGGCGAGACAGAAAGGGGCGATTACTACCGAGATCTAAGAGAAAGGGAGGTAACTCACCGATAACCTTTAGCGAACTCTTCAATGCTGATGCGACCGTCGCCGTCCTTGTCGAGCTGTTGGAAGACATCACTGAGGTCAGTGACTGACAGCTCGCTGCAGATGGAGGCCAGCTCGTCCTTGGTCGATGTACCCGGAGCCGTCTAGGTCGCAGGCGTGGAACAGACGGCCCAGCTGGTTGTCGCTGTCTGACGAGTTCATGGTGACGTCACTGTTTGGACTGTGACGTCACGCTCTGACGTTCCTTTAGCTCTTGGTTTAGTGTGGTACCTAAAAAGTTGGTAGAGAAAAAAATGTTTGTTAGAAAAATGGAACACACCAGACGAGACGGTGGGGGGGGGGGGGGCGTTTATTTTTGTCAACACTACTTCAGTACCTGCCTATCCAAAGTCTACTGAATATTTTTCAAATTAATAACATTTTGGAATGATTTATTATTTCAGGCTGAGAAGCATCAGTGCAGTCAGTACAGTACAGCGACCATTGTTTTATTTATCGTTGTCCTTGACCCCTCAGCCACAAACACACGGCATGTCAAATCTGATTGGTCCGTTAGGACCGGAGAGAACCGTCTAACTGTTCCACCTGCTTGCTGCTGTCACAACTCAGGTACATCAAGCCAATTATTTTCGCGTCACGTCAACAGAAAAACCAGCGACGTACATTACGTCATATGTAAGTAGGTGAACTGGGCAAGTTCAAGGTTGGACGGTATTTGAAAGTAACGTCACGTGTGGGAATTTTTATTTTTACATTCAATGTCAAGGTTAGCGGCATTTAACCCCCAATTGTCATAATTGGAAACATCTAACCCTCAAGATATGATGAGAATTAACAATTAACAATAACAGGAGGCTCCAGTGTCAATAGACGGAAGACAGGTAAATGATGTGCAAGAGTTTGTCTACCTTGGCAGCAAGATCAGCAAAACGGGAGGCACAGAGGAGGACATACGCGCTAGAGTTAATAGAGCCCGCTGCGCTTTCACAGTCCTGCGACCCATATGGAAAAGTTCGGCCATCTCCATTACCACAAAAATTAGGATATTTAACTCTAATGTCAAGGCAGTTGACATTAGAGCTGTGTGGAGCAGAGACATGGAGAGTCTCCAAGGCAAGCACAGCAAAGATACAGACCTTCACGAATAGATGCCTTAGACAGATACTGAAACCTGAGATGGCAGGACAAAGTGCCGAACTTGGAACTATGGAGAAAAGCTAGGCAGGAGCCTATAGGTGTGCAAATAAGAAGGAGGAAGTGGCGCTGGGTGGGTCACACACTGCGAAAGGCTCACACAAATGTTACACGCCAAGCGCTTGAGTGGAAACCCCAGGGAAAGCGGAAGAGAGGGCGCCCAAGACAGACCTGGAGGCGGAGTCTTCTTGAAGAACTGAAGCCATTAGGGATGTCTTGGGAGATGGCAAAATTAATAGCCGAGGATAGGAAGAAATGGAAGGAAATGGTGGAGGCCCTATGCTCCATAAGGAGCAAAGAGGACTAAGTCAAGTCACAGTCAACCCTCAAGATGATTTAATATCCCCAAAGTCAAGATATTTTAATCCCCAAAGTCAAGATGATTTAATCCTCAAAGTCAAGATAATTTTAATCCCCAAATTTAAGATGATTTAATCCCCAAAGTCAAGATGATTAATCCCAAAGTCAAGATGATTTAATCCCCAAAGTCAAGAAGATTAATCCCCAAAGTCAAGATGATTTAATCCCCAAAGTCAGATTATTTAATCCCAAAGTCAAGACTATTTAATCCCTAAAGTCAAGATGATTTAATCCCCAAATTCAACATGATTTAATCCTCAAAGTCAAGACAATTTTAACCCCAAAATTTAAGATGATTTAATCCCTAAGTCAAGATGATTTAACGCCTAAGCTTAAAGTCATGGTTGGGTCACATACATTTAAAGTAATTAAAAGTGTAGGCTATAGCGTTCAATAAAATGTACGCTAAAACATTCGATCAAATAAACTATAGAATTTTAGAATTAGATCAAATAAACTATAGAATTTTAGAATTAGATCAAATAAAATATACAATTAGATCGGATAAAACTACAGGCTGTAGGATTAATTTTAAATAAACTATAGGCTATAGGATTAGATTTTAAAAAAAACTATAGGGTTAGATCAAATAAACCAGAGGCGTAGCGACCGTTCACGGCGCCCGGGGACAATCTTTTCGATTTGCACCCCCTCCTCAAAATTTCGATTTGCAACCCCCCCCCTCAAACTTTTCGATTTGCACCCCCTCCTCAAACTTTCGATTTGCACCCCCCCCCCCCCCTCAACCTTTCAATTCATTTTTTCCAACCCATTTTGGCGCCCCCCTTAGTCGGCGCCCGGGGGACATATGTCTAAATATAGGCTAAATATAATACACTTTAAACGGAAAAAAAAAACCTAGGCTAAATGGAAATAAAATGTAGGCTGTAGGCTAAATAAAATAAGCTGAAAGCCTAAATGTTTGTATACAAAATTGACTATACTATGGGGCAAGCAATTACGTTACCAATGGGCTGACCAATCAAGCACTGACCGTATCAATGGGCTGACCGTACGACCAATCAAGGCAGTGACCAAAATAATGGGATGACCGTACGGCCAATCAAGCATTGACCGTATCAATGGGCTGACCCTACGATCAATCAAGCGGTGCATTATGTGCATCGGGCAATTAGTTACAACCCATGCAATTAATGAAACAATCAATTATTACAGAAAAGTAATAACTGCACGTATCTGATCTACTTGTGAGGACGTGAAGAGAATCGGGTGGGTGGTGGAGGGGGCGTGTGTGTGTGTGTGGGGGGGGGTGTCACATGATCGCCAGCTGTGAGGGCAGGGTTAGATGAGCGGTGCCACCGGCCTGGGCGGGAAAATCTGACACCTGCTGAACCCAACTGGTGGGGGGGGGGGGCGGGGGAGAGGTTAGTTGTG